>NC_057406.1:9026474-9398675 GCF_019320065.1 Cervus canadensis | reverse complement strand
TTGATCCTTTTTTCTTTTTTCCTCTCTGCTTCATTTATTTCCACCATTTTATCTTCTACCTCACTTATCCTATCTTCTGCCTCCGTTATTCTACTCTTGGTTCCCTCCAAAGTGTTTTTGATCTCATTCATTGCATTGTTCATTTTTAATTGACTCTTTTTTATTTCTTCTAGGTCTTTATTAAACAATTCTTGTATCTTTTCAATCTTTGTCTCCAGGCTATTTATCTGTAACTCCATTTTGTTTTCAAGATTTTGGATCATTTTTATTATCATTATTCTAAATTCTTTTTCAGGTAGATTCCCTATCTCCTCCTCTTTTGTTTGACTTGGTGGGCATTTTTCATGTTCCTTTACCTGTTGGGTATTTCTTTGCCTTTTCATCTTGTTTAGATTGCTGTGTCTGGAGTGGACTTTCTGTATTCTGGAGGTCTGTGGTTCCTTTTTATTGTGGAGGATTTACCCAGTGGGTGGGGTTAGACGATTGGCTTGTCAAGGTTTCCCGGTTAGGGAAGCTTGCGTCAGTGTACTGGTGCGTGGAACTTGATTTCTTCTTTTTGGAGAGCAATGGAGTGCCCAGTAATGAGTTTTGAGATGGGTCTATGTGTTAGGTGTCACCTTGGGCAGCCTGTATGTTGACATTCGGGGCTATGTTCCTGTGTTGCTGGAGAATTTGCGTGGTATGTCTTGCTCTAAAACTTACTGGCTCTTGGGTGGTGGTTGGTTTCAGTGTAGGTATGGAGGCTTTTGGACGGTCACTTATTGCTTAAAGTTCCATGTAGTCAGGAGTTTTCTGGTGTTCTCAGGTTTTGGGCTTAAGTTTCCTGCCTCTGGATTTCAGTTTTATTCTTCCTGTAGTCTCAGGACTTCTCCAACTATACAGCACTGATAATAAAACTTCTAGGTTAATGGCGAAAAGATTCTCCCCTGTTAGGGACACCCAGAGAGGTTCACAGAGTTACATGAACAGGAGAAAAGGGAGGAGGGAGATAGAGATGAGCAGGAGGAGAAAAAGGGGGACTCAAGAGGAGAGAGACAGATCTACGCAGCTGTCTGTTCCCAGAGTGTTCTCCGTATCTCAGACACCTACAAGGATTCACAGAATTGGATTGGGAAGAGAAGGGGAAAGGAGGAAATAGAGGTGTTCTGAGGTAGAAAACAGAGAGTCAAGATTGGGAGAGAATAATCTTCGGTTTAAAGATAGGGCTTCTCTTTTTTTTTTGGTAAGGTTATAGTGTAGTGAAAATGAAAATGAAGAGTAGTAGAGGAGTACTAGAGGACTTTAAAAGAAATAAGAGAAAAAGAAAAATAGAAAATAAAAGAGAACACGGAAAGGAAAAAAAAGAAGAAAAAAGAAAAAAAAAAGAAAAAGAAAAAAAAGAAAAAAAAACAAAAAAAAAGAAAGAAAGAAAAAAAAAATTTTTTTTTTCCCCTAATTAAAAAAATCGTAAAAATCTATGTAAATGAAAGTTAAGGAGTAATGGGGGAGTAATAGGGAATTTTAAAGGAAAATAAAAGAGAAAAAATAAAAAATGGAGACTATTATTATTTAACTAAATGATTCCGTTAAGAGTCACTCTTTCAGTTCAGTTCAGTTCAGTCACTCAGTCATGTCTCTTTGCGACCCCATGAAGCACAGCATGCCAGGTCTCCCTGTCCATCACCAACTCCTGGAGTCCACCCAAACCCACGTCCATTGTGTCGGTGATGCCATCCAGCCATCTCATCCTTCATCGTCCCCTTCTCCTGCACTCAATCTTTCTCAGCATCAGGGTCTTTTCAAATGAGTCAGCTCTTCGCATCAGGTGGCCAAAGTATTGGAGTTTCAGCTTCAACATCAGTCCCTCCAAGGAACACCCAGGACTGGTCTCCTTTAGGATGGACTGGTTGGATCTCCTTACAGTCCAAGGGACTCTCAAGAGTCTTCCCCAACATCCCAGTTCAAAAGCATCAATTCTTTGGCGCTCAGCTTTCTTTATAGTCCAACTCTCACATCCATACATGACCACTGGAAAAACCATAGCCTTGACTAGACGGACCTTTGTTGGCAAAGGTCTCTGCTTTTTAATATGCTGTCTAGGTTGGTCATAACTTTCCTTCCAAGGAGCAAGCATCTTTTAATTTCACGGCTGCAATCACCATCCGCAGTGATTTGGGATCCCAGAAAAATTTCTTGATTTACACCTCACTGAAAGAGTGATCAAATCTGAAATCAAGAAATTTTTCTTCAAGTTTCTTTGAACTTCTTGAGTGTTCTAGCAATTATAAACATGTCTTGAGGTAAAGTGCAAGAAGGTATAATACCATTCCACATTCATTTAGAGAGCTTTAATTTACTTCTATTTCTGACCAAGAGAAAACAGCTTCAGAAAGCCACCCACATCCTTCCTTTAGCCTATTCTCTTATTTCCCCTTCTATATTGTCTTTTCTTCTTTTCTCCCTTTCTCAGGGGATGGGGGAGTATGATGAGAAGGAGGAAGAGACAGGGGTAGATATTAGGAATAGAGAGGCCAAGAAAAATTGTTTCATTTATCCTGCTTTGGTTGAACAGGATACAGCATGTTATATTGTTGATGGCAAAACAGAGAATCTCCTGATCTTTCAACTTCAAATCAGGATGCAGGAAGCATAAGATTATGGTGATGGTAGGGCAGGTGGTATTTTTCTGGGATGAAATAAGAAAAATAGCACAGTGAGACTAAAAGAGCATCAGCGTTGCAGTTAGATACCTAGGTTTAAATTCTGTCTCCTGTTTTTTTAACTGTGTGATTGACCAAGTAGGCACGCTAAGCCTCGGTTTCCTCCTTTATAAATTAGGAATAACAATAGTGTCTACCTCAAATACTGGCTGGAGTGGAGACCTTGAGGGGTCCGGGCAAGGGCGAACGTGAGAGAAAACTGGTACTCCTGGTACTTTTGACTTGCTAAGGAGCAAGCTTAAAGATGGAATTTTTTAGAAGGGGTCCATTGAGAGACTGAATGAACATGTCCGAAAGTGAGGAGGATGTTTTGAGATTGGAGGAAGATAAAGAGAGAAGAGTACTGCCAAAAGAGCGGAATTTGGGCAAAAAAAAGGATGCGGGTGGACAGGGAGGTGGGAGAGGGGATCGGGATGGGGAATACATGTAAATCTATGGCTGATTCATGTCAATGTATGACAAAAACCACTACAATACTATAAAGTAGTTAGCCTCTAACTAATAAAAATAAATTTAAAAAAAAGGATGGCTTTAAAAAATACAGTATGGGTAAGATGTTTTGTTAAATAACCCCACCATTTCCTCTCAAACTATGCAGAAAAATCTACACATTTAAAAAAGTTTTGAAGACAGAATTCTGGGTTTTGGGGGGTGAGATAGGGAGAGATGTGGCAATATTCTGAGACTGGCTTCATAGAATATGGAGATCTAGGAGGTGAGCTAGGGCTTCCTTGGTAGCTCAGCTGGTAAAGAATCCACCTATAATGCAGGAGACCCCGGTTCAATTCCTGGGTCGGGAAGATCCCTTGGAGAAGGGATAGGCTACCCACTCCAGTATTCTTGGGCTTCCCCAGTGGCTCAGACAGTATCCGTCTGTAGTGCAGGAGACCTGGGTTTGAACCCTGGGTTGGGAAGATCCCCTGGGGAAGGGCATGGCAACCCACGCCAGTATTCATGCCTGGAGAACCCCCATGGACAGAGGAGCCTGGTGGGCCACAGTCCATGGGGTAGCAAAGAGTCGGACACGACTGAGGGATTAAGCACAGCACAGCAGGCAAGCTCTGAAGGGGTGATATGAGAATCAGATGAGATGATAAGTGAAAGCATTTGGCACATGGTAAGCAACCAATAAATATAAGTGCTCTTAATTTTGAGGGAGAGGAAAGTAAAATTCAAATAATTTAAATGCTTCACAAGGTCAGCATGCTAGTGATCTTGGCTTAATGTTTTTTCTCTGCCTCTTCAGTTCTGTTCAGTTGCTCAGTCGTATCCGACTCTTTGCAACCCCATGAACTGCAGCACACCAGGCCTCCCTGTCCATCACCAACTCCTGGAGTCCACCCAAACCCATGTCCATTGAGTTGGTGATGCCATCCAACCATCTCATCCTCTGTCATCCCCTTCTCCTCCTGCCCTCAATCATTTATACTAATGATGTAGAATCAGTAAGTGACATCCTTAAAGAATAAACTGCACACGTACAGGACTGCAAACATTCTAAGATGACTTTTTGTTTTAGGGAAACAAATACACAAATGAAGTAGGGGGACATCAAGGTCTTATTTGTTGCTTATCTGATTATTTGCTGTGGTATGGAGCTTCACAGGCTGATACTTTGACTATTTCCAGGCCTTTATCAACTGGATCATTCTAGTCCTAAAATCTGTATCTGTGAGCCTTATCTAGGAATTACTGCTCTGCTGTATCATATGGCAGCTCTTCGCCTCTATAATTTTGTTCCTTTTTAAATTGATGTGCCATCGAGTACAATGCATGGGATATAAGCCTCAATTATTGTCAGTGTACTTGGGGACTCATACCAATTATAATGATATTTCTCTGACAGGCTCCAGGAGAGCTGCAGTTTGGAGTTCCTTTAATACTGAGAAACAAAGATATTTTCTTTATGGAAAGTATTCTAATAGTATTTGGAGTTCTTTAGTTTAAAATTTCTTTTTTAATTTAGTTGTGGCAACTTATGTGCTTTACAGCACATGCATTTAATTTATATCGTCATAATATTAATACATTTTAGAATATACTAATTATAGTGAAACTTGTTCCTGTATAACCTGGCCAGGTGGAAGAGATGCTATTTCAAAGCAGATTCACCAAGCAAAAATATTAGCCTTTGTTACTTTGTTTAGCTCTTTACCCAGCTTCCTTCATTATAAATCTCCTCTGCTCTCTGACTCTTCAATTATTTCCTTTCTGTCACCTCTCTATTTTTCTCTTACTGGAGTCAATTCAAAATGATTTGATTCTCTTCGAAACTTTTTACAAATATAAGAAAAAGAATTCTATTTGACCTAATTTCCACAGACTTCTTTTGCCTTCTAACTCTAGATCGACAGTTTTGGCCTCTTCAATGTTCCCTCCCAACACCTGAAGAAAGAACATTGCTCCTTAACTTGTACTGTTTTATTTGAATGCAACCCACTTCCTCCCTCTGAGCCAATGAGTCATTTTCTCTTTTTAAAGTGAGCCTTAAAAATCTTCCATTTCTCTTCAGCTTAAAATTATTCTTTTGAAAAGTACTTCATGTCCTGTGTATGAAAGACACCATATAAAACAGAGACTGCCCTAACCACTCAAGGACTACAGACTTTGCATGACCTATCAAGACTTTAAAATTTAAATTAAATGGACATCATGTATTTTCTTTTTCCCTAACGGAGGCAAGGCACACAGTCTCCTTTGTTCACTACTGAATTCCCAGAATCTTGTTACATAGTATATTTTCAATAAATATATATTGAATGAATTAATGATTTCTCTCTCCCCAGTCATTTTAACGTGCTTGAACTTTCCTGGTGGTCCAGTGGTTAGGACTCCACTCATCCACTGCAGGGGGCTCAGGTCAGTCCCTCGTTAGGGAGCCAAGACCCTGAATGCCTCAAAGTGAGGCCAAAAAAAATGACCAAACCAAAAAAAAAAAATTTGCTTAAAAACTTCTGTGTAGTTAAAACTTTTCACATTGGAATCTTTTGTAATTAAGTAGAAAATATTCATAAAATGGTACTGAAAAGTGAGAGCTATATCAAACTGCAAAAGATGCAGCAATACTCTTACGACGAGTTCAGAAAATGCCTAAAGAGAGATACATTCATTTCAGAACAATTTTCAGAATTTACAATATTATATCAAGTATCTTCTAACATATATGTCAATGATTGATTTATCTGCTAACAAATGACATACTGACTCAGTTTTAAAGTAACAGAACTTTGTATTGCAGCCATCACAGTAATAATTGATTTAAACAAGAATCTCCAATAGGGACTTCTCTGGTGGTCCAGTGATTAGGACTCTGTGCTCTTAACTCAGGGAGCCTGGGTTTGAGCTCTGATTAGGGAACTAGATCCCATATGTTGCAACTAAGAGCTCATATGCCCGATGAAGATGGAAGATCTTGTGTGCCTCAACTAAGACCCAGTGCAGCCAATAAATCAATAAATAATTAAAAACAAAAGAATCTCCAATGGATGCTAAAATCAATGGGTGCAGAACATGATACTTGCATAAGTTTCAAAGTATCACCCCAGAAATTACTTATTAATTACCAAGGGGAAAAGGTTTTTTACAATGGAGAAATCTTGTGAACACCATCTTAATCACATGATCAAACTGAACATCAGTAATAATGGGACAAACTGAAAGAGTGTGCCTCTTGATATGATATATGGAAAAGGTCATAACATCACGTATATAGTTTTCCTGCCAAATGTGTTTAACGTTTTAAATAATGAGAAAAAATAAACTCCACATTGAGAGACATTCTGAAAAACAACTGGCCTGTGCTCTTCGAAAATGTCACATGCTCCAAATGCAGGCAGCATGGACTTGATGATCCCGTGTGCAACAAAAACATCAATGTCACAAAAATCAAACAAAGGTTGAGGAGCTGTTCTGATTAATGAAAACTAAAGAGACATGACAAGTACATGGAATGCATGTTCCTTAATTGATCCTGAATCAAAAACAAAACAAGAAATCTGTCAAACTACAAAGGATATTATTGAAGCAACTGGAGACACTTGAATATAACCATATATTAGATAACTAGTACGCCAGTATTAAATTAGCAACCTGACTATGCTAATTATGTTGTAGCTATGTACGGGAATGTTCTTCTTAGAAGAGATAGGCTGAAGTTTAAGAAGTGAGGTGTCATGATGTCTGCAAATAATTCTCAATAATTCAAGGAAAAAAACTCTCAAAGGGTTCACAAAACATATACATACATATATAAGCCTGTGGACATATGTAGTATATAGAGAGATTTTACATACACATGCACACACACACATAGAAAAAATATGACAAAATGTTAACAGCTAATGAACCTAGGCAAATATTATTTGTGTATTCATTGTGCTAGTCTTTCAACTTTTCTCTGGCTAAAAATAATTATAAATAAAAAGTCATTGAAAAGATCTTTAAAAAAGCAATACATAGATTCAGGGTTATTTTGATTGCTTATCCAGATACACAGTGCTCAAAATTTTTGATGGTGGCAACTAACCTTTCTTAGAATTCTCTGTTTCGCTAGCCTACTTTCACTCTCCTTATCCTTCTATTCATTGCCATCTTTCAAGAAGAGGCATCAATATGTTATGTTATGTGCCCAATTACTTCAACAAAAAACAAATTATTTCTAGCATGGACTAGCATGAACCGAAATTCTGTTTCTTCAAATAGGAGACTTCTCTCATAGGACATCTTACAAATATATCCCATGTATATCCTGTAGAGAGCCTGCTTTTTTGTTTTAAGGCTAACAGCTTATCGGTGCGACAAAAACCATTCATGTATCTTTGGTGACAGAAGTCTCCACATCACTTCCTACACATAATAAATGTCACCTCCCCTCCCCGTAAGAAACCATTCATGTATCTTGTATATAAGTTTTTATTTCCAAGATTTTTTCTTATTGTTCTCCAATATCCTTTAGACAAAAAAGAACCCCAAATATCTCTGAAAATAGTTAAAATATTGCTTTGTTTTATAAAGAACTAGAGACAAACAGATCTGGATAACAAATAAGTGATATTTGCAATTATGAAGTAATATGCACTGTGAAAAACATGATTTGTGACAGATTTGTGCCCATGTCAAGACTGATCATTTTGGAATTATTTCCTATTCTACACTCTACTTTTTTTCCACTCTAACCCTTTTGATACTAACTTTTGTGAAATACAAAAGCAGAATATTGGGGCTTACGTCATGGTTGCTCCTGGGTCAGCAGTCATTTGATTGGTCACAAACACAGCTACATTATATTCTGCATCAAGAAATAAAATTAAGAAACTAAGAGAATGGCAATATAAATATTAAAAGTTCATTGTTTAGATTTCAGAGTTTAGAAAAACACTGTGCCATGAATTTCTCTGATAAACAAGATTACATTCCTGTTTTTTCACTGTTAACACAAAGTTATTGTTATATTATTTAAGTACTTTATTGTTTTAGAATCAGTATTTCTGGTTTTAAAAGTGTTGTATCCCCATGAAGGAAATTTTATTTTTTAAAAATAGATTGTCTCCTGACATTATTCTGAGCTTCTCTGCAAAGCTTATCCAGCAAACAGTCACAGATGCTATTCTGATATCATCGTTTATTTATTTTATTTTATTTTTTTTTTCATCGTTTATTTTAAACATCTACCTTCTGATATTTTTTGGAGTCGTGACAACATCTGGGCCAGTTTTTGCTGCCGTTCAGCCAACTCCCCACGACCACTGAAATCCACTCGGAAAAGTGCCATTATTGAATCAATGATCTGTACAAAATTAATGTAAAAATAAATAGTGCATTTGGAAATGGAAGTTAATTTGAATTGGAATCAACAGAAGAAAGATAATATGCTAAATAGCTGCAGATTGAACAGTATTTAAAAGCTTGTACCAGTAGCTTAAAGATGCCAGCTTCTTCATGGAACTTTGCTGCTACATAATCAAGTAGCTCCATCTGATGTTCACCTGATGGGAAGTGCAGTAGGAAAATGTTACAAAAGCTAGAAGAAGCAGAGACTAAGATCATGTATGTCCTTGGAACTTGGCAAAAGAGAGCCCCTGAAGGATTTTCTTAATTATGACTTTATTAAATATGGCAGCATACATACCAAATGATACCTTATCCAAAAGAATGTTACTCTCCATTTCAAAGACACAGAATAAGAAATAATTTGAGAGCATTTCAATGTCTAAGGACTTAGATAATAAAATCTGTGGACTGACTAAATAAATCTGGAGAAAAGTAAAATAGAAAGAAAAAAGAATAATGTCAAAATACAAGTATCACTCAAATAATACATCAATGCTGCCAACCTTAAAACAGCCTAAGCATCCAATTGCAGGGAGTTCTTACTAGTATATGCACGTGCATAAAGTACATTGTCCAGGACTGCATTATGGTCTACATTGAAGCGATCAGCAATGTCCCGAAGGCGATCTGGACGGCTGGAGTATGCCAGATTAAGGATCCAATAAATCAATTCCAAAAAGTTTAGACAACTACAAACAATAATGCTCTAAGTAAGTGTATTGAAGAGAGGCAAAACACTCTACCTGCATAGGTATTCTGAGGATGCTAATAAACACCTAAAATCTATATCAGAGTTTATTTTTCCTAAATGCCTTAATTAGGTAGTAATAACAGTGATAGAAATAATGAGACAGTAATGAATTTAAATATTAAATTATCTAGTCTAAACAACAATCTTGGAAGTGAGTTGTTATGGCCTATATTACATTTTACAAATGAGGACACTGACAGAGATTAGGCAAATGACTCAGGGGTAGGCAGCAAATCAGTTATAAGAGAAAAACTAGAAATCAAGATTTTTGAACCTTTTTTGTTCTCAGTTCTATAAAAATAAATCTCTTCTATGAAGATAATATCACTGAATTATAATTCAAGTCACTTCCAAGTGAATTAATTCACTCCATGTTCCTCACTTGTTCAACACCCAACAGTTTAATTCACCACTAATCACGTGTTGCCAATAAATGATAAATTTGACTACATGAACCAAAGGATCAAAAAAGTCACTTTAAGGGTACAGACAGGAATTATCGTCATATAGTTTTTCATTTGTTTTGGGTTTAAAAATCCACTTCTAAAGGAGTTGTAATAGCATTCTGAAATTAGTAAATTCATAGAGGGGACAAATTCGGTGTACCTGGAAAGGTATTCTGGAAGATGCTAATAATCACTTATATCTATCTAGACTATAAAGAGTATTTTTTTTTATAAAGAGTATTAACAAACATTTTTTTAGGTCTTTGGTGATCCCAGTATTTTCTAAAATGACATAAGATAAAATGCATGTCCATGGACTCATTTCACTTTGTTTACAGTATTTGTGTTAATACTGATCATACTATGCTGTGCTGTGCTTAGTTGCTCAGTCATGTCCAACTCTTTATGACCCCATGGACTGCAGCTCGCCAGCCTCCTCTGTCCATGGGGATTCTCCAGGCAAGAATACTGGAGTGGGTTGCCATGCCCTCCTCCAGGGGATCTTCTCAACTCAGGGATCGAACCCAGGTCTCCCGCATTACAGGTTGTTTCTTTACTGTCTGAGCCATCAGCTGCGGCTGCTGCTAAGTTGCTTCAGTGGTGTACGACTCTGTGCGACCCCACAGACGGCAGCCCACCAGACTCCGCTGCTCCTGGGATTCTCCAGGCAAGAACACTAGAGTGGGTTGCCATTTCCTTCTCCAATGCATGAAAGTGAAAAGTGAAAGTGAAGTCGCTCAGTCATGTCCAACTCTTCGAGACCCCATGGACCGCAGCCTACCATGCTCCTCCGTCCATGGGATTTTCCAGGCAAGAGTACTGGAGTGGGGTGCCATTGCCTTCTCCCCGAGCCACCAGGGAAGCCGAAAAATACTGGAGTGGGCAGCTTATCCCTTCTCCAGGGGATCTTCCCTACCCAGGGAATTCGAACTGTGGTCTCCTGCATTGTAGGTGGATTCTTCACCAGCTGAGCTACCAGGGAAGCTTATAAGTAACTATAAAGCAAGGACCATTTATAATCTTTTTTGTGACACTTGGATCTAGTTCAGTAAATGCTGAACTGTCTTTAGTATTTCCCAGTCATCCTACAGCACTATATATGCTTTCTTCAGAGCTACAATGACAGCCACTAAAATCTTCTATTGCTGCTGAGTATACTGAAATGTTATTGGTAAACAAATCAGACGACAAGGAATTGGAAGAGATAAAAAAAATTTTTTTTATAAAACCAGGTGACTGTCAGTTTGTTTTTTTTTTTTTTGACTGTCAGTTTTTATAAAACCAGGTGACTATATACCCAGGAATGGAAAGTTGGGCTTACACTAAAGGGAAGTTCAAACCAATTTACAAATGGTTTTTAGCAGATCAGCATATGAAATTATCAGCATATTAACCAATTACCAGTGCAAGGCACTATGGAGGATTTAAGGATAATTTATGCCATAAGTAAGTGTAAAATATAATTATGCACATACAAATATAAGTACACACAAAGAAAAATATCAAGATAGAGCAGTATACATGTAAGAGACACTGAAAGAATGAGAACATTTCACTTGGGCCCTTGCATGTCCTTGTTCCTCTGCATTCCCTCTTACATATGACCTGGCTCTTAGCTGTTTCTACCATTCTGGATAAAATCCAAATTGCCAAACAGTGGCAGATATTCTGCAAGAACAATTCCTCCCTCTCAAAGAACCATATTTAATCAACTATTTCTGAAACTAGTTGAACTCCAGCTGAGTACTTCTTGCTACAGTCCTATTGTTAAAAGGAATGTCTTCTGAACCTGATAGCTCCTCAAACTATCGTTATTTCTTCTATTTATTGGCTAATTACACACTACCTCAATTCCTTACTGTTTATTTGCAACAAGCTTCCATCATCTTTCTTTACTGCAAATGGTCTCTTGGACTCCTAATTGCAAATTTCAGTGATCTTTCTCAGTTTGTACCCTCTCTCTGTGTGGAACCCCTTTTCTTCTTAAAAAAAATTTTTTTTGGCTGCATGGGGTCTTAGTTGTGGCAGGCAGGTTCTCTGAGCACATTCTTTTGTTGTGGCGAGGGCTTAGTTGCCCCAGGACATGTGGAATCTTAGTTCCCTGACCAGGGATGGAACCCACATCCTCTGCCTTGAAAGGCAGATTCTTAACCACTGGACCACAAGGGAAGTCCCAATCCTTTTTTGAAACTTTCCTTATGCTTGGCATCCACAACCAGATAACCTCTTACTTTGTCTATCCCCTCTTCCTAGACATAGGCACACCCCAAAGTTATGCTTTCAGTTCTCTTCCTGTAAACTCTCTTGCTTTTCCCTGGCCGTTTCATTCACATCAAGCTGAGTCCAACATTTTCATCTGCCATATAAATGTCCTTCTGTACCTCATATTCAACATATTAAAACGAAACATCATTTTTTCCTCTGAAACATGAGCTTCCCAATTCTGTAATCATTACTCTTTGAGTATGTAGACAAACCTATGAATGGTTTCCCAAATCTCTCTTCCCTTTGTCTATCAAGTATAGTCATCAAATCTCATTATTTTCCCAGAATACTACAAAAGTATCCAATTTACACCCATCATCCAGCTTTAAGGCCCTTCATGTCCAACAGTCACATTTCCAGCCTTGCATTCTGAACTAACTTAATACTTCAACGAAACTGCAATTCTTTTTGTTACCCAAATAGGTTCTTTTCTTTTTCCTTTCATATTTTTGTTCAATTCAGACCTTTCCTTTATTTGAGACAATGACTTTAAATGAGTCAACAATCTTCTAATTATTAAGCTAAATCTTTGGAGAAGTAGGAGGATTAAAAACAAATAAGACATAATTTCCTCTCATGTATTTGTTTTGTTAATTTTATACCAAACCCATTTGGAGAAGTGAAACCGTTTTAAATAAAACGTGATTTGATCATAGAAAACAAAATCATGGTTACCAAAGAGGAAAAAGTGGTGGGGAGGGATAAATTAGGAGTTTGGAATTAACATATATACGCTATATAAAACAGATAACCAACAAGGACCTACTGCCTACTGTATAGCACAGGTAACTACATTCATTATTTTATAATAACCTATAAGGGAAAGAATCTGAAAAAGAACATATATATATATATGTGTGTGTGTATATATATATATACACACACACACACACACATATATATATGTATACATATGGGCTTCCTCCGTGGCTCAAACAGTAAACAATCTGCCTGCAGTGCAGGAGACCTAGATTCGATCCCTGGGTTGGGAAAATCCCCTGGAGAAGGGAATGGCTACCCACTCCAGTATTCTTGCCTGGAGAACTCCATGGACAGAGCAGCCTGGCAGGCTACAGTCCACGGGGTCACAAAGAATCAGACACAACTAAGCAATTAACACTCGCACATGTATACATATGTATGTATATGGGCTACCCTGGTGGCTCAGTGGTAAAGAATCCATTTGCTAATGCGGGAGATGCAGGTTTGATCCCTGGGCTAGGAAGATCCCCTGGAGAAGGAAATTGCAAGCCACTCCAATATTCTTGCCTGGGAAATCCCATGGGCAGAGGAGCCTGGTGGGCTATAAACCATGGGGTCACAAGAGTCGGACACGACTTAGTGACTAAACAACCACAACAATATATGTGTGTGTACATATACATATGTGTGTGTATGTGTGTGTGTATACACACATATATGTATGTATACATATATACATATGTGTATATATATATAACTGGGTCACTTTCCTGTATACATGAAACATGACATTGTAAATCAACTGTCAATAAAAAAAATAAATAATTCTTAAAAACATTTAAAAGAAAAAAGTGATTTGAGAACTCAACTAGCAACTGTTTCCCCTTGCTTTTTTTTCATTATTATTGGTTTATATAGGATAGTTATAAAAATGACATATTTCAAACAAATGCTCTTTTATAGTAATAGTACTATATCACACTATTATGTTAGCAATTTGCATAAATAAAAGGGTTACAAAGTATTTTCTGTATCGATGAAGATAATCTTTCCTCCTGAGTAGCCACCTGCTCCTGGAAGTTGAGCTGTCACTGGGAAGCAATTAAAAATTAATTAATATTAACAAGAGTGAATGAACTCTGTACAAATGGATATACAAATTAACATGGGATTTATGCTGGTTGCAACTCTCTAGCCATCTAGTAAACAGTAGTTTCTAAATAGCATGCTATATTTTTATATTACTAACCAGTGGTAAACTTCTAAGTATTCTTCCAGCATAACAGTAATTCAGCAAAGCATGTCAGTATCTTTCACCATGGGAGATATTCATGAAATTTAGTTCTCTTAAAGAACAGAAGTAGAATAACAAGGTCCTAATGTATAGCACAGGGAACTATATTTAACATTCTGCAATAAACCATAATAGAAAAGAAGGTATATATGTGCATAAATGAGTTACTTGGCAATATAGCAGAGATTGGCACAACATAGTAAATCAACCATATTTTAATACAAAATTTTTTAAAAGGAATAGAGGTGGAATTTAAACATTACTTTCTTCCTATAAGAAATAATCACAAATATAATTTATGCTATGTAACTCATTTAAGTAACTTTTCAATTAATGTATGCATTAATTTTAAATGCATTTTCTTTATATGTAGTATTAACACTAAAGAATTACTTTACATTAAGTACACACATTATTTCATTTATTTTTCAAAACAATCCTAAAATGGCCCTATCATTATTCCTATTTTACCGATGGGGAAAATCTGAAAGGTGAAGCAACTTAACCAAGGTCATGCAGCTATTAAGGGTAGAGCTATTTGGATTCCAGAATCCTCTTACTAAACACTTACCCATGTTTCTTCTACTTAGGTCTAAGAAATGCAGTACAATGACTTTATGTAAAAGGAGATATTTTTGCTTATTTTAAGTCTTTTTTAGTTCCACCCTTACTCTATGGAAAGTAAGGAATTCTAAAGCCTCAATAGATTCTGTGATATTCTTATAAACACGATACACAAAAGACAGAATAAGAAAAATTGAGGCCATGAATAAATACCTCTCTCCACCAATACATTCATAAATCCATTTACCTACTCCCTATTTCCATTCAGGTGTTCAGAGTGCAGTACATACAGCATGACCTCACGTATCACACATTCACAGACCAGCTCTGGTATTTGTACAACTGTGGGGAGTTAAGTAATCTCTCTGAGATTATTTGCAAGTTTGTTCAGATTACATGAGATTATGTAAAGTACCAGGCACAAAGTAGATTAGTAAGTAATGGCTATGATTCTTATTATTATTGCTATCATTGTTGTTATATAGCCTTACCACAGAGGGTATGAGAGAGTTGGGTTTTTCCAGTTCGAAATTCTATGAAACATAGAAACAAAAAAATAGTTAATTTTTAGATTACTTTCATAAAGAATAGATATGGTTTCAAGGTATGGTTTCCTTTTCCAACTGTCAAATCTCACACACAAGTACCTCTGTGTCATGAATGGATTCTGCATATATGAATACCAGTAATAAAAAGAACTTTTTAAAGGTTTTCTTTTTCAGAACTGTCCTTTAGATGATAGTAAAACTCAAATTCTTCCTAGGAATAGTCATGTAAATGAAAGTGTAAGGCTCCACCACAGGAAAGAGAACCTGGGGTTTTCCCACTGATCTGAGATCCTCAAGGGGAATCCCAGGGGGATCCTCAGATTGGTGGTATCTCCTAGCTACCAACAAAAGCAAATACTCTCTAGAGAAGAACATCCCCACTATACCAATTTAGGCCTACTGAACTTCAACAGATTAAAATCAAGAAATATGTTCACAAATATCAATAAACACACAAGGTAAGTCATTCAAATGGGTCTCCCAGGTGGCTCAGTGGTAAAGAATCTGCCTGCAATGCAGGAAATGCAGTTCAATTCCTGGGTGGGGAAGATCCCTTGGAGAAGGAAATGGTAATCATTCCAGTATTCTTGCTTGGGAACTCCCATGGACAGAGGAGCCTGGCGATTTATAGTCCTTGGGTCGCAAAGTGTCAGACATGATTTATCGACCAAACAACAACAAGCCATTAAGACTGGGATTCAACATAAATAAACAAAGATTTGTTTCTTCAAGTGAGCAGAAACATCAACACTGAACAAACAAACAAAAAAACATATTTGGTTCTCTGAGGACTGAAAATAATGGTAACTGTCAGGAGCAGTACATAAAATAGCTATGCATGGATTTTATTTGGCTGCACTACAAGGCCTGTGGGATTTTAGTTCCCCAAGCAGGGATCAAACTTGGCCCCTAGCAGTGAGAATGCAGTCCTGACCTCTGGACTGCCAGGAAATTCCCAACTTTTTTTTTAACAGAGGATACAACAAAAAGAAAATCTATTCTCTATGTTTCTGAAATATGCATTTCTTAAAAATATTAATAAGATCAATCTCATTATACAACTAATTTCTGAAGGTATGAGAGGAAAAAATTTTCTTCTAAAGAAATCAGAGATAAAAAGATGAAAAATGTCAATAAAACTCATCTGTTAATGTCGGAAAATATTTTAATTGTAGCCCAGAAAGATCTTGCATTATGATGACTGATATTTCATCGTAAGTTCCAAAACAGATACAATTTACCATTGATATGGGTGTGTATACATACATATATTTTTCACATAACAAAATATTAAGCTTTTACCTACCTCCAAAAGCTTCTGTGATTGCCATGCTTTCAATTCCACCTCCTAGCAACTTACTAGAAATAGAAAGTAAGCTTCAGTAACAGAATCAGAAATAGAAATATCAAGAAAGGAGAAAGTGCTAATATCATTGGTACTATTTCTATCTATGTATTTGATGTGAAGAATCAACTCATTGGAAAAGACCCTGATGCTGGGAAAGACTGAAGGCAGAGGGAGAAGGGGACGTCAGAGGATGAGATGGTTGGATGGCATCACTGACGTGATGGACATGAGTTTGAGTAGGCTCTGGGAATTGGTGATGGACAGGGAAGCCTAGCGTGATGCAGTCCATGGGGTCCCAAAGAGTCGGACACGACTGAGCAACTGAACTGAACTGAACTCATCTATGTATCTTTCTATCTATCCAAGATAAACACACATTCTTGGCTGAACAAATGGCTTCCCACCTGCTTAGATCACAGGTTATACTGTGCATGGGTAGGGGGATCAACAAAACAATCTGTAAGTCCTGCTGTTCCTACTCTTGTCTACCAACAGGAAATGAGCTATGCAGGCCTTATGTTTCATTACTCTTTAGAATTGAACTGAGGTTTGAATAAATGGTTTTTCATACTCTGCTGGGACTATGTTTCTAAAAGTCAAGTGAATATCCAAATTTTTTAAAGTACTGAGAAACATGAAAAATAGATATTAGGAGAATCCAGTGATTGTCACCATGACTGACATATCTCACACAAGCCAAATTCTATGAAGAACCTGTCAGAATAGAAAATATTCAAAGATGTGATAGGTACTGCTAGCAGTTAGAAAAATAACTGTCAGATTTTGACAGCATGTACTTAATTGGTAACTCAGTGATTTAATGCATTTGATATATATTCTTGATATGAAAAGACCTAAAGTTAAATAAGCTCATTCATTCATTTAATACAACAAATATTAACTATAGTAATTGCCCTAAGATCTGGTAGAAGCACTTTAAAAATCTTTGTAGTTTGTATTAGCTTGACTTTTGGGACATGGTCACAGATCAGACAGAGCTCTAAGAGATATGGACAATTTAACAGATGTACATTTACATAGTTTGAGAGTAACTTAAATGTAAATTGAAGCAATGTTGGAAGTTGTCCACAAATTTAGTGAGAGCTGTGGACTTCAATGAGAAAAAAAAAAAATCTAGATACTGACCCACATGAACTGAATCTAACGGACATGCTGCAGAGACCACTCCATTTGGAAGGCACGTATTTAGAGATTCTATAAGGCTACCAACTATTAAAGGAAGCTTTACTTGTCCCTCTCCATTTTGAGAAAAACCACCCTGAAAATTTGGCTTAGAGAAATTTTAGAGAAATGACTATAGCTCTGGAAAATCTAAGACAAAATTTCTGGTGGATATTCTGAAAAAATGAACCCCAAATTTAACTGAAAGTGTACCCCAAATTGCTTGGGATAGCATAACTGTTCCCTTGGGAAACTCAGGAAAATTTAGTATTAGGAATAGAAATAGTACTTTCAAATCTTGAAAGATTTTAAAATAGAGACAAAAATCAAACTCACAGATGACTACTATATTAAATTTGGGAGTAACTGCACATATTTGGTACTTGAAAACTCTCATAGTTTAAGAGAACTTGACATTTTTATAACATAACACATTAGCCTGTAATTGATTAAATGATATAGAGCTGCAGTTTCTAAGTTGATAGCTAACTTTATACACAGTATTTGAACATTTAAGAGTGTCTAAGACTCACTATACTTATATGTTTAATTTATTAAATTTATAGGGGCTTCCCGGTGGCTCAGATCATGAAGAATCTGCCTGCAATGCATTAAATTTATAAGACATTCAAGTAATTGAAAAGATTTTAGTAATTATACAAGCAAAGTTCTGAGGAGAAATATAATAAATTTATAAATGTAAGTTAAAATATTTATGGAAATTTGGTTAACCATATTAGAAAAGTTCCTTAACATTTGCCAAATTTATAAATGGGCTTGCAGCTTAAGAAAAAATATATTAAGTAATAATATGTGCCGCTGCTGCTGCTTAGTTGCTTTAGTCGAGTCCAACTGTGCGACCCCATGGACTGCAGCCTGCCAGGCTCCTCTGTCCATGGGATTCCTAGGCAAGAGTACTAGAGAATGCCGTCCTCCAGGGGATCTTCCTGACCCAGGGATCAAACCCGGGTCTCCTGAATTGCAGCAGGCAGTCTCTTTACCACTGAGCCACAAAGGAAGCCCCAATAATATATAAATAATAACATATATTACTTAGTAATACATAAGTAATACATAGAGTAATAATTTCTCTAAGCCAAATTTTAAAATATTTATTTGTTTGTTCTGGCTGCGCTGGGTCTTTGTTGCTGCACGTGGGCTTTCTCCAGTTGCAGTGAGTGGGGCTACTATCTAGCATTTTTGGTGCTCGGGCTTCTCATTGCAGTGGCTTTCTTGTTGCAAAGCTTTGGCTCTAGAGCATGCAGACTCAGTAGTTGTGGTGCATGGACTTGGCTGACCCCTGTCATACAGGATCTTCCTGGACCAGGGATCAAACCTGTGTCCCCTGCACTGGTAGACAGGTTTCTTAACCACTGGGCCACCAAGGAAGTCCAGCCAGATGATTCTTAAACCATGATGTAGTAGAACAACTGGAGAATATTAAGTCATCATTTGAATCAAGTTATTTTGATCAACCTGACTTTGACCAATTTGTCTTTTTAAAAAAAATATTTCTTCATTTCGGTTGTGTTGGGTCTTAGCTGTGGCACGTGGGCTCTTCTCGCAGCGTGCAGGCAGCATGTGGGATCTTGGATCCCCAACAGAGATCAAACCCATGTCCCCTGCTTTGGAAGTTGTATTCTTAACCCTGGATCACCAGGAAAGTACCTGACCAATTTGTCTTGGAGCAAGATTTCCCAAAGACTCTTCCTTAGCTGTTACCTGAACAAAAGGTTCTGTGATTTTAAAAATTTGAGGCAATGCTAGGTTAAACAGGTGTTTTACTTCACTGTAGGAATTCAGACCCTTTAATAAAATGTATAAATCTCCAAGAGAAATACATAGTTTATTGCACTTCCCCAACATATTTTACTATTTGTTTATTCAGTCCATTATTTATTCTACAAATATTTACTGAACATCTAGTTTGTGCCAGAGACTGCTTTATGCACTTGGAGTAATGTATGTATGTGCTCAGTGCTCAGTTGGGTCTAACTGGAGTAAAGCAGTGAATAAAAGAGACAGAGCCATCATTTTGCGGAGCTTACATTCTAATGAGAAAACAGACAGTAAACATAAGTAAGTAAAATATGTGGTATGTCAGATGTTATTAAATGGTATGAATAAAAATTAGATCTGGAAAGGGGATAAAAGGCACAGAGGATGAAAGTAGGAAGTTTTCAAATAAATTTTCAAAGAAAATGATCACAGAAGGCCCTAGTGAGACATGGGCATTTTAGCAAAGACCTGAAAAATCTGACAATAAGCCATGTACATAATGAGGAAAGAGTGTTCCAGGCAGAGGGAATGCTAAGTGCAAAGGCCCTGAGGTGGCAGTGTGTCTGCCATTTTCTAGGAATAGCAAAAAAATTAGCACGGGTGGTACACAGTAAACCAGAAGACATAAGAGCTTAGATTTGAGATTACATAGGATTTTTGGCTTTTGCTCTGAGTGAGCCTGGGGAGTCATTAGGGTGTTTTGGACAGAAGAGTGTTATGATCTGACCTATGTTTTGAAAACATTATTCAGGGGCTTCCCTGATGGCTCAGTGGTAAAGAATCCTCCTGCCAATGCAGGAGGTTCAATCCGTGGGCCAGGAAGATCCCACATGCCGCAGAGCAACTAAGCCCTGGTGCCACACTGTTGAGCCTACGCTCTAGATCCCTGGAAGCGCAACTACTGAGCCCACATGCCACCACGACTGAAGCCCATGAGCCCTAGAGCCTGTGCTCTGCAACAAGAAAGACCACCGTAATGAGAAGCCTGTGCACCGCAATGAAGAGTAGCCCCTGCTCCCAGCAACTAGAGAAAAGCCCGCCCAGCAAAGAAGACCCAGCACAGCCAAATATAAATAAATAAAATTATTTAAAAAAAAAACTTATTCTGCCTTCTATGTGAAGAATAAACGGTAGGGGCAAGGTCTAAAGGAAGTTAGTTAGTTAGAAGTTATTATCAATAATCCAGAAGAGATATTAATAGGTGTTTTAGACCAGTGAGGTAACAAAGGAGAAGGTTGTGAGAAGTAATTGAATTCATTTTTCTCCCTCTCTGTACTCATATAGATACAAATAGGAAAAATATATATAAATTTTGTATTACAAAAAATTTCAAACATAAACAAAAGTAGACAAAAAACATTATAATAATCAACCATCATGTACCTATCCCTCAGCTTCAACAATTATCAACCATGAACTCATGACCAAAATTTTTTCCATATAAACTGCCAACCACTTCCCTCCCTTTTCATATTACTTTAAGCAGATATTAGGTAACATATCAATTCATCCTAAATATTTCAGTAGTATCTCTACAAGATGAAGACTCTTACTTTTAACATAACTGCATTACCATATCACATCTAAAAAAATTAGTAATTCCTTAATATCAACTATCTAGTAAGGGTTCAATTTTCAGTCTCATATGTCTTACTTCCTATAGTGTGTTTCAATCAGGACCCAAAATAAGATCTATGTATTGAGATTAAGTGACATGTCTTTTAAATGACTTTTAATCTCTAGGTCTTCTCCCTGACTCCACCTCTTTTCTATTCTTTATAATTTATCTGTTGAAGAAACTGGTTGGTTTATTCTAAATATATTTGAAGACAGAGCAGATAGGATTTGTTAATAGATTAGAGTTAGCATGTGAGGGGGTAAAAAAAGCACCAAGGATGACACTAAGGTTTCAGATCTGAGGATTAGAAGAGATCTGAGTTGAGGGAGATTTTAGGAGGAGCAAATCTGGGGCAAATATCAGAAATTTGGTTTTGGACCTGTGATGTCTGAGTTGCCTAGCAGACATTCAAATGGGGAGGCATATTTGACTATGAAACTCTTTTTTTCTTGGAGTTTTTGTGAGGTCAAGGTTTTGAGGAATACTTTGAGGAAATACTGTTCAAATTGCTCTTGGAAACTTCTTTAACTTATGAAATAGTAATTCTGCCTACTAAGGCAGGGAAAAAAAACCAAACTGTAGTCAACTTGCATTGGGAAGATGATGACTGTGTCTTAGGAATCATAAGATGGTAAAAAAAATAAAGTGGGGAGGAGTTAAAACTGCTGACGCTGAAAAACAAAAACAACATTGGATTATTTCTTCTAAAATATTCACTCTAACAACTGAATTTTTAAAAATATTTATTTGGTTGTGTCGGGTCACAGTTGCGGCACACAGGATCTTTGATCCTCAACTGAGCATGCAGGTTGCGTGCTTTTAATTGGTTGCGGCATACAGGATTTAGTTCCCTGAGGAGGGGTGGAACCTGAGCCCCTGGCTCCCCTAGATGGGAGTTCTAAGTCTTAGCCACTAGACCAACAGCGGAGTACCTAACAACTGGTTTTTAAGGAAAACCAAAAGTGAAATGGAATTTCCTTGATCAATGGAGAATAAAAAGGAAATGAAAAGTTAAACTGATTTCTTTAATGGCTTATTGATTAATACAGACTGATTCAGAAACTACTTATACTTTGGGTCTAAATTTCTTGTAAGAAAGGTAATCTCATTTTTACAAGCAGTCTAAAATTTATTTGCTTCAGTTGCTGTTTGAGGGAAAAAAATTCTGCAGAGTAAGAAGCTATTTCTATTGTTTATAGTCAAAATAACAACTCAGATAGAGGAAAAGAAAAGCAGTATTCCAAAGACTGTGCTTAGTGGTTATAAAAAATATGAATACATACTCAAATTCCTGGCTCCCAGTGGTGATATGGAAAACCATCTTCCTCTTCTCACTATATTCAAATGCAGTCAAGAATCCTGGTTCCTACAGAAAGACAAAAGGAAAGGTTCAAAAAAGATATAAGATAAATATTTTAATTTCAAATGCTGCCAAAACCATGTACTTGATTCTCAGAGTCATCATTTGCTATAAGCTACAGTTCATTTGTCTTTGAAGGCAGCACAAG
Organism: Cervus canadensis; assembly: GCF_019320065.1. Taxonomy (NCBI): domain Eukaryota; kingdom Metazoa; phylum Chordata; class Mammalia; order Artiodactyla; family Cervidae; genus Cervus; species Cervus canadensis. The sequence continues at coordinate 9,376,142 of NC_057406.1, read as the reverse complement.
ACCATGGTTAAGAACACAGGCTCTAGAGCCACCCTACCAAGGTTCAAAATACGTCTCTAACACTTATTAGTTGTGTGATGTGGGGTAAACTACTTAATCATGCTGTACTTTGGCTTCCTCTTTTGGGTCAAATGGGATAATAATAGTGTCTCTCTCATAGGGAAGGCATAAAGGTTAAATGAGATACATTTATGGCATAAAGCAGACTCATACTTTACTAAGTGATTCAGTTGATTTCATTCAATGAGGCTGGCCCTCTGTGTTCTTTATTAGCCACTCCAGATAATTCTGATACATACCACTGTACTATGAAATTAACTTTCTGTCTCTGTCTCTCCCTCTATATCTCAATCTCCTTCTCTAAGAATAAACAGTTTCAGTTAAGAGAGGATTAGACTGTTGGTGCATTTGTGGGTACATGAGGAGAAAGATTCTTCTATTTGGTAATAGAATTATTTTTCAAAGGAAAGAAGGCTAATGTCTTGGCTATAAAAAGGAGCAGTTTCAATCCCAAACCCTGGGTACTGCACTAGGGCTTCATTAGACACCCTGGCAATTACGGAACTGCCTTGTGGGTAATACAGCCGAAGAGTACTCAGAACATAGAGCAACTGAGTTGTGTTCAGACCAGTTCAATTGGGTTCTCTCCAAGTTCAGGACCACGCTGACACTTGCATCTGGAAGGAAACAAGTCACTGTTGGTGAAGAGAATTTCTAGGACTTGGTGAGAATGAGACTCTCTTATACACATGTAGAAAAGGAGAAGCCTGCTCTTATGCAAAGAGGGACACTTTGGCCTTTCTGCACATTCTTATTCCCACAGGTGCTGCCTCCAGTGGCCCCCAAAAGTTCTACACAAAAACTTGGGTCAAAGGCATGTGTTTTTGCTTGGAGCCTCTTGGCCATGTAGGTCTCTTAGTCTATGGGCCCAGGTACAAAGTACAGGTTTCACTTAGCTTTAAGCTCAGGTGCCTCAATGAGCACATTCTTGGTCATATCTATCTTAACTGCACAAATGTAGACCCAGCCACTGTTGGTCTTTTTCAAATGCAGTGTTCTCTTATCAAATGCCTATACCAGGAGAGAGCAATTTCTTTGGAGCTGAGTGCTTCACAACAGCCATATATATGATGTTTGAGAAAATAATACAAAAAATAGGAGGAGGAAGGTAAAAAAATATGAAAAGGAAGGAATCCCTGGTAGTCCAGTGGTTAGGATTTGGTACTCTTACTGCTGGGAGCCTGGGTTTGATCCCAGGTCATGGAACTAAGATCCTGCAAGTAGCACATCCTGGACAAAAAAAGAAAAAGAAAGGAAAGGCAGAGGCACAGAAAAGGAAAAAAAGTGATAAAAAAGGAGACAAAAATAAAAGGTTTTGTAAAAAATGACTGCCTTCATAGTTTTCCTGGTCTCTTAACCTGTCTCATTTTTTTCAGAAATTACTACTTTGAAACTTACATGATGAAAAGCTAACATGGGGCATATAATATATGGTAATCCACAGGAACTCAGAGTTCTCACAATAGTTTCTAGTGTACATAATGAGAAAGGCTACAGAGATTCCCAGGGCCCTTTTAAGCTAAAACAACAAAGAATGGATTTTGCTTACAATAAGCTTGTTGGCTGCTTCTTTAATTTTGTCCACTTTTGCTTCTGAGAGTCCTTTGACATTGCATAGGGCTCTTCTTGTTGTCATCTGTATCCCTTTGATGGTACAGATGCCTACCGACTTCAGTTTCTTAATGTCGGCCACATTCTGTAAGTAAAAGAATGGGTGCAGCAGATTGAGAAAATGCCAGCCTGAAAGGCTCCCATACTATGTCATGTGCTTTCATGTCCATCTACTTCCATTACGATGCCAATTTTACACAAGCAGCCAGGTGGAACCCACCCACCATGTAGCCAAATGTTCTGGAAATATCTGAGTAGAACATACCCAGCATGCTGCCAAATGTTCTGGCTGTGCCCTGATTTCCCAAGAATGTTAGTGAGACCATGGCAATGTAACAAGGAATTCAAAAGAAGAGTCTGTTGGTAGAAAAGCTAACAAATTTATCACACATTCACCCCCTCAGTTCAGCTCCTTCTTTCTACAGAACTTCATTACCAGTATGTTCTTTAAAAATCTTTTAAGATTTTTTTCTTTACCCTTGGAGAATGCAAATAACTACATAACCAAAAAACAGCATTTTCTCTTGCTCCAACTTTCTAAATTCAACTGAAAGAGAGTAAATGTGAGGGCTTCAAAGGGTAACGTCAGAGAAGTTTTACTGTCAACTGACTGCTATTGAAATTCATCTAGCTTGTTACTTAAAGTCTGGATTTCTGTCAACATCATTTACTCTAATCACATGACACAGAAAGTAAATTTTCAGTAGACAGCTCTGAATGCCTCCCGTTGGACCAGTGGTTCTCAACTGTGGGCAATTTTGCCCCCTGGGGACACCTAAAAATGTCCAGAGAAATGTTTGGTTGTCACAACCAGAGGGTTGCTGCTGGCATAGAGTAAGTGGTTAGGAATCAGGGATGCTGCTAAACACCCTACAATGCACAGGACAGCCGCCTCAACAAGAAAGAATTGCCTGGTCCCAAATGCCAATAAAGTCAAGGCTGAGAAACCCTCAAAGGGACAATTTCACAGTGTTGAAAAAATACTTACAATTCCATGTTTTTGTAACAGGTCAATGTCTTGAAACAAAGATTCCTAAAGGAGATGGAACAGAAAAAAAAAGAGTGTTCATTCTTCATATCCAACAGTTTCACATATTTTAAAGACTTAATTCAGCATTATGAGTCACTTCAAAATGCCTCAAATTCTGCTTCTCTAGATAGACTGAGGTAGGATCAATAATACTTTTTCAAACATATTGTTGCATATTTAAAAGCAGTGCCAACACCGAAAGCACTAGGAAGCCCAATATGGCACTCAGCCCCCTACAGTGGAAGCACAAGGTCCTAACCACTGAACCACTGGGGAATTCCAACAGTCTCTCCAAACTTTTTAAGACCTTAATCCAAAAGAGTGGAACACAAGCTATTTTAAAATATGTTTTCTCAGTCTTCTCCACCAGACCTTGAACTCCTTCCTCTGCTGTTTGGTTACCAATATGGCCATACCAATTGTTAAATTATTAAAATACTTTCATGCCAGCTGCTAAGTAGCTAATCTTAGCATCCCTTCCCAAACAAGTTGTTACATATTTGTAATAGTGCCTCTCTCCAGAACTATGTTTTATTTCTAATAAATAAAAATAGTAGTTAAGTTTCTAAAAGTAGTAAACAGAGAAGGAACTCCATTTTTATAGAATGACTGAATATCTATGTATCTTTCAACATTCTAGGCATACGTCTTCATCTTGGAATCCCGGTTCTTCCAGCACTACTTGATCCTCCTTCATATTGAACTGTGAACAGAAGAAATATAATCAATTCTGGAAAAACAAGAAATATTAATAAGTTGTCACAGATCATATAGTACAAAATTCTTTGCCCACAGACTTTTTTATTTCATTTCAGTCATCAAGGACCAGAAAGATAATTAGACAAATATGAGAGCCCCATGAGCCACAACTACTGAGCCCAAGCACCACAATACCGAAGCCCGTGCGCCCAGGGCCCGGCTTCACACAAAAGAAACCACTGAAATGAGAAGCTTGCCCACAGCAACTAGAGTAGCCCCTGCAGGCCACAACTGGAGAAGGACGGCAAATAGGAAGACCCAGCGCAGCCATAAATAAATAAAATTAAATTAAAAAAAATTTTTTTTTCAAGAAAAAATATTTAGTTTGGAATAACTAGGCTGCTGCTGCTGCTGCTGCTAAGTCACTTCAGTCGTGTCCAACTCTGTGCAACTCCATAAACGGCAGCCCACCAGGCTCCCCCTTCCCTGGGATTCTCCAGGCAAGAACAGGAGTGGGTTGCCATTTCCTTCTCCAATGCATGAAAGTGAAAAGTGAAAGTGAAGTCGCTGAGTCCTGTCTGACTCCTATGGACACCACAGACTGCAGCCTACCAGGCTCCTCCATCCATGGGATTTTCCAGGCAAGAGTGCCAGAGTGGGGTGCCATTGCCTTCTCAATAACCAGGCTGGCCTATCTCATTTCTCCTAAGCCTGTGGCATTATTTCTTTTTTCTGGTGTGGTATGTGTGGGTGAGGGGACTAGTTTCATTTGTTTCCTCAAAAATGGCCACATTGTATCATCTTTTGCTTTCCTATAGCACAGTTAATCATGACTAACAATATCTTTTTTGTTGTCTTGGAAGGTTATTTAGAAGTAGAATCTTAGAATTCCACATTGATATTAAACTTTCATATTTGCTAACAGTCTAAGAACTTTGACCTTAAGTCTTCCTTGCATCCTCCCTGGCACCTAGAACTTAAATCTATCTTCAATAAAAAGATATTATTTTTCTCATGTATGAGGAATCCCTTCTGCTTTGGAATGATGAGGAGCTCTCTTGTAATATACTTTTTTTGTTTCATAAAACATTAGATGTATTTCATTTTATAATATTAACTAGATTCATGATTTTAAGATCTAAAATTATGGTGGATAGTCCATGGGGACACAAAAGAGTCCAACATGACTTAGCAACTAAAAAACAATAATCTAGTATTTTAATGATAAAATATTAGGGTCAATAAGCAGATAAAGCCTTTTAAGTCAGCAATCTACAAGGCATGACTGTGTTCGTTAGAAAATGTGGTCCAAATAATCAGTTTGCTCTATTTCATCTCCTCACTGAACACCAAACTAAGTTGGAGCCCAGCCCAGAGAGGAACAAACTTCTGAGGCAGAAGTAGGGTCGTTACCACCTAGTACAGGAAAGTATCTGAGGCAAACGAGGAGACAATGTAAACGGAATCTTCTGGAATGCGGTCCCTCACTCAATCATATACATGATAACCCCAAATTCCGTGACTGTCCTTTCTTTCTTAATAAAAAGACTGTTCTCCATCTTTCTCAAATAGCAGCTGATGGAATGAACAGTTGAATCTGAAGTAGGGCTCCCAAACACCTTGGCTTAAGGCGCCAAGAAGCGGTCCCTTATCGTGGCCGAGCGCGGTCCAGGTCACCCTCACCGCCCCCGCCCACCGGCCATTTTCCTGACACCGGACTCCCTCATAAGGGGCCCGAGGAGGCCTCTTCAAAGCTTAGGTCCGACTAGGTTTAAAATAAGGATTCTGGAAATCCCTCAAGAGCACTCGACGGGGTGGGGATGGGAGCCGAAACGCACAAAGCCACCAGCCTAGGGCCCAGCAACGACCGTCGAGCACGACCTAAGGAAGGAAGCCCCCATTTCCCCTCACATTCTTCACCCGCCTTCCCCTTTTGCCACAAACACCACTCGTACCGACAGTCTCCCCCAGGTTCTCAAGGTATTCGAATCCCGCCCCCGGCCGGGGCTTTCTAGTCCTCAGGGATTCTGATTCGGAACCAGAACGCTGAGACAGGCGTCCAACGCGTCGGAGACCCAGACGTTTGGCGCCAAACCGCTAGTCTGGGCTCGCGCCTGGAGTGGGCGGGGCCAGGACGGTGCGGGGCGGCCCCACCAAGGGCAGGGCGAAGATTGAGGGGCGGGGCCCTAGACTTGGAGAGGAACCGAGGTGCGGGGCCGTGGGATGGTCTTGCTGGAAAGCCGCCAGGAGCCGCGAAAGAACCTGTGTGGGTGGCGAGCTGGGGTGAGGGAGCGACGCTGAGGTGGAGAGAGTGCGCAGAGGAGAGGCGCTTTGGTTGGAGCGGAGGCTGGGGCGTCTCTCGAGCGGAGGGAGATGCTGAGAACAGGAAAAGGATCTGAAGGGGGGCGCTGAGGCGATGCATCGAAATTAGGGGGTATTGAGGTGTGCGCTGAGGTGAAAACAAGCTGTAGTGAGAGAGAAGGCCCTTGGGTGTGGCCGTGTTCTGAGATGAAGAGAGGCCACTGGAAAGGGGTCAGGAGGTGGAAGACCGTGAGGCAGGGGAGGGGTGCTAAGCAGGGATGACTGACATGGTGACAGGTGACGTGTGGAATACTTATCTTAATCAGGGTACTTGGGTTAGGAAGTCGAATATGGCGGGGGCGGGGGCGGGGTTCTCCCTGTTCAAGGCTTTTCTTTTCACTCCAAGTTTTTCTTATCTGGCTTCATAATCTGTACGTAATACCTCAGTCAATGTTCCTAATTTCTCTCCTTTCTCTGTGACTCTCTTACCATTTACCACTCTACTCTGTGAGTGAGGCACCCAAGGCCCATTCAGGATGGAGAGTAATATTTCTTCCTCTTAACTTGAAATTTTAAGTAGCCAACAGAAGCCAAACATATTTTGGTCCAGTTTTTAAATAGAAATTTTAGGCCAGCCTTCATGCCAGCAGAGCTGTCTCTGGCAGCATCATACTCCTCCCCTTAAATGGAGACTGACTGTTGAGAAGAGTCATGAAACATTTGAAAGAGCATCTGTTGAGGTAGAGGCTGTGATGTGTCTTGGATGAGTATCTGCACAAATAGTTCTTTGGGTTCAAGACCTAGTTCAGGGTGACCCTTTTTCTTCAGTGTCTGAATCATTCTTTGCTGGAATAAATAGCAAAAAAAATTCCACAATAGCAGTTGGCATTTTGTAGGACTACCCCCCACCCCACACCCAGGTGGGCTGTTTAAAGTGCCAACAAATGACTGCCATAGTTCTTCAAAATCTGTTATTTTCCAGAAACATAACCTGTTCAGGTTAAATGGAAACTAATGCCTATTTTTTAGATGAATTGGATGGTGATAATAGGCTTTCACCTTGGGCCTCACCTAAAATAATTTTAGTAACTTCTGAGCAACTTGTTAAATGGAGACATCAACTGTACAGGAGAGCTGCAAAGAGCACAGCAAGATCATTTAGGGAAATATAACATATGTAGTTTGGTGTAGTGACAGCTGGGAAAGAGAAATGTTCATAATATTTGAAGGTTGTGTGCAGTACACTTAAACTAAAACAAACTTGGTAATGACAAATTGGTGAAGTGAGTATAAAAATCTTGTTTGACTAGGATATTGATGGCTATATACAACTAAAAAATTATTTAAAAAAAAATCCAAAACCCAGGGGTGGTTAAAAAGTACACTTGAAAATTTTTTCACTCAAATCAGGACAAACAAAAAAAGACTAGTCTTTAATATCTTACAAAAATTCTGAATATAATGAAGGTGGTATTTCAAATTTGTGAGGAAATGAATTCAGTGAATGGTGTTGGAACAAACTAGGTAGTCATCTGGAAGAAAAATAAGATTGGAACCATACTTCACACCTTATACTAAAATAAATCCTAGATGGATCAAGAAATTAAGTCTGAAAAATAAAAGTGCTAGAAGAAAGCATGAGAAAAAATGTTACTATCTCAGAGTAAGAAAAGTCTTTTAAAGTATGACATAAAACTTAGAAGCCATAAAAAACTTATAAGAATTACTGTATTAGAGAAAAATCCTTCATGGCAAAATGCTACTTTCCTATCCTAGATACAAAGCATGGCAAATCAAGGCTTTGTGTCAATTAGTAATCAAACAGAATTGTGTCAGTTAGCTTTTCCAGTTTCTCAAACTGTTTAGCAAGTCCAGGAGCTCTCCACAAAATTTTAAAAATTTGTGTCATTTTATGATACTCTAAGAAACAGAGAACAGAGTGGAATTACAGGGCAACCTGAATCTTAAACCATTACACTGTACTGCCCCTCTGTGGACAACCACTTTATAATCAAATAGAGTCATATAATTCCACCATGTACGGTTAAGTTTTTCCAAACTGGTGCCTCTAGATGTGTGTATTCTTGGTTTCAAGAGCTCAAATTTGAAAAATGTTTTAGTAGAGAACTAAAGAATGAAGGGTCATTACAAAAAGAGAATCTCATTGGGTATATCTCCCTTTAAATTAGCATTTATTTTAAAAAATGTTTATTGAATCCCTACTATTTGACAAGGGCTTTGCAGGTGGCTCAGCAGTAGAGAATCCGCCTGCCAATGTAGGAGATGTGGATTAGATCCCTGAGTTGGGAAGATCCCCTGGAGAAGGAAATGCAACCCACTGCAGTATTCTTGCCTGGGAAATCCCATGGACCGAGGAGCCTGGTGGGCTACAGTTCATGGGGTTGCAAAGAATTGGACACTACTGAGCAACTAAGCACATGCACGCGCATGTACACACACAATTTGTCAGACACTGTACTAGGTGCTGGGTGCCAGAGATTCAATAACAAACAAAAACTCTAGTGTGGGTTATAGATAAGTTTATAGGCAATTACAGTAGCCTATATAAACATACATACATATCAGTCATTTGAGGCTTTCTCATTTATTTAGATTTCTTTCCAAATTTGAAAAGCTTCCAACGTTGGCACACAGCTGCCCAGAGAGGTATGCTTGTGACCGTTTATTTAACCAACATTTATTAAACACTGCTTGGACCCAGCTCCCTGCTGGATATGAAGATAAAGACAGGTCTTTGCTCTCAAGGAGAAATGAGTCTAGTAGGAAAGATAGATACAGAAAGAGATAATAACAAACAGGGTGAGGTAAGAGGGATTATAGATACAGATGGGAGCCATGTAGACCTCTCTGTGGAAGATCCTCATAGAGGTGGTGACCCTTTATTTGAGACTAAAAGAATAAGTAAGGATTTTCCAGCTGGGCAGGGGTAAGGGCACAGGGAACACAGAGGCTTATTTAGGGAGCTGCAAATTGTTCTGCTGGAGTGAAAGGTACTAGGGAAAAAGGAACTCTCAGAAACCAAAGGTAGCATTTGTTGATAGCTAACATATCACTTAACTGCTTTCCACAGATGAACATATCCACTTCATACAGAGATAGCATGAGGTAGGAACTATTGTTATCTCTATTTACAGATGATGGAACTGAGGTATCACAAGGTTAAGTAACTTGCCCAAGGCTTACAGTCTGGCTCCTGTGTTCAGGCTCTCAGCCAATATGCTAAATGAGTATATGCCCGACTTGTATATTCATATATGTGATTCTATTTTCCATTTAGATAAGTATGATATAAGCACACATAGGCATGGTAACTAAGCCCAAATTACAGTCCAGTCCAGTCATCTACAAGATATCTGGTCTTGGGGAAAATTTATTTAAACATCTTTGTGCTTTATTTTCCTCATCTGAAAACCAAGAATAGTATTAGTCTTGAGTTGGTATGAGAATTAGTGGGTTAATATACTTGAAGTACTTGGGCTGCTATGCGGAAAATGGAGTTAGGAGAGAGGGCAAAGAGAATACTTCAGAGAATACTGTAAAAGTCCAAGCCAGGGGTAATGGTGGTTTCAACCAAGAAAGTCCTCAGTTTGAAAATGGGGAAAATTTACTTCATTCACATTTACTTCATGAGAGAAGACAAAATAACCTGTAAAAATACATTTAAAAGTACAACTCCCCAGCAGTGCCTTTACTGTTTTTAAGTAAAATGTTACATCCCCATCACTCAGCTTCAACAATTTTGAACATATTGTTTCACTAATACTTCCACCTACTTCCTCCCTCATATGGTTTTAAAGGAAATTCTATATGTCATATAATTTCATCTGTAAATTAAATGCATATCCATAACACCATTATCACACCACCAAAATAATAATTTTCAATATCAAATATCCAGACAGCATTCAAATAACCAGTTGTCAAAACAGAAACACAGATGTAGAGAATGAACGTATGGATACCAGGAGGGGAAGGGGATGGGTGGGATGAACTGGAAGATTGGGATTGGCATATATACACTACTATGTATAAAAGAGATAACTAATGAGAACCTAATTAATGAGGAAAAAATGGAAACACTGGCAGATTTTATTTTCTTGGACTCCAAAATCACTATGGACAGTGACTGCAACCATGAAATTAAAAAGATGCTTGCTCCTTGGAAGAAAAGGTATGACAAACCTAGCGTGCGTGCATGCAAAGTCACTTCAGTCGTGTCTGACTCTTTGTGACCCCATGGACTGTAGCCCACCAGGCTCCTCTGTCTATGGGATTCTCCAGGCAAGAATACTGGAGTGGGTTGTCATGCCCTTCTCCAGGAGATCTTCCTGACCCAGGAATCAAACCTATGTCTCTTGTTTCCTGCATTGGCAAGCAGGTTCTTTACCACTAGCACCACCAGGAAATCCCTGACAAACCTAGACAGCATATTAAAAAGCAGAGACATCACTTTGCCGACAAAGATCGGTATAGTCAAAGCTATGGTTTTTCCAGTAGTCATGTATCGATGTGAGAGTTGGACTACAATGAAGGCAGAGTGCCGAAGAATTGATGATTTCAAACTGTGGTGCTGGAGAAGACTCTTGAGATTTCCTTTGAACTAAAGGAAATCAGTCCTGAATATTCATTGGAAGAACTGATGCTGAAGCTGAAACTCCAATACTTTGGCCACCTGATGTGAAGAACTGACTCACTGGAAAAGACCCTGATGCTGGAAAAGATTGAAGGCAGGAGGAGAAGAGGACAACAGAGGATGTGATGGTTGGACGGCATCACCGACTCGATGGACATGAGTTTGAGCAAGCTCCAGGAGTTGGTGATGGACAGGGAGCCTTGGCGTGCTGCAGTCCATGGGGTCACAAAGAGTCCGACAGGACTGAGTGACTGAACTGAAACTGACAGTTCATATGGGAATGGCACGATAGATACTGATTTGTTTCCTTTATTTGCTAGTTTTCAAAATAACAAATTGGTCCCCAACAAATTGGTCATCTTTCAATGGTGACCAATTATTTTTTTTAACTAATGATATGAATATGTTGGTGAAAACATGTTTGACATGCTTCAGTCCATGACTATTATTATACTTAGATTGTCCCATCTTTAGCCAATGGGATTCTAAGTTGGCTATCGAGGCTTTCTAACAGGACTCTCGTCTTTGGTAGCTTCCTTGCTATCTAGTATGGTGATGTTCCAAGTTCATTTCATAATTTTCCTGCCCTAGACCTGGAACCAGACAATTCTTCAAGGATCCCTGTATCCTTTTAGTGCAAATAGTATTTCAAAACCATTGTCTAGTTCATTACTACTGGGTTAGTCTTCATTTCCAAGTCATTTCAATGGACAGAGTTAGTTGGTTGTTTTTTTTCTTTTTTTTTAAGCTTTAAGGAGATATAAATGATATACAAGAAAGTGAACATATTTAAAGTCTGTGAATCCCTCAGCACAATGAAGACTGTGAACATAACCACCATTCCCCCAAACATAACCACCATTTCATGGCCCCTTTGTAATTTCTTCCTTCTCTCCTCCTCTACCCTCTTTAGCCACTTCTACACTCATTCCTTAGGCAACTATTTATTTGTTTTTAAAGATAGGGCTTCCCTGGTGATTCAGGCGGTAAAGAATTCGCCTACAATGCGAGATACCCAGGTTCCATCTTTGGATCAGGAAGATTCCCTGGAGAAGGGAATGGCTACCCACTCCAATATTCTTACCTGGAGAATTCCATGGACAGAGGGATCTGGCAGGTTACAGTCCATTGGGTCACAAAGAGTTGGACTGAGCAACTAACAGTAACTAACTAAAGATAAAACATATCCTCAATTCATAATCAATTCAAACTCAGGGCCACAGGATTTTAACTTCATTTCTTCTAGCTTAACTTCATTTCTTCTTTACTTCCATGGTGTAGGAATGACAGAATAGGGGTATTATACAATTACTCATTTGCTTTATTCCATATTATAGCTAGTGCTTCTTAGATGTTCCCTTTGGTGCTTTATCCCCTCCCCCCTTTATAAAGGGTGAAGAATTCTTCACCATAATTTTCCCTTCTAATATTTACAAAGAGTAGAGACAGATCTTTTCATCTTGAACTGCCAAGAGGCCTATGGTTATGAGTCCTCAGTAACTTCTGGAAGGGGTCTGAGCAGGCATGATCTGGGACCCAAGCTGTGCAAAGGATTATCCTGAAAGACATGTCCTGGCTTCCATGTTCAACATGTCCTGGTTTCAGGAGAAGAGTATACCTTTTAACAGTAATGATAATAACAAAAATAGCTGGTAGCAATTATCAAGTGAAATATGCTAAGCCAGGAGCGTTGCATAAATTATCTCATTTAACCAACACAAAACTACCTTCCTAGGCAGACATTCCCTTTCTGCATTCAAGAAAACAAGTTCAAAAAAAAAGAAAACAAGTTCAGAAAAGTCAAGTCACAAAAGCTACTAGGCCTAAGGTCATAAATCTACTATGATGCAGAACAGGGATCCAAAGTTCTGAATTTTCTAGGTCCAAAGCTTGAGCGCTTCCCTTTTACCCTTCTATTCCTTTACCTGGGTAATATTCTCCAAGGGGGTCACCTAGAATTACACTCAAGTTCAAGTGAAGATGTTATCTAAGGGAGACACCATCTGTTCCAAGAATGTACTTAATTGCTTCTTGGTTCAGGCTGTCATTTGCTTGGTTTTTTTCTTTCTTGGCTGGGTTGGGCAGACTGTTCTAACACAGACCAGATTAATCCCTTGTTCCCTGAGACCCATATGATAAAAGTCAAGCCCTTCAGCCCAACTGCAGGTCCTTCTACACACTGGCCCCTGTACTTCTGAGCCTTGGTGAAGTCTCTGTGGGCTTGGTTTTTCTTGGATTCCACACAGATCTCTAGCACAACTTTAATGCATTTATTGGTTTACACATCCTCCCCTCTCTTCTAGTCTGTGTACTCTTTAAGGTCTTTATGTGTCTTTATTCATCTCTGTATCAACAGGACCTGGTATGTGCAAACATGAACACTTCCTCAACCTCTTTTCAAGCCCCAGTGTCCTCCTAAGAGAAATGGAGGTACCAACACCCACCTGGGGGAGAAGAGGGGAAATGGGTTAAATCTGAGATAATGTCTGAAAAGGACTTAGAGTACTCAGCACTTAGTAAGTACTTAATAAATGATGTCTCCTATGATCACTATTATATGATACATATAATACATACCTATATATACTCCATGTGGGAAGGCAATGGCAACCCACTCCGGTACTCTTGCCTGGAAAATCCCATGGACAGAGGAGCCTGGTAGGCTGCAGTCCATGGGGTCGCTGAGAGTTGGACATGACTGAGCAACTTCACTTTCACTTTTCACTTTCATGCATTGGAGAAGGTAATGGCAACCCACTCCAGTGTTCTTGCCTGCAGAATCCCAGGGACGGGGGAGCCTGGTGGGCTGCCGTCTATGGGGTCACACAGAGTTGGACACGACTGAAGCAACTTAGCAGCAGCAGCAGCATATATACTCCATAGTGTTATTATTAATAAACAAGTGAATAAAAGAATTAGTAAGCAAATGCATGAATGACTGAGGTAACTTTATGCCAATTTAAATTCTGACTTTGGCTCAGGTAGTGGTGGACTTTAATATTCTTTGTCCTGTGGAGGGGAATGACTAAATGCATTATTGTATTATTTTTTGTTTTCTTGTTTCCATTTTAGAGTAAATCCAACAACATGTGAAGACTTCATCCAAAAAGTTCTTTTGATTCTTAGACAAGGATTCATTCAGGTGAGATGGAAGGTGAGAGGATAAGAAAGACTATTTCATTCTTCTGCATTGGATTTGATTTCTTGATCACCTTTCTGTGGGTGAACCATAAAGACACAGAGAGAAGTGGGTTAAAAAACCAATGTGATCAAGAGAATGAAGAAAGGAATTCCCAACATTATATCAACAGCCTGGAAATGAACCACCTAGAGTGAAGTAGATCAGAAGGCTGGGAAATGGAGGTGAAACTGGTAGATTATGTAAAGTGTCTGAATGTACTGGGAGAATTTGGAGATAGACTGTGACAAGTATATTAAAAAAAGAAAGAAAACAAGTCGACTGATAGAGAGACTTAGTTCCAGTGACAGCAAGGAGTTTTGCAAGAAATAAAAACAATGAAAGTATATTCTGTAGCTCATGGTAATGGTGTTGATGGTATGATAATACTGATTAAGGAACCAGCCAAAATCACAACAGAAGCACATTGTCAGGATGGGAGAGGAAAAGTTTGTGCATGTGTGAATCTAGTCCTCACCTTTCATTGTGAGAATTCGATAGATAATGCCTAACACTGGAAAGTCAAGAGCATCAGGATATTTAAACATATGGAAGAAAACAAATAAAACCGTCAGTTAAGAAAGTGGAAAGTGACTCTAGCTGCCATCTTGCGCCCCCACGTGTGTGCACCTAACCTTAGCTGGTCTGCCCAAGACCACCTGAGCGCCAACCCTAGTGCCCCACGCGGCCCCACTTCCGCTCCAACAAGATGAAAGAAACTATCATGAACCAGGAGAAACTCGCCAAACTGCAGGCACAAGTGCGCATTGGTGGGAAAGGAACTGCTCGCAGAAAGAAGCTGGTTCATAGAACAGCCACAGCAGATGACAAAAAACTTCAGTTCTCTTTAAAGAAGTTAGGGGTAAACAATATCTCTGGTATTGAAGAGGTGAATATGTTCACAAATCAAGGAACAGTGATCCACTTTCACAACCCTAAAGTTCAGGCATCTCTGGCAGCAGACACTTTCACCATTACAGGCCACGCTGAGACAAAGCAACTGACAGAAATGCTCACCAGCATCTTAAACCAGCTTGGTGCCGATAGTCTGACCAGTTTAAGGAGACTGGCTGAAGCTCTGCCCAAACAGTCCGTGGATGGAAAAGCACCACTTGCCACTGGAGAGGAGGATGATGATGAAGTTCCAGATCTTGTGGAGCATTTTGATGAGGCTTCCAAGAATGAAGCAAACTGAACTGAGTTAACTTCTGAAGAAGATAAATCTTGAAGAAGTTACTGGGAGCTGCTATTTTATATTATGACTGCTTTTTAAAATTTTGTTTATGGATCTGATAAAATCTAGATCTCTAATATTTTTAAGCCTAAGCCCCTGGACACTGCACCTCTTTTCAGTTTTTGCTTATATACAATTCATTCTTTGCAGCTAATGAAGCTGAAGAAGCCTAAGAATAAAGTTTGAGACAAAGATAAATAAAATTCTTTGCCTAGTATATGGTTTTATTTTTTATTTCATTGATACCAATTTGTACACAGAAGGCAAAATTGTTTATAGAAGGCTAATCATGGCATGTAATATGACTGATAATCATGAATGGAATCTGATTAAATATTTAAAATGACAGTTAAAAAAAAAAAAGAAAGTGGAAAGTGTTGCTGTGGAATAGGCAAGGGGGTCTGGAAGAGTGCAATTTTTGTAACAAGCTGTTAGCTGAGTTCTCATAAATGTTTTATTAAGAGAGATATAAGATCAAGAAAGCTTGGAAACTACTGATCAAAAAGATAGCCAGGGTTTCACGTAGAGGTAGATGTTTGTGGAAGACTTTGCAGATCCCCTGAAGTACATACATAATTCCATCATGTAGCCCACCATCTGCCACCAGGACTTGAAAAGTCCAAATATGGCCATGTGGTTCCCTATTTAATATCATTCATGGATTCCTACCACTTAAGATACTAAAGTGGTTTTGCTTAGAAAAGAAAATTCCTTCATGGTTTGTCCAGGAATCTTCTCCAGGCTCATCTCTCCTAGAGCCCCTCACATACTTCCTTAACCTCCTGCCATGTTACTTGCTGCCTCTGAGTCTTTGCCTCTGCTGCTCCCGACTGGGTTGGGAAGATCCCCTGGAGAAGGGAATGGCAACCCATTCCAGTATCTTGCCTGGAAAATCCTATGGACAGAGGAGCCTGGAGGGCTGCAGTTCATGGGGTCACAAAGAATTAGACATAGCAACTGAACACACACGCACATGTTTGTATTGTGTTTAGCTTAATGCTTGGCACAGAGTAATCAGTAAATTGGTAGCCACTATTATTATAAAGAAAGTGAAAGTGTTAGTCACTCAGTTGTCTCTTTGTGACCCCATGAACTGTATGTAGCCCTCCAGGTTCCTCTGTCCATGGAATTCTCTGGGCAAGAATACTGGAGTGGTTTGCCATTCTCTTCTCCAAGGGATCTGCCTGACCCAGGGGCAGAACCCAGGTCCCCCGCATTGCAGGTGGATTCTTTACCATCTGAGCCACCACTTAATATTGTTAACCTATAATATTTTATTTTAAGTAAAATAATGGGTAAAAGAGTAAATGCATGAGTAAATGTAGTGACCTAAGGAAAAATCTCCCCACTCCTGCTTTTCACTCAACCTAGGAAAAACTATAGTGGAATCTTTCCCCTATCCTGGGAATATTTATTTCTATTTCTCAGTCTTTGGCCACAAGTTTCTTTTCCTCCTGTTTTTGTTCTACTAGCAGGAATGTCAGAAATTTTGTAGGAGCTTCCTAGTTCCTACACGGAAGGGACTTCATCAGTGCTTGATGGTGAGAAGGAAGAGTCAGTCGAATTCTGTTTCCATTCTCCATCCCTCTCTTCCTTTCCCTTCCTGTGGGGGAAACAAAAAAGACATGAACAAAAATTGGCTCAAAACTTCACTGTGATCCCTTCAAAGGTTTCACTAGAATCTTGATAAGTACTGAAAGAAAAAGTTTACAAATCAGCCAAACACTGGCAATAACAAATAACTGAAGCAGAGTGCTGAACACACGGCAATGACTCCCTCCTTCGTCTTCTAAGTATTCACTGAGGATCTGCTGGGTGCTAGGCCCTGGACGAAAAAAAAGGTCATCTAGGGCAGTATTCCTGACCTCAAGGACAAATCTCAATCTATGGACAAGCAAATCTGTGACTAGAATATACTATGTTCTGTGGTATGTGATCAGGAAAGCATAGGACAATACCCTGAGTGGGTAAGTCAGGGAAGAGTTCCTGGAGGTGATGTCTGAGCTGGGCTTTAAGGGCTACTGAGGGGTTAGCTAGATTAAGAAGTAAGGGTGAAAAGCTGTAAACTGAAAGGGTGGGGGAGGGATGGAATAGGAGTTTGGGGTTAGCAGATATAAACTATTACACATAAAATGAATAAATGACAAAGTCCTACTGTATAGCACAGGGAACTATAGTCAACATTCTGAGATAAACTGTAGTGGAAAGAATATAAAAAAGAATTTATTTTTACGTATAACTGAATCACTTTTCTGTACAGCAAAAATTAACACAACATTGTAAATCAACTATACTTCAATTAAAAAAAAAAGTAGTTGAAAGATAGTCATGTCTGAGGGAATAACAATAATATTGGTGAATTAGATTAGTTGGCTTTTTGTATTTCTGAGACTCTAATCTGGATATCACAAAGACTGCTAATGAGTCACCATTGAACTTACAGGATTCCGTGGCTCAAACAGGTGGGCCTCAAGCTAAACTATTATTTTTAAAATGTGAAGGAAGGAAGGAAGGAAAATTTCAACTAGAAGGTTGAAAGTCTTCCTTCATTAAATTTCTCAAATCATTATGCTTTGGTTTCTTTATCTCTGAAATGGCAAGTATAACACCATCTATCTGTGGTAGATATGGTTATTTAACAACGCATCATCCACTCTCCCTTTTCACTTTAGCAATGGAGCTAGTTTTTGTTTAAGATGGTAATGTACCCAGATTTAAAAAACAAATAAACAACACATTTCCCAGTCTCCCTTGAAGCTAACATCATCATGTGACTAATATCTGGCCCTTGAAATAAATTGGTAATGTTATACAATATTTCCAAGGAGGTTACTAAAAAGAGAGAAGTTAAAAGAAATTGACTACACATGGGCATGAGGGATCTTTCTAGGGTGATGAAAAAGTTCTAAAGCTAAATTGCAGTAATTGTTGCAAATCTCTGTAAATTTACTTAAGTCACCGAATTGCACTGGCAAAGTGGGCAAATGTTATGGTAAGTTGTACCTCATTAATATTATAAAATCATAATCACTTTTATTTTAATAAAAGAACATTTTAAATATTTTTTAAACAATACTTATTAAAAAGAAAGAAATTGCTGTAGCTATGCATTCACATTCTAGCAATGAAATGTAAGTGGAAATGTTGTTTGGGACTTCTGGAAATGCTCCTTAAAAGAGAATGTGGCTATAGATTAAAAGTAAATGAATGGAGAAAAATATACCATGCTAATACTGATCAAAAGAGAGCAAGGGTAACTATACTAATTTCAGACAGAGCAGATTCAAAAGCAAAAAAAGTTATTAGGGATAAGAAGGACATTATATAATGATAAAGCAGTCAATTCTCCAAGAAGACATAACAATTCTTAATGTGTATGCTCCTAACAAAGCAGCATCAAGCTATACAAGGGAAAAACTGCTTGAAAACAAGGACAAATAGGTGACTCCACTATCATAGTCAGAGACTTCAGTTCAGTTCAGTCGCTTAGTCGTGTCTGACTCTTTGCAACCCCGTGAACTGCAGCACGCCAGGCCTCCCTGTCCATCACCAACTCCTGGAGTCCACCCAAACCCATGTCCATTGAGTCGGTGACGCCATCCAACCATCTCATCCTCTGACGTCCCCTTCTCCCTCCACCTTCAATCTTTCCCAGCATCAGGGTCTTTTCAAATGAGTCAGCTCTTCGCATCAGGTGGCCAAAGTATTGGAGTTTCAGCTTCAAAATCAGTCCTACCAATGAACACCCAGGACTGATCTCCTTTAGGATGGACTGGTTGGATCTCCTTGCAGTCCAAGGGACTCTAAAGAGTCTTCTCCAAGACTTCAACACTCCTCTAATCAGAAATGGACAGACCCAGCAGGCAGATAATTGGTAAGGATATACTTGAGCTCAACAATACCAATAATCAACAGGATGTAATTGACACCTGTAGACTACATCACCCCAAAGAGCAGATTATACAGTCTCTGCAAGCTCACATGTAACATTCACCATGACAGACCGAATTCTGGGCTGAAAAAATATACCTAAACAAATCTGAAAAAAGATAAATCACAAAAAAAAAAAAAAAAAGATAAATCACATTATGCCTGCTCTCAGACCAAGATGGAATCAAACTAGAAATCAATAGCAGACAGAGAGAGCTAGAAAATCCTCAAATACTTGGAGATTAAACAACATACTTCTAAATAACACATAGGTCAAAGAAAACTCAAGAGAAATTGCTTTAAAACTCATCAAATCCTCCTGGGTTAGGACACACAGTTTTGAGGGCAGGAGCGTACCGTGTCCCCGCTTCACCTGGCAAAACAATAAGTCTCTTCTTTTCTACTTCATCCAAAACTCTGTCTCTGAGATTCGATTCAACACTGGTGTTCAGAGGCTGAGCTTTTGGCATCACCATCAGAGACTTTTATGAGGCTTAGTTTATGGAGGCTGGGAGAGGGTGTCTCTCTTTCAGGTCACACACTATAAGGACATAGGCTTGGGGCTGTTCTTGGCGCTCTTTCTTTCAAGGGCAGTTCAGTCATGTCCAACTCTTTGCGACCCCATGAACTGCAGCACGCCAGGCCTCCCTGTCCATCACCAACTCCCGGAGTTTACCCAAACTCATGTCCATTGAGTCGGTGATGCCATCCAACCATCTCATTCTCTGTCGTCCCCTTCTCCTCCTGCCCAGCATCAGGGTCTTTTCTTTCAAGGGCAGGGGTAGCTTGAAAAGCAAGCCAGCACACAGGAACAGAGGGTCATAAAAGAAAGGGAGACAAAAAAAAAAAAAAAAAGAAAGGGAGACGACTTCCCTGGTGATCCAGTGGACCAGAATCTGCCTACCAATGTACGTGACTCCCGTTGGATCTCTGGCCCAGGAAGATCTCACATGCCTCAGGGCAACTAAGGCCAAGAGCCACAACTATCACAAGTACTGAGCCACCCCTTACCCCTGCGCTCTAGAGCCTGCGAGCAGTGCAACTAATGAATCCCATGTTCCCTAGAGCCCATGCCCTGCAACAAAAGAAGCCACCGCAGTGAGAAGCCCTTGCACTGCAATGAAGAGTAGCCCCTGCTCACTGCAACTAGAGAAAGCCCACGTGCAGCAACAAAGGCCCAGTAAAGTCTACATAAATAAATTAAAAAAATTTTTAAAGAAACAAAAGGAAAGAATCTGAAAAAATCTTTGAGCCCTCAGGTCTATTGTACCTGTAGCCAGTCTGTCTGTGGCCTTTCCAGTTACAAAAACCATGAGATTTTCCTTCCACTCAAGCTGGTTTGAGTTGGTTTTGTGGCACATGCAACCTAAGAGCTCTGACTCAAACAGTTCGTAAAGTACAAGTATTTGGCATAGAGGAAGTACAAGGTCATTGGTAGCCCTTACAGTTACCATTAATAAAAAATAAAGTGAGAACTGGGTGACTAACCCATAAAAGTGAGTGGACTTTTATAATATAAAAATATTACATATATATTTTTCCATGTATTAAGAATTCCTACAGTGTTCACATTTCTACTTTTTCTATGGTCTTTGTTCAAACAAACCTCAACATAAGCTCAGTCTCCCTCTGATGACTTCTTCTAGATTTCTTTTCAGGAGTGTCCTCAAGGAAGGTTGAAGCCTGGATGAACATGTGGTTTGCCTTTTTTTTGTCTTTCGCTCTTTGATCAATATTCTTCACCTCCCTGTGGGGAAATCACAAAGACACATGGAAAAAGACTAAAGAGTCAGCATTGTCTTTTTACTTTTTACTCTATCTTCACATGTAAAAGTAGCAGATATTTACGAATTCATTCATTACATCTGTCGAGAGCAACTGACTGAAGCAGAAAGTTGGCCACACAGCAGCGACTCAGTCACCAAGCTCCTGCTCTGTGCTGGGAGTCACACAGAGGGGGATACAGAGAAATAAGACACTGTCCCTGACTCAGCAGAACATACTCAAATTAGGAAGACAGGTGAGGAGAACCAACCATCTGAGAGAAAGCTGAAGCATGGACTTGAGGCAAATGGAATTCAATTTGAGGTTCTGCCATTTGCCGTGTGTCCTTGAGCAAGTTACTTAACCTCTCCTTGCCAGTGTACTCATCTCAACATGGTAATAATAGAACCGGGTGTAATGTTGAGGATAAATTGAGTTACCATAGGTCAAGTGATTAGCACAGGGCCTGGTAGTAATACACATGAAGTGCTCAGTAAATGTCAGTTGCTGCTGCTATTATGATAGGAGAAGGTTTTCAGTGGAATTGGGAAGTATACCAGCTGACCTTTGAAAGGTGAGTAGACCTCTATTCAATGAAGAAACAAGTTATGGACATTCAAGGTAGTCAAAATAGGAATAAAAATATATTCAAGAGAATTGAGATGGTGTCATATATTTCTCTGCTGCTATGGAATAGATGTAAAAAGACTGGTATTAAGAAACTACTGTTGACCTTGGCCTGAACCAGTGGTTATTCCAACAATGTCTTTCCCCAAGTCAAAAGAAAAAAATTGTGTTGACACAACATTCTCACTTTTGGCATCCTCTTTTCCTAACCTTCTGAAGCCAGCTTCTGCTTGCAGTGGAGAGACAAACAAGCAGCAAACTGCATTTGTTTTTGTTGTGATGACATTTTCTAACAGGAAAACTTGGACATAAATCCTTGATAGTATTTTCTACCAGAGAAAGGAAATGGCAACCCACTCCACTATTCTTGCCTGGAAGATTCCATGGACAGAGGAGCCTGGTGGGCTACAGTCCATGGGGTCACAAAGAGTCGGACACGACTGAACTGAGCAGTATTTCCTATATTGTCATTTCTTGGGATTTTGAAGCCTATACATGTCTTGTTGAGTTGCTAAGTCATGTCCAACAATTTTGCCATCCCACAGACTGTAGCGTGCCGGACTCCTCTGTCCATGGGATTTCCCAAGCAAGAATACTGGAGTGGGTTGCCATTTTCTTCTCCAATACGTGTCTTAGGCGCCTATTTTCCACTAGTAAGAGCATCTTTAGCTTGTATGGCAGCATCATATGTCGAAACATTTCATAAAATTCTGCAAAGGGTGTTTTGAATTGCGGGTGCTTGGCCCCCATGCAAGTTTAAGGATCACGGCTCTGACTCACAAGGAAACTAAATTCTGCAGCAGCAATTGATCCTGCTCTTTCATTACAGCTGCAACTGCATGTGCTAACTAGGTTCTTCCTCCACCTAGAGCAGAGATCCCTGCAAGATAGCTCCTGGATTGCCTTTTCTTTCTTTGTATATTTATTTACTTTATTTTTATTTATCTGTTTTGCTGTCTTGGGTCCTAGCTGCGGCACGTGTGCTCAGTACTTGCAGCACACAGGCTTAGTAGCTCTGAGGCATGTGGGATCTTAGTTCCCCAACCAGGGATCGAACCTCCACCCCCTGCACTGCAAGGCAGATTCTAAACCACTGGACACCAGGGAAGTCCCTGGATTGCCTTTTCTAAGGAACATTGCTCTAGGCTGCCCCAATAGCAAACTTTCCAACTCCAAGACCTGGTGCTGCTTTGGATCCTGCAGTTTTCATGGAATGAGGTCACATGTATTACCTCTAAGAGCCGTCATTTGCTGAGAACTTCCTGTGAGCCAGGTTCCAACCTAGACATCTCCTTTAATCCACACAACTACTCTGTGAGTAGTGTCCTTGTTTTACAGATGGGGTATCCAAGATGGGCTTTTACAGATGGGGTTTTACAGATGGGCTAAATGATGGACCTAATCCATAGAGAGGGTGAGACAGAGCTGTACCTGCAGCTTCAGTCTATCCACCTTCAATGCCAGTGCTCCGAACGGATATGCTACATTCCAGGTGCTGTGCTTAGTCACTCAGTCATGTCTGACCCTTTGCAACCCCATGGACTGCAGCCCGCCAGGCTCCTCTGTCCTTAGGAATTGTCCAGGCAAGAATACTAGAGTGGGTTGCCATGCCCTCCCTCCAGGGGATCTTCCCAACCCAGAGATCAAACCCAGGTCTCCCACATTGCAGGTGGATTCTTTACCGACTAAGCCACAAGGGAGGCACATTAGGGGAACAAGTGGTAATTGACATCCCCAAAGAGTCCTAGCCCACCTACAAGTAATATTCCACATGGGCATTTGTCATCGTTCACTATTGTTATGGCCACCATAAAAAAAAAAATAAAGACAGTGTTCAAAAATTTAAACATATATAAAAGTAAAGAAAGTTGTATAATTAACATAATTTACCCATTATCTTGCTTCAATAGTTATCAATCTGAAGTCAATCTTGATTCATCTATTATCTATTATCTCCTTTGCCTCCCTCTTCCCATGCCAAATGGGTTAATTTAAGGCAAATCCTAGACACTGTGTCATTTCAGCCATAAATACTTTATTATATATCTCTTTAGCCCACTCCAGTGTTCTTGCCTGGAGAATCCCAGGGACGGCAGAGCCTGGTGGTCTGCCGTCTATGGGGTCGCACAGAGTCGGACACGACCACAGCGACTTAGCAGCAGCAGCAGCATATCTCTTTAAGACACAATTCTTTAAAAAATAACTACAAAGTTATTACAATATCTTTAAGAAAGGAACACTCTAATAAAAGAAATTTCTTAATGTCACTTAAAACCAGGTCAATGTTCAAATTTCCCCAGTTATCTCATAATTGAGATAATTATCTCAACTGGTTGATTTAAGTCAGGATCAAAACAATGCTTTGATTAATATCTCTCTCCAGTGTCTTCTAAACAATTGATCCTCCTCCCTCCTCTTCTATTTTCCTTGCTTTTTATGTGCTGAAGAAACCAGGTTATTTGTCCTATAGAATTTCCTATTCTAGATTCACCAATTGCACCCCTGGAGATATAGATAAATGTGCCCAGGAAAAAAGACTGGGTGGATTTATA
Source organism: Cervus canadensis (assembly GCF_019320065.1). Lineage (NCBI taxonomy): Eukaryota > Metazoa > Chordata > Mammalia > Artiodactyla > Cervidae > Cervus > Cervus canadensis. Next base: position 9,352,502 of record NC_057406.1, on the reverse strand, counting down.
GGAAAATATTGGCAATGTGAATGTGTACCTGTAGGTATTTTTCCAGGTTCTTTGTTTTCATTGAGCATAAATGTTTTTGTAGTCGGGAAAAAAAAAAAAAAACTTGTAAAAAAAAAACAAGACCTGGTCTCTGTTACTGTGGAATTTACATTCTGAATGCACTGGTTACAGGGCTGGATCCCAGTTACAAATTAGTGTGACATGCTGCAATAGACAAATGTTGAAACCATGCCTCTTTCCCTCGAAGGCCCCTTAAATACCTGAGGAAGTTGTCCTGCAGTTCCTTCAGGTACTCGTCAAAATAATTCCACTCACTCCAGTGAAGCCAGTTCAGCTGCTGGAAGTTTTCCCTCCGCTTCTTCATGTTGCTCAGGGTCAGGTTGATGACCTCAGCGTAGGTCAGGGTGGACTCAGTGGTTTTCACGTCAAGGAAAACCTCACACCATCAGTTGGTATTGACTCAGCTTTGTTGGTGGGATATGTCCAGGGCATGGGGAGGAGGGAGGTGAGATGCCAGAGTGGGGAAACTGACCTGCTTTTAGAAATCTGAGCAGGAAACCCTCCATGGCCTTGATCGTGGCCTGCTTGGGAAAGAAAAAGCCTAACCTCTCCATGACTAGGCCACTCTCCCATCTTTTTTTTTTTTTCATTTACTCTTTCTTTTTTTTTAATTTATTTATTAATTTTTTTATTATTATTTTTTTTTTCCAGTGGGTTTTGTCATACATTGATATGAATCAGCCATGGATTTACATGTATTCCCAATCCCGATCCCCCCTCCCACCTCCCTCTCCACCCGATTCCTCTGGGTCTTCCCAGTGCACCAGGCCGGAGCACTTGTCTCATGCATCCCACCTGGGCTGGTGATCTGTTTCACCATAGATAGTATACATGCTGTTCTTCACTCTCCCATCTTTAATAAAGTCTTTCTCCCCTCCTGCTGATGGAAGGGCTGTGTGCTATGCTCAGTCGGTAAGCTGTGTCTGATCCTTTGCAACCCAATGGACTGTAGCCTGCCAGACTCCTCTGTCCATGGGATTTCCCAGGCAAGAATACTGGAGCAGGTTGCCATTTCCTTCTCCAGGGGATCTTTCTGACCCAGGGATTGAACCCACATCTCTTGCATCTCATGCATAAGCAGGCAGATTTATTTTTTTTTACCACTGCACCACCTAGGAAGGTCCTGGAAGGCGTAGGAAGTGCTTATTTTAGACTATCATCTAAAATTCTTACTCTATTATCAAAGTGGTGAATAGAAAGGGATTCCAACTTTCCTTTCTTTTCAGGCCCAATTCTGATTCCCTATCTCATGTTTGTATTAATATGCTGAAAAGTTCTCTCTACCTTCCCCTCCCTTCCACCCCTTCTGAACTGGTCAGAATCTCAGTTACACTCATCACGAACTGTGGGACATCAGACAATGCATGTCACCCTCTATGCCTCCATTGCCGTATCTATAAAATAGGGATAATAATATCTACCTCAGATGATGTTAATGAAATAATGATAGTTACTACTTTTTTAGTACCAGCTCTATGCCATTTAATCCTGGTCACAAAACTATTGATTTGGTGTGACTATCCTCCTTTTAAGAATGAGTTGATAAAGATACTGAGCTTAGGGTTGAAGGTACACACATGAGATCTTGAAGCCAGTGGGTTGCTGAGCTGGGACTCAAATCCAGGGCTGGGTATCCCCAACCCAGGTTCCTTCTACTACACCACACTGTCCTTACAGAACAATGAAGTGATATAAAGCAAAGCATTTTATAAATAACAAAGTACTATGCTGACAGGTAACATTCATTCAGTCGCTTGTTACCTGCCAGGCGCTGTACCTGTTCTCTACATTACAACCCTATGAGGCAGGTACTGTTATCCCCATTTTATAGGTGAAAAAATGAGGCTCAGAGAGAAGCTGGAACTTGTCTAGGATCACTCAGCTGGCAAGCAGTTGAGTTGGTTCCTGAATCTGGGTCTATTTGATCCCATGTTCTGACCCTCTATGGAAACTGCTAAGACTCAGACGCCAACACTATCACACCCGTTTTCTTAAGATCTGGGTTTTGACCATATCTTTAGGATAAATTTCAATGGGGCCAGGAATTTACTAATGGGTCTTGCGGAGGGGTGTGTGTGTGTGTGAGGAGGATGCTAGAAGAAAACACACACCTGGACACCAAAATTCCTGATCAATATATACTGTGGTGTCAGTGAGCATCTGGGAGGCATTAGTAAATTGCAAAGTATGTAAGAGTCCCTAAGTAGCCCATTCTTTATGGTAGATAGGAAGAGATTTTGCACACAGGGAAATCTGACTTGCCCAGGGTCCCACACAGCACGAGGTAGGTTTTGAATTAAAATGAACAAGATTCTGACCCATAGGCATCTATCAATGGTCACCCTTGACAGGTCCCTACTATGTGTCAGGTGTTGGATGTGTCTCTCTTCACCCTTGCTTCTGGGAAGGGGAAGCAGGGATCTGGAGTGACGTGTGTCTAACCCATGGTGGAAAGGATATGGGATGGTCTTGGTTCTTTCTCTCCTGACCATCAACAGGTCTTGGCCATGCTGCTGCAGGGTGGAGTAGTTCAGGAGAAAGTACACAACCAGAGGACTCTTCCCATAAATGTTGAAGAGGTTTGGAGTCAGCGGAGGGCTTTTGCAGGCAGGGTAAGACTGAGTAGGAAAGAGAGAGGAGTAAAATAAAGGATACTGTCATTTTTACAGTGTATATTAAGAAATATAAAAGTACTCATATTTTTTATCTAGGAACTCATTTTAGGATGCTATCCTAAGGAAAACTACCCACAAGCAAAGAAGATTTAGGCACCAAAATGTTTACTGCAGTGATAATTACTACAGCAAAAGATTGGACTAATCTAAATGTTCAAGGAAATGTAGATATCTCTACCCAAAGGAATAGTATGCCACTATTGGTGGCATACTACCACCAATAGTGGTAGTTGGTACTAAAATACAAAGAGTTGATACTAAAATACGGTTTCAGATGCAATAGTATTTTAAAAAATCAAGATACAAAATTAGGTATATAATATTATGTATATTGTATAAAATAAATATAATTATATGATATAAATCAACCAAAAAAAGGTAGATGAGAGACTAGAAGCCTAGTTCCTAAAATGTTAACAACTCACTCAGCAAATATATACTGGGTGACTACTATGTATACATACTGATCTAGACATTGGCATATCAGCCGATAATAAGACACATTCCAGCCCTAAAGGGCTTGTATTATAGTTGAGAAAAAAACAATAATCAACAAGTGAGAGAGTACATGATACTATGGAATAATAAGGGCTTCAGGTAAGAATCAAGCAGAGTAAGGGGTGTTCGTGGTGGGATGGGAGACTGGGAAGGAGAGGGATCTTTTCCATGGGGTGGTCAGGGAGGGCTGCCTTGAGGAGGAGCGATCCTGGCAGACCCTGAACAACGGAAGGAAGATCTGTGCAATGTTCCAGGCAAAGGGGACAGCAAGTGCAAGAGACCCCCAAGACAGACAGGAGCTTGGTGTGGCTAAGGGATGGAAAACAGGCCCACATGGCTCAAAAGAGAACAAATGATGAAGCTGAAGAAGGAGTGGGGTCTCCGGGCCACGGAAAGGAGCTAGGATTTTCTAAGTGTGACTGAAGCCACTGGGAAGGTTTTGAGCTGGGTTACAACATGATCTGATTAATTTTTTTCTAAAGATCCCTTTAACTGATGTGTGGAGAAATGACTGCAGTGGGTGAGCATGGACACAAGAAGAGCACTTAGGAGCCTCTACAGTGGTTCGGGCAGTGCTGGGGCTGTGGCTGGGGAGTTGGGAGAGAGGTGAAAAGTGATGGAATTTGTGATCATACCGTAAAAGCAGAATTGGCAGGATTTACTGATAGAGTCAATTTAGGTGTGAGAAAGAGGGGAGTCAAGGATGACTCTAAAGGGTTAGCTGCCAGTTGCCCAGCTGGGAAAGTCTGGGGAAGAAAAGGTTGACAGAGTAGGTGATTTGTTTTCTTTCCTTATATTCCTTTGCCTTTTCTCCAAAATGTCTGTAGTGACTGTGTACTACTTCTGTTATTTTTAAAATACGTTTTATTTTGAAGAAGTGGTGATAATTTAATCAGACAAAAATTCTGTCTCATGAATAAACGCTGTAGCAGCACCTAACCACATTATTCTCTAATCCTGTTTACTTTGTTTTATTTTACTTTATTTTTTAATTAAAAAAACACATGTATGTATTTACTAAATATTTATTTGGCTGCGCCGGGTCTTATTTGCAGCATGTTCTTTTAGTTTAGTTGCAGCATATAGGATCTTTTTTAGCTGTCGCATGTGGGATCTTTAGTTGCAGCACATGGAATCTAGTTCCCCAACCAGGGACCAGACTTGGACCCCCTGCATTTGGAGGGTGGAGTCTTAGCCACTGGACCACCAGGAAGTCCCTAATCCTATTCATTTTGATTGCTTAATGAGATTCCCTTTATCTATATCAGGTTCTCTCCACCTTGGCACTTAGCCATTTGGGGCTAGATAATTCTTTGCTGTGGGAGACTGTCCTGGGCACTGTAGAATGCTGAGCGGCATCCTTGGTCTCCATGTAATAAATACTAGTAGTACTCTGCCCCCACACCCAGTTGTGACAACCAGAAATGCCTCCAGACAAGGTCAAATATCTCCTGGGGGACAAAACTGCCCCCCGTTGGGAAGCACTACTCTCTAGCAAGATCCCGCTGGGATCACAGAAACTTGGAGTCAGAAGGGAACTCATAGATCATTTAGTCCCATAATTCCTAAAGCCGCATCTCCCGGTGAGGGCCATTATGAAATGTGCCATTATGCCATTATGTGCCATTATGAAATGGCAACCCAGTACTCCAGTAATCTTGCCTGGGGAATTCCATGGACAGAGGAGCCTGGTGGGCTACAGTCCATAGGGTCGCAAGCAACTTCACACACATGCACACTTATTTGGCTGTGCTGGGTCTTTGTTTCAGCATGCTCTGAGCATCAATTTCCTCACTAATAAACTAAAGAATAGGAGGAGTAATTGTTTCAAAGGATTGTGACAGTAAAATAAAATATATTGTATGCACAGGTTTAGTATGGTGGTGGTGATGGTTTAGTTGCTAAGTTGTGTCCGACTCCTGTGACCCCATGGATAGTAGCTTGCCAGGCTCCTCTTTCCATGAGATTCTCCAAGCAAGCACACTGGAGTGAGTTGCCATTTCCTTCTCCACAGGTTTAGTATAATGCCTGACACATAGTAAGTGTTCATTATGTGTTAATTATCATCACTACCTCAGATAAACCTCATAAGAACACCAGAACCTATGAATTATTGTCCACGTTTTATAGAGTAGGAAACAGAGGCCCAGGATTCTCTTTCCATTACATCCAGGCTCTTGAGTTTCAAGCAAATAATTTAAATCTGGAGAAATCTAGGCTAAATGCTTACTCAAACTTGTGCCCACTTCAGTCAGTAATTACCTGCAGGAGATTTCCTTACTGTATTAACCGAGTCTACAATCAGAAACACCCCAGTTTTTACTCTGACATATTCACAGACCCACTTTTCTAGCCAGAACTCCTAGCATCTTTTAAGCCATCTCTACTATGAAACTTGCAATCACGTGCTTACCTGCTTAGGAAGCATATTCTCAAGTTCTCTTGCTTCTGATATCCTCCTGACTTGTTTTGTGGGTTTCCTCAAAACCGGAGGATGATAGGTATGCTCTGTCAGTATAATATTAGCAAAAAATGATCAATAGAATTGTCAGCTATGATGAGAAAAGGAAACAAGAATTTAAATGACTGTGGATTTCTCATCAGACCATTGAGACCAGAGGCTGTGGAACAACACTGAGAAGTACAGAAAGAAAAGAACTGTCAACCCAGAATTCTATATCCAGAAGAAATATCCTTCAAAAATGAAGGTGAAATAAAGACATTCTCGGAAGAAAGAAAAGCAAGAGAACTAATTGCCAGCAGGCCTGTTTCAAATGGAGGATTTTTTTGGTGGTGGGAGGGGATGTAAGAAGGAAAATGATTCCAGAGGGAAACTTGGAACTTCAGAAATGAAGGAAAAGCAACAGAAACTGTAAATACCTGGTTATCTAGCATAAGTGCAATATATATAGTAAATACAGAATATAAATAATAAATATATAATGTATATTGTAAACGTGTCTGGTTATATATAGTAAATATAATACTGTATTTTTCTCCTCTTACAGTCTTTAAAACATGTATGATGATCACTTTGGAATGCTGTATGGCAGTTCCTCAAAATGTTAAACATATGACCCAGCAATTTCACCCTTGGTATACATATACCCAAGAGAAATGAAATATATGTCTACACAAAAAACTTGCACATGAATTTCACAGCAGCATTATTTATAATAGTTACAAAGTGCAAATAACTCAAACAGAAAAAAATAAAATCACTATATCTAAAAAAGTCGTGGAATGCTTAGTGTTCAGAAGAAACTCTACAGCATTTTTCATATTAGAAAAAGGGGTTTCATTTCTACTCAGTTCAAAAATTTTCTAATTTCCAACACTGATGAAAGAAATCAAAGAGGACACAAACAGATGGAGAAATACACCGTGTTTATGGATTGGAAGAATCAATATTGTCAAAATGGCTATACTACCCAAAGCAATCTATAGATTCAATGCAATCCCTATCAAGCTACCAATGGTATTTTTCACAGAACTAGAAAAAATAATTTCACAATTTGTATGGAAATACAAAAAAACCTCGAATAGCCAAAGTAATCTTGAGAAAGAAGAATGGAACTGGAGGAATCAACCTGCCTGACTTCAGACTCTACTACAAAGCCACAGTCATCAAGACAGTATGGTACTGGCACAAAGACAGAAATATAGATCAATGGAACAGAATAGAAAGCCCAGAGATAAATCCACGAACCTATGGACACCTTATCTTTGACAAAGGAGGCAAGGATATACAATGGAAAAAAGACAACCTCTTTAACAAGTGGTGCTGGGAAAACTGGTCAACCACTTGTAAAAGAATGAAACTAGAACACTTTCTAACACCATACACAAAAATAAACTCAAAATGGATTAAAGATCTAAATGTAAGACCAGAAACTATAAAACTCCTAGAGGAGAACATAGGCAAAACACTCTCCGACATAAATCACAGCAAGATCCTCTATGACCCACCTCCCAGAAATTGGAAATAAAAGCAAAACTAAACAAATGGGACCTAATGAAACTTAAAAGCTTTTGCACTACAAAGGAAACTATAAGTAAGGTGAAAAGACAGCCCTCAGATTGGGAGAAATTAATAGCAAATGAAGAAACAGACAAAGGATTAATCTCAAAAATATACAAGCAACTCCTGAAGCTCAATTCCAGAAAAATAAATGACCCAATCAAAAAATGGGCCAAAGAACTAAACAGACATTTCTCCAAAGAAGACATACAGATGGCTAACAAACACACGAAAAGATGCTCAACATCACTCATTATCAGAGAAATGCAAATCAAAACCACAATGAGGTACCATTACACACCAGTCAGGATGGCTGCTATCCAAAAGTCTACAAGCAATAAATGCTGGAGAGGGTGTGGAGAAAAGGGAACCCTCTTACACTGTTGGTGGGAATGCAAACTAGTACAGCTGCTATGGAAAACAGTGTGGAGATTTCTTAAAAAACTGGAATTAGAACTGCCATATGACCCAGCAATGCCACTTCTGGGCATACACACTGAGGAAACCAGATCTGAAAGAGACACGTGCACCCCAGTGTTCATTGCAGCACTATTTATAATAGCCAGGCCATGGAAGCAACCTAGATGCCCATAAGCAGACGAATGGATAAGGAAGCTGTGGTACATATACACCATGGAATATCACTCAGCCGTTAAAAAGAATTCATTTGAATCAGTTCTAATGAGATGGATGAAACTGGAGCCCATTATACAGAGTGAAGTAAGCCAGAAAGATAAAGAACATTACAGCATACTAACACATATATATGGAACTTAGAAGGATGGTAACGATAACCCTATATGCAAAACAGAAAAACAGATGTACAGAACAGACTTTTGGACTCTGTGGGAGAAGGCAGGGTGGGGTGTTTCAAGAGAAAAGCGTCGAAACATGTATATTATCTAGGGTGAAACAGATCACCAGCCCAGGCTGGATGCAAGAGACAAGTGCTTGGGCCTGGTGAGCTGGGAAGACCCAGAGGAATTAGGTGGAGAGGGAGGTGGGAGGGGGGATCAGGATGCGGAATACATGTAAATCCATGGCTGATTCATGTCAATGTATGACAAAAACCACTACAATATTGTAAAGTAATTAGCCTCAAACTAATAAAAATAAATGAAAAAATTTTTTTTCTAATTTCCTTTCATTCTTCCTCTTTGACTCATAGGTCTACATGAATTGAATATATATGTAGATTTGGGGGACTTGCAAAGTCTCCTACAAATATTTACCTCTATTTGGAACCCCCTCTATACCTCTCAATGAGTGGTCCCCAAGTTTGAGGGTTTTTTTTAATGGTTTTACTGAGATATAATTTACATACCTCTTTGCACCTCCCTTTCTCAATCAAGAAAAAAGATTGCTTAACTTTTCAAATACTGATGATATGTGAAATAATCTAGAATGATACTTAAGACTTTACATTCTAACACAGTTTTCTTAGGTTCTGTATTTGTCTATTTGGCATCCATTAATTACAGGGCCAAACTAATGGCCAAAGTTGTTTACATCTCCCCCATGAACCAGAGGCCATACTCTGAACCACCTTCTTTATCTAACTCTCATAGTTCAGTTCGGTTCAGTCGCTCAGTCATGTCTGACTCTTTGTGACCCCATGGACTGCAGCACGCCAGGCCTCCCTGTCCATCACCAACTCCCAGAGCTTACTCAAATTCATGCCCATCGAGTCAGTGATGCCATCCAACCGTCTCATCCTCTGTCGTCCCCTTCTCCTGCCTTCAGTCTTCCCCAGCATCAGGGTCTTTTCCAATGAGTCAGTTCTTCACATTAGGTGGCCAAAGTATTGGAGTTTCAGCTTTAGCATCAATCCTTCCAATGAATATTCAGGACTGATTTCCTTTAGATCTCCTTGGATCTCCTTGCAGTCCAAAGGACTCTCAAGAGTCTCCTCCAACACCACAGTCCAAAAGTGTCAATTCTTAGATGCTCAGCTTTCTTTAAAGTCCAACTCTCATGTCCATACATGACTACTGGAAAACCACAGCTTTGACTAGATGGACTTTTGTTGGCAAAATAATGTCTCTGCTTTTTTTTTTTTCCATTTATTTTTATTAGTTGGAGGCTAATTATTTCACAACATTGCAGTGGGTTTTGTCATACATTGACATGGATCAGCCATGGAGTTACATGTATTCCCCATCCCGATCCCACCTCCCACCTCCCTCTCCACCTGATTCCTCTGGGTCTTCCCAGTGCACCAGGCCGGAGCACTTGTCTCATGCATCCCACCTGGGCTGGTGATCTGTTTCACTTTAGATAATATACATGCTGTTCTCTTGAAACATCCCACCCTTGCCTTCTCCCACAGAGTCCAAAAGTCTGTTCTGTACATCTGTGTCTCTTTTTCTGTTTTGCATATAGGGTTATCATTACCATCTTTCTAAATTCCATATATATGTGTTAGTATGCTGTAATGTTCTTTATCTTTCTGGCTTACTTCACTCTGTATAATGGGCTCCAGTTTCATCCATCTCATTAGAACTGATTCAAATGAATTCTTTTTAATGGCTGAGTAATATTCCATGGTGTATATGTACCACAGCTTCCTTATCCATTCGTCTGCTGATGGGCATCTAGGTTGCTTCCATGTCCTGGCTATTATAAATAGTGCTTCAATGAACACTGGGGTGCACATGTCTCTTTCAGATCTGGTTTCCTCAGTGTGTATGCCCAGAAGTGGTATTTCTGGGTCATATGGCAGTTCTATTTCCAGTTTTTTAAGAAATGTCCACACTGTTCTCCATAGTGGCTGTACTAGTTTGCATTTTGTCTCTGATTTTTAACATGTTGTCTAGGTTGGTCATAGCTTTTCTTCCAAGGAGCAAGCATCTAACTCTCACACCAAGCCAATATTTCTCCTGACTTAAATCGACCCGGTCCAGGTGTCAGACAGCTAGGGACAGCCTTTATGCCCTGAAACCCACCAGAATTATTCAATATAGCCAATCCTATGCTGTTTACACTGTCATGTCTGGCCTTTCCCAAGGAAATTCCAATAAAGGCTGTGGCCTATGCCTTCCCCTTACTCCCTTCTGCCTCCTGACAACACTGGAGCTTCCTCCTATGGCCCTGCATGGAAAGCTATGCCTCCCATTTCTAGAACTAAGAATAACGAAGTTTCTTTTAACAGCACTGACCTATGTAGTCACTTAGTCACCTTTGTGTTGGGTTGGCCAAAAGGTTCATTTAGGTTTTTCTGCACCATCTTATAGAAAAACCCAAATGAACTTTTTGACCCACCCAATAAATTAATACCCAGGCACAAATAGGTTTCTAACTCAATAAATTCTGTTTTCTGATGGGGGAGAAGAGCAGTAATCATATCTTAGGTTTCTTCTTCCAGTGCCGTCAATCTCTCTTCCCCACAGATATCAACACTGTGCTGGACTCATTACCACAAAAGTGGAACTTAATTAGTGATAACTGAACTGAAAAGACAATTATGGTGTAAAAGACATTTACACCATAAGTGTAAATGAGGACAGCAGATTAGGTTTAAAAAAAAAAAAAAGAAGAAACTAGGGTTTTGGAGATAATAACTAAATCAAAAGCCTACATTTCCCCTTTGGGTGGTTAATGTACCTTTTGGGCCATACACTGAATTCTTCTGGGCAGAACTGGCTCTCTCATTGGTTGAATTCGTATCACCAGACTCCAGGAGAGAGAAAAAACACACAGAAATCACAGAAGAACAAATTTAGTAAAACTGGTAGTGAGAGGAATACAAAAAGTATACATGCAATTTCTTAGGTGTCTTTCATTGTTCTCAGCAAAAGCACGTAAGGGAGACCTTTCAGGCACAGCTCAACAACTCAGCCCTTAATCCTGGGAGCATGGGAAAAAGAGATGAAGAAAACACGTGAGCTGGGGCCTGAGGCAGACTGGGGTTCTAGTCTCTGCCCTGTCACAATGGCCTGTGATCTTGGGCAAGTCAATGAACGTCTTGATTGCCTTGGTTTCCTCACAGGGTTCTTAAGGGGATTAAGTCAGCTAATGAATGCAAAGCACAGTTGTTGCTCATGGCTGAAGTGCTCTGCAGACATTGCATGGTTGTTTATGAAATCACTCACCACACCTCCTTCAGAAGACATTTCATTGAGCAACTACTCATGTGTCTTGCACTGAGCCAAACCTGAAACCTAGTCCCTGCTGAGAGGAGCTACAAGTCTAGTGGGGACGATAATAGGAAATCATAATTACGCTAAGGTGATTGGAAAGTACCACATATTTGTTACAGAGCTAATATAACTCAGGATTAGGTTTGCACATGAGTGACAGAGACTTGAAATTAATAGTGGTTCAAACTAGGTAGCAATGTCTCTCCCATATAACAATCTGAAGGTAGGCAATTCAGGGTTTATACATTATTTCTCCTGTGATAAATCTTAGGGATTCTGACTTCTTCCAGCTCTGTTCCACTTTTCCTAAGACAGGACCTTCGTTCTTAGGGTCCAAGGTGGCAACTAGAGCTCCAGTCATCACATTCACATTCCAAGCAGCAGAATAAAGAAAAGGACAAAGAGATGAAGGAATCTTCCTTTTTTTCTAGGAAGACTCCCAGAAACTGCCACATGGCACATCTGTTTCTATCTCATCAACTGGATCTTAGCCACATGGCTACACACGGATGGAAGAAAGGCAAGGAAATGTAACCTTTTCTTTATAGGTTCTCTCTCTTTTTAAAAAATTATGGTATGTGTGTTATGTATTTGACTGCACCTGTTCTTAGTTGCGGCATGCGGGATCTTTAGTTCCTGCATGTGGGATCTAGTTTCCTGACCAGGGATCGAAACCCGGCTCCCCTGCATTGGGAATGCAGAGTTTTAGCCACTGGACCACCTAGGAAGTCTCTCTCTTTTCTAAAGGAGGAGGAAACAACAAATATTGGGAAACAGCTGATAATCTGTCACAAGCAGTACCAGCAGAGTATTCTAGGAAGCCCCAGTGGGAACACTTGATTCTGTTTGGGGCAGAGCTGGAGGGCTTCCAAGGAGAGAAGACACTTTCGTTCTGTCTTTAAAGATGAGTAGGAGTTTGGCAGTCTTAAACAGATGGCCCACCGAGTGGCAGACAAGCAACCCTCCAGCCTCAACAATCATCACTTTGCTTTTACATAAATATGGTATTTGAATGGGAAGAAGAAAGCTGAAAGGACCTCACATCCACCATGCAGCTGGTTGTCTAACAGCGGCTGATTTTCACAGCGTTGAAGTGGTTACTCGGAGTTGTTAGAGAAAAGACACTCCCAGAGCTCAGTGAAGCATCACACTCATTGATTACAGACTTCAGAGAGCTCTGTTGTGGAGCGGAGAATAGTCACAAGGAGATGGACTTGGTTGAAGTCATTAGACCTTTGCATTTGTTGGATAGGCAGTAGGATGATGCAGAAAGAGCTCAGAATGACAGCTTTCTATGTCAGCTGAAGTTAGTCATGTGGCCTGGGGCAAGTTTTCACCAGTTTCAGTCTATTTCTCCTTTTGTCAGATAAAAATAATAATGACCTACCATGCAGGGATGCTGTCAATGCTAGGATAGGACACACACAAAGAAAATTTGCACACGGTGGACTCTCCAAATTATTTTCCCACCCACTCTCATGTGTTGTGATCAGCAACTTCCGCTCTGAGCATGTGAGGCACTGTTGTTGGGATGGGGGCGTAAATTAAGACTCTTCTGGGACCCCCTTCCCACTGCAGCACAGTGGAGATGGGACCGTTCCACCCTGTCACCCTGCCACTCAGATTCTGCACACTGAAGGCTTAGCTGTGATGGAGGGAGACCAGCTTCTGAGCCACTGTGACAATCTGGGGATGCCCAGAAATGTCTGCGAGGGACGTGGGCTTGGCAGATCTCGTATCGGCAGGTACAGGAATGAGCTTCAGGAATTTGGGTCATTATTGTTAAATGACCCTTATGTACCTCTGGTCTGGAACTTGAGGAAATTCTGGTTAAAATGAGAAAACATTCTGACAGGACATGGCTAGACAACAGTTTATGGGACAGCACCTCTCCCTGGATTGAATCTTTAAGAATTCGTACCAATCATGGGCTTCCCTGGTGGTCCAGTGGTTAAGAATCTGCCTGCCAATGCAAGGGACACGGACTCGATCCCTGGTCCAGGAAGAACCCACATGCTGCAGAGCAACTACACCTGTGCACCACAGCTATTAAACCTGTCCTCCAGAGCCTGGGAGCCACAACTACCGAAGCACTTGAGCCCGGAGCCTGTGCTCCAAAACAAGAGGAGTCCCAGTTCGCAGCAATTAGAGAAGCCTGTGAGCAACAAAAACCCAGTGCAGCCAAAGATAAAATTAATTAATTAAAAAAACACCAGCCATGATGCCCATTTCACAAACAAGAACACAAAGGCTCAGATTTGCTCTAGAACTGATAAAGCTATCTACCTGATAGGTGGCCTTACCTAGACGAAAACTTAGCTCTTCTGAACCAAGCCTAGTATATGTCTTCCCGCCTTGGCCTATGGCTCCACGGTGGTCACTCACTCGTAGTTTCCATATTTTGTCCCAAATATATAAAAACTTGGGCAGAAATTGTCTTTTTCTGTAACCCTGGCCTCTCCTTCAGTTGAGCCTAGTATGTTTCACTATCTACGTGACATCTCCACTTGCACCTGTCACAGGCATCTTAAAGTTAACAAGTTCAAAACTGAACTCTTGATAGTCTCCTACCCCAAACCCTACACTTTCCATCTCACAAACCCCACACACCATTCAGCTGCTTAAGCCACACACTGGGACGCATCCTTGACTCCTCCCTTTCCTTCTTATCCACCCAACTCCCAAAGCCATCCATTAGCATGTCCTGAAAGATCAATATCCCCAAAACGCACTCTAGGCCTCTCTGCTTCTTGCATCCTGCTGTCACTGCCTCTTCCTTGAAAGTGAAAGTGAAAGTCAGTCAGTTGTGTCCGACTCTTTGCGACCCCATGGACTAGTCCATGGAATTCTCCAGGCCAGAATACTGGAGTGGGTAGCCTTTCCCATCTCCAGGGGATCTTCCCAACCCAGGGATCAAACCCAGGTTTCCCACATTGCAGGTGGATTCTTGACCAGCGGAGCCACAAGGGAAGCCCTTGGACAACTACAAAATCCTCTTAACTGGTGTCCTGTCTCCTCCCTTCATTATATTCTCCATCTTCAGAAGACAGTGTGATCTTTTAAAAACAGAAATCAGATGTCACTTCCCTATTTCAGTGCATTCCTGTAGCACTGAAATTATATCCATACACCATACTGTGGCTGAGCCAACACTGCAGGATATAGCTCCTGCTGCTTCTCCAGGATTGATTCCTGCCCCTCTTCCACACTCACACTGGGTTACAGGATCACTGGCCTTCTCTCTGTTCCCTGAATATATCACCCTCCACCTTTTGTTTCAGGGCCTTGGCACATGCTGTTCCCATTTCCTGGAAGGTTCTTTCATTCACTTTTCTAATGGCTGACTCCTCATCCTTTGGTTTTCAACTCAAATGGCACATCCTGGAGGTGTTATTTGTCACACATTCTCAATGAACTCCATGGTGGCTCAGACGGTAAAGAATCTGCCTGCAATGTGGGAGACCTGGGTTTGATCCCTGGGTCGGAATGATCTCCTGGAGAAGGGAATGGCAACCCACTCCAGTATTCATGCCAGAGAATTCCACGGACAGAGAAGCCTGGCGGGCTACAGTCCATGGGGTCACAAAGGGTTAACTGGACACGACTGAGTCACTAACACTTTCATTTTTTTTCCTCCATGTACATGAGACCCAGGGCCCAAGGTGAGTGAAAGACTTCAGCTGCTCTCCCAGCTTCTTCTGTGTCTGAGCGCAGACATTTTACCTAGGCTCTCGTCCTCAGATGCAATGCACCTGCCTGAGACTTTAAGGTGGAAATGGGCAACATGAGGAAGTGAGGAACCAAGGAGACTCTGGCTTCTGGAGAGACTGTAATGGGAGCAACTGGCTTTTTAAGGAAACAAGAGTGGAGCTTGGAGCATTAGTCCGCACTACTATCGGTCGGTGCCCGTCATTCTTGGTGGCATGGCCTCTGAAACTAATGCCCTGGCCCATCCTGGGGAACCGCGTACACTAATACTCTTTATTATACTCTTCCTGTTTAAAGCAGCTGGATTAGCTTCCACTGTTTGCAAATAAGAACTATGATGATGACTCCTCCTTATAAAGGTCTTATTTGACTATTCTCTCATATTTATTAAGTGAACAAGAGCCCTTATTTATAGCCGAGCCTCACAGGGGAAGCCAGATACATAGTTGGATGCTTTTTCATTCCCACTCTGCAAATTCGCAACATGAAGCTGGCGTAGGGCAGACCACAGGGTAAGACTTAAAACCTGCTGCTCGGCCGTTCAACTGTGGACTCCCAGACAGATTGCTGCCACTGAAAAGCACATTTTGAACACAGCCAACTATCTCCCCGAGCAGATGGGAAAGTGTGTCTGCTAAAAACAAGAGAGAAGCTCTGTCCCCACCATGGAATTCGATGACTCCCTCCATTCTGGTTTGCCCAGTGAAACTTCAGCTGCTTTTAAGGTTGGAAAGCTTTTGATTATTTCTATTTCTGAGGCAGAAAATGGACTCTCTTAGCTGGGTTTCTGAAATAACTGTCGGAAGATTTTATGTATTCCAGTTCAAAGAAAATACATTTGCTTGACACAGTTGTGACAGGCAGTGCAAAAACACTGAATAATATTTTGTTCTCAGTCTGGGAGTGACAGCTGTCCCTCCACAGTGCCTGTTCTGTCTTACTTCTGGAGGCTGACATTTATATCATGCGTGCATGCTCAGTTGTACTCCTTGTGACTCTTTGTGACCCCATGGACTGTAGCCTGCCAGGCTCCTCTGTCTATGGAAATTTCCAGGCAAGAATACTGGAGTGGGTTGTCATTTCCTACTCCAGGGGATCTTCCCAACTCAGGGATTGAACCTGTCTCCTGTGTCTCCCACATCGGCAGGCAGATTCTTTACCACTGAGCCACCTGGGAAGCCTCCTGACATTTATAGAGCAGTGAGACCTGGGTTCAATCCCTGGGTTGGGATTGAGGCGGAGATTGGGATTGAGGAGAGCATGGCAACCCACTCCAGTATTCTTGCCTGGAGAATCCCCATGAACAGAGGAGTCTAGCAGGCTACAGTCCATGGGGTCGCAAAGAGTCAGACATAGCTGAGTGACTAAACACATTATATGCTAAGCAGAGAGTTGAGTTTACATAGACGACCTCCTCTGTGAAGTCAAGAGATAATTGTCGAGTATCTTCTTTGTGCTGTCTATTCCAGGAGCTTGAGATAGAAGAGGGATAAAGGAAAAGAGGTCCTGTTCTCATAGAGTTTATATTCTAATACGGGGAGACAGATACTGAACAACATATAAATCCTGCAGGAAGAATAGCAGGGGGCTTCCCTGGCAGTCCAGTGGTTAAGACTCTGCATTTCCAATGCAGAAGGTGAGAGTTTGATCCCTATTGAGGAACTAGGGATCCCACATGCCATGAAGACAAGAAAAAAAGAAAAAGAATAGCAGAGCATGATATGTACCGTATGGGGAATCATAGGCAATATGATAACAGAGAGTGATTGGGGGGCCAGGGACACCGCTAAGGTAATGAAAGAAAATTGGAATCTGAAGGGCAAGAAGGAGTCAGCCCTTTCCCTCAGGAACCCTGGGGGAAGCACATGCCAGGTAAAGGTGACGGCTGGTGACCCAACTGGACACAGGCCTGGAGTGTCCCAGAGGCAGAAGGAAGTGCAGCGAAGGAATGGAAGTGAGGAGGCAGGAGAGAGAGGTGGAGGTGGCTGAATTCTGCAGAGCAATTCAGGCTGGGTTCAGTGGACTGGGGGCACTGGAGAAGCTGGTGCTATTTAAGCCAGGAACAACCTCAGCCAACGTGTGTCTGAAAAAGGTCACTCTGGTCACTGTGTGGAGAGCAGCTGGGGCTAAGAGTGAAAGAACAGTGCTCAGGAAAAGGCTACGGCCATGGGCCAGGAGAGGAGTGTCACGGGGGCTGGGAGTCAGGGCTCCTCTCCCCAGGCCCCTGCTTTGCTAAGCTGAGGGCCTCCTGGGAAGGCTAACAGGGCAGTTGGACAGACCAGATGAGTCCTGAGCGTGGCCAGGGTACGGAGGGAGATTTGGGCGTTACTGGCATACAGGAAGCCAGCAGACCGTTCTCGCTTCGGCAGCATATACACTAAAGTTGGAACAATACAGAGAAGCTTAGCATGGGCCCTGTGCAAGGATGCCATGCAAATTCATGAAGCATTCCATATTTTTCAGGCATAAAGAACAGACTTTTGGACTCAGTGGGAGAAGAAGAGGG
The DNA here is from genome assembly GCF_019320065.1 of Cervus canadensis. Classification (NCBI taxonomy): domain Eukaryota; kingdom Metazoa; phylum Chordata; class Mammalia; order Artiodactyla; family Cervidae; genus Cervus; species Cervus canadensis. The sequence goes on along the minus strand of NC_057406.1, from coordinate 9,334,895 downwards.
TGGGTGGGATGATTTGAGAGAATAGATAGCATTGAAACATATACATCACCATATGTAAAATAGATTGCCAGTGGGAGTTTGATATATGACGCAGGGCACCCAAAGCCGGTGCTCTGTGACAGCCTGAAGGAAGGGTGGGGAGGGAGGAGGGTGTTCAGGATGGAGGGGACACATGAATGCCTATGGCCGCTTCATATTGATGTATGGCAAAAACCATCACAATATAGTAAAGTAATTATCGTCCAATTAAAATAAATAAATGCATTAAAAAAAAAAAAGAAAAGAAAGCCACCAGACCAGACGAAATCACCCGGAAAGGATATCTAGATAGAGGCGGAAGGGGCCAGGACAGAGCTGACTGATGAGATGGGGAGCTAGCAAGAAAAACAAGAGGAAAGGCAGCCAGCCGGAAAGGAAGACACTCAAAAAGTCTGATAACAAAGAAGCGAAGCTAAAAGAAAAAAAAAAAAAGGATTTCAAGGAGATGAGAGCAACCAGCCATATGAAACAGACCAGAAGAGGGAACAGACTGGGGGCCAGACCAAGTTGGCCAGAGCAGGTGCAGAGGAGCACAGGGGGCAGGAACCATGGGGTGGCTGAGGAAGAGATGCGGGGGCAGACGAGTCTTTCGAGAAATTCTGTGGGACAAGCAGCAAGAAACAGGGGTGCAGAGACAAAGTGGGTTCTCTCTGTAAAGGCAAGAGATGCCAGAGGACTGTTCAACAATGGGAGCGAACCAACAGACCACGGTGAGGAAGCTCGGGGTGGGGCTGAGGGGGGAACGATGCTGCAAAAAAGACGGTGCCAAGTGCAGGAGTGGAAGCTGTGGGCTGAGGTCCAAGCACAAGGGCGAGGGCCCTTCCTCCTAGACAGCAGACTGCGAGGGTAGAGACGGGGGCAGGTGGCCTCGGGGCAGGCAGGCAGGTGAGGGCCTTCCTACTGACTGCTGCTGCTGCTGCTTTTTTTTTTCTCTATTTTTCTGGTTAGGCCCTGTGGCAGGCATGCAGGATCTTAGTTCCAGGGATTGAACGCCTGCCCCTTCTGAGGCCTGGAAGGCTGAGAAGGGAGGATGGTGTTTAGGGTCGGTGAGGACAGGATAATGTAATTATATTTGTGTTTTGAAAAACTTGCAGGGGTATTAGAGCCTGAGGCAGACGGGAGCCTCCTGCAGTAGTGAAGGGAGCTCAAACTGGGGTGTTGGAAGTGGAAGGCAGAGAGGTGGCGGCACCCGGCACTACATAGGAGGGAAGAGCAACCAGGAGGAAAGGGGCAAGGAGGTGTCGGGAGGATGTCCAGGCTATAGGATGAGATGAGGCTCACCAGGGAGGAGAAGATATAAAGATACGTGTGCTGCAGCCTACAGTGGAAGATGACTTCCTTTCCTTTCTCCTCCCAATCCCGGCACTTCCAGCTGTCCTTTAGCGTCCCCACTCATCCCTGCAGACCTGAGGACCCAGATCCAGGGCCCCTCCCTGAGGTGATGGGGCAAGGAGTGCACAGATGTGCAACCAGCAGGAAGTCACTGAAGCTTAGGGGGCTCTAAGGGGTCTGGGTGTGGGCCTCACACTTACGTGATGATAGCAGGTCCTCCTGTTCTGAGTGGCCTTCCAGACGGAGTACTTCCTAGCAGTGAGGAAAGACATGCCTCTTCCTAGAGAAGAGGGAAAAAAGTAGTTCGTCAGTTCCGTCTTGTCTTGAGAGTGACATCAGAGCAGGAGCTCTGAGACAGCCCCCTGCCTGGAGGTTATGAAAGTGAGAGGGTCACTCAGTCAGGTCCGACTCCTGTGACTTCATGGACTGTAGCCCGCCAGGCTCCTCTGGCCATGGGATTCTCCAGGCGAGAATACTGGAGTGGGTAGCCATTTCCTTCTCCAGGGATCTTCCCCCCACCAGGGATTGAATCCTGGTCTCCCTCATTGCAGGTAGATTCTTCCTAAGCCATCAGGGAAGCCCTGGAGGCTACAACAACAGCAAGAGGACTGGCATCAGGCAACCCAGAGCCTCTCTGTCATTCTACCTGCTGAGTGACCTCAGGCAAATTACCTCACTTTTGATCCTGTGAAACGGTGTGAATACTAACTACTTCAAAGGGCTGATGAGCCAATTAAAGGAAATAATGTCTGCAGAGGGTAAACAGGGCAAGCACTCAACTCACAAGGAAAAAAAAAAACCATTGGCTTTAAAAGACAAAAACTCAGAAGCTTGCAAATTTGAAATGAATAAATCTTGAACTAAACACTTAAAAGAGTAACAACCTATCAAATTCTTAAGGTGTTAAATTTAATATTCACTGAAATGTCATTAAATGTGAAGACAATTTCCAGGTTAGATTTTTTTTTTCTTTTTACTTCGAAATTCCTGGGTGTCCACGACGTCTGCTGGAGGCTAGTTTAGGGTATGTGAGAGCGAGCCTTGAGAGAGAACCAGGTCGGAGGATTTCAATATCAAGGTCCCTCCCCGCCCAGACTAGGGGCTTCCCAGGTGGCACTAGTGGTAAAGAACCTGCCTGCCAAGGCAGGTTAGACATAAGAGACAACGGTTCGATCCCTGGGTCAGGAAAATCCCTTGGAGAATGAAATGGCAACCCACTCCAGTATTCTTGCCTGGAGAATCCCATGGGCAGAGAAGCTTGGAGGGCTACAGCCCATGGGGTCGCACAGAGTTGGATACAACTGAAGTGACTTGGCGCAGCACGGCAACGGCCTGGACTAGGTGGGAACCGGATGTGGCAGCGGGCACTGGGGATGGTAGTCCCTAGCTGGTACCTTACCCTTCAGTCTTCTTCTCTGCAACATTAATTCTTCTCTCCGGAACCTCTCTGGATCCAGTTTTGAGTAGTCCCAGCTGTTATAGCTGTGTGGGCAAGGATATATACCTAAGAAGGAGTTAACAGTGATCATGAAAACTGCTGCAGAAGAGGAAGGGAGGCAGGAAACAGAAGAGTGAGGCCCCTGAGATACCCCTAGTGGTCCTGGGGGGACCGGGCTTCCAGCATGAGCCCAACCCCATGCTGGCCTTGGAGCCTGGCATGAGCCACTTCCTCTCCGTGAGACTGGTTTCTTCACTTGGAGAATGGAGATGTGAGGCCAACCCTGCCCTCCTGACAGTGTGAGGATCAGATCACACCACAGACGTGTGAACCTGCCACGTGCTATGTAGGTGTGAAGGCACTGTCACTGTTTTTCCTGTCTATCTCTTTTGCTCTTACTGGAACTCCTTGAAGGCAGGGGCTGGGTCTGATTCATCTCTGCACCTCCAGGGCTTAGTTTTGGACCTGGCACACAATAAACAGACACTTAGTAAAGCTTCGTTCAACATATTATTATACTTTGTTCAATACCAGAAATGGCTTTGCCAGCAATGGCTTTGCCTGAAATGTCGAATGGTGATGCTTAGGGGACTGATACCTTTCTTTTAAGGAAACCATGTGTTTCAGAGTCTTGATTTCTTGGGAGTCTGAATTCTCAGACAGTACAGAAATTCCACTATCTCCTTCAGTTCTTTGATTTAGGAAGGAAAAGCCCAAAGATTACTTAAAAAAATTCGAGCCCTTATACTAAGCTCCGGTCTCCACTGGACAAAGTAAGCAGACAGGAGGCTTATTACTGGGGGTCAACTGGGGAAGGAGGCACATCCTTGGACCAAAAAAGGAATAGGAAGAAAGACCAGAAAGGACAGAGTCAGAATGGGAGGTGAGGTGGTGTAGTGGTCAAAGACTTAGCTTCACAGTGGCAGGGCCTGGATCTGAATGCCTGCTGTCAATGCTGCATGTGTTAAAAGGACTGGGAATTATGTGAGGTGAAGGATGTGTTAACTAATCTGCTTGTGGTAAAAACGTCACAACATATACATGCATCAAATCTTCACACTGTCCACCTTAGACTTCCACAATGTCATATGTCAATTATATCTCAATAAAGCTGGGGGAAATTTTTTTCCCTGACACGAATGACTCAGGGGGCCTAGACTACTTATAAAACAATGTAGCTGATGCTAACCATCTGCTTCCCTGGAATTTTGGTACATGATAGACAGAGGTGCCTACATGAGCAGCCCCCAATAAAAACCTTGGGCACTGTTTCTCTAATGGGCGCCTGGGCAGAACCATCACACAAGTGTGGCTACATGTTCATTGCTTCAGGATGAGGGGCTCTGCATCAATGGGAGGAGGAAGCCTGCATGTGAATTCCTTCAAACTCTGCCTGTCTGTCCCCTTAGGATCTGGTTATGTATCCTCACTCCATTGCGATAAATCTTAGCTATAAATACAACTGTAAGCTGACATCTGTGAGTTCGACCACATCTCCTGACGTGGAAGTGATCCTCAACACAGGAGGAAATGTAAATGTGCTTACTGAGCACAGCACTCAGTCCACGGGGGACGTCTCAACTTTCAATGACTTTAGAAGATACCTGGGTTGAGACAGGGCGAGTGAGGAAGGAGACTGAAAAATAGTTGAAAAGCAAACATCAAACTGGCACTGTGGTGTGCTGCAGGGAGAGAGACACAACCCTTGGTCACGTGGGGACACACTGGGGGTGGAAGGTAGGTCTGTCTGGCCAGCACATGGCAGGGGGTTCCTGGGCCCACCCACCTATAGCACGTGGTTAACTGGCAGGACTGTGCTGAAACCTGCTCCCTGCAGATGCAGCCAGGGCCAAAGGGGGACGAGGACTGTCTCAGACTGCTTGAGGAAGCAGGCTCATGGGGACTCCTTGGGCTCTAACCGCACACTTGACTTTCTTGATTGTCAAGGAGAGAAAAGGACAACTGCCTCAGTGAGGAGGTGTGATGGCAAACAGGAACCTACGCAGGCTCCGGTGGAAGACATGTATCTGGAATGGCTTTCCCAGGAGAAAGCAGCCCCCTCTCACCTGAAATCCACAGGCTCATCGTGTTACAGATGTCGGACTTGAACTCGTGTGTGTTGAACCAGGACTGAGGGAAGCAGCAGCAGAAGCTGGTGTACAGGGCTTTACTCAGAAGCGATGGCAACCTCTAGGGGGCAAGCGGAGCCCAGGGGAGTGTTCTGGACATTTCCACACCCAGAAAAGAGCCCCTGACTTCAGAAAGGACCTGTGATAAAACGCTCTCCCTGACACTGTGCTACCTTCCTGATCACATGCTTAGCACGCGTGCTAAGTTGCTTCAGTTGTGTCTGACTCTCTGCGAGCCCATGGACTGTAGCCCGCCAGGCTCCTCCGTCCATGGGATTCTACAGGCAAAATACTGGAGTGGGTTGCCATGCCCTCCCTCATCCAGGGGATCTTCCCAATCCAGGGATCGAATCCACATCTCTTACGTCTCCTGCATTGGAAAGTGGGTTCTTTACCACTAGTGCCACTTGGGAAGTCCCACGAGGGGAGCAATTTCCATCTGCAGTTGCCACATATCTAAGTGGACCCCTTATCCTAGGTGGGGACCACACCTCAAATATCGTGCTGTGTTGGCCAGCAAACTTCCTCTCCTCCAGCTCCTCTGCACATGGTCTGTGGCTCAGCCCTTTCTACCACCTGGTCAAAGAGTAGCTCAAAGATGACAAGTACATTTGACATACCCATCTTGCTCTATCCCAGAGATAATATTAAGTATTACTTACTGAGTTTTTTTACATGCACAAGTAGTACTGCTGTTTCTTTTCAGCTATGCTTAGGCTCAAATTATACGTCTATATCTAGCTTTATTCATTTAACATCATAACATAAATACTTCCCCAGGTTATTATAAACTCTTTGGAATGTTTTTTCCAAAAGTGACCTTCATAATATTTTGTGAGTGGCCATTTCAAAATTTACTTAAACATGACAATATCTTGATAAATGATCCAAAAAATGTCCAAAAAAATCATATTGTCATGTTTCTAAGACTTTGCATTACAAATTATGCAGAGTAATTATATTTATTTATGAAGTTAGCTCAGTGTCTGGCACATATTAGGCAGTTAAAAATTTGTTGAATGCATGAATGAAAGCAGCTTTTATTATTTATTAGGTTATGACTTGCATTAGATGGTACAATAATAGCAGTCATAGCAGCTATTATATATTCGTCACCCATCAAGTGCTGGGTGATATGTCACATGTCTTACAATCTCATTTAATCCTTAGGACAACTTGGTGAGAGAGGCATTATTAATATTATCCCCATTTTATGGATGATGAAACTGAGACACAGACAGCCTAAGTGACTTGTTAAACAGACCCTTTATCAGTATAAGTGCCTTTCAGTACATCTGTATCAATTCACTTTCCACTCAGAATGTCCAAGGGAAATCCCTATATCCTTCATAATCCTGGGAGTGACACTTTTTAATCTATACAATCTAGCAGGTAAAAAGGGGAATTGAATGATTATTGTTTTAATTTATATTTTTGATTGTTGTCGAACATGAACTTTTTTCCCATTTGAATTTCTTCCCTAGTGAATTTCTGGTTTATGTACTTTGTCCATTGGTCCATTTTTCCTACTGATTTGTAAGACCTCTTTATGTTGTGTGGCATATATGCTACCAGTATGTTTGCATAATTTCTCATTTGCCTCTTTGCAATAATTTAAAGAATTTATATATTAATAGTTAAATCACTCTTTTATGGTTATTCCCTTGGGGTCATATTTAGAAAGTCCTTCCCCATCCTCAAACCCTCAAATCATATAAATGCTCACTTATATTTTCTTCTAGCAACCCTTTTAGTGTATACACACACACACACACACACACACATATATATACATGCTGTTGTTCAGTCACTAAGTCATGTCCAACTCTTTGTCGCCCCATGGACTGTAGTCTACCAGGCTCCTCTGTCCATGGGATTACCCAGGCAAGAATACTGGAGTGACTTGCCATTTCCTTCTCCAGGGGGTCTTCCCGACCCGGGGACTGAACCCATGTCTTCTGCTTGGCAGGTGGATTCTTTAACACTGAGCCACCTGGGAAGCCCATATATATACATACACACACATATAAAAAGTATATATGTATATTCATGATTTTGAAATTACATATTTAAATGCTATAGAAATAAATAAAATAGAGAAGGAAGTTTCTTCTAACCTCATTCCCCGAGTTTTCCTGGGTCAGGAAGATCCCCTGGAGAAGGGAATGGCAACCCACTCCAGTATTCTTGGCTAGAGAATCCTATGGACTGAGGGGTCTGGTGGATGACAGTCCATGGGGTCAAAAACAGTCAGATACAACTGAGCAACTAACACTTTCACTTTCCCTAGAGATGAGCGTGGCTATGAGTTTGGCAAATATTTTTCCAGACTTTTTTTTCCCACTCATAGGCACACATACATATACATATACATGGTGTTGTATACGTTGCTTTGTTTTTCACTTAAAATATATCATTATATCTTCCCAATCGGTATATATAGAGCTACCTTATTTTTTGTAACTGCTGCATTACAAGTCAGTATATGAAACCATCAGGCTTCCCAGGTGGCTCAGTGGGTAAAGAATCTGCCTGCAATGCAGGAGATGCAGGAGACGTGGGTTTAATCCCTGAGATGGGAAGATTCCCCTAGAGGAGGGCATGGCAATCCACTCCAGTATTCTTGCCTGGAGAATCCCAAGGACAGAGGAGCCTGGCGGGCTACAATCCATAGAATTGCAAAGAGACAGACTCGACTGAAGCAACTTAGCATGGAGCAGGCATGCATATGAAGATACCACAACTTAGTAATTACTTTCTTATGGAAAGAATGTTAAGGGCATTAACTTGGCAAGAGCAGTGAATAGCTATCTAATATGATTTGTTTTTCCTAAATAGTGGTTGATGCTCACTTTTAAGAGAGCCTCTTCGTAGTGGGTCCTGGATTCACAAAACAAAAGAAAAGCATAGTTCTGGGCTATCCGGTCGAACAGCTTGCTCTGGACGTCCTTCTTTGGCTACCAGGAATACAAATAGAGAAGGAATGACAAGAATTACTTGTTGAAACAGTCAAGGGCTGAGAACCTTAACTAAGTGTTTCTCTTAATTTTAGGAATCTTATTTGCAAGGTATTTAATCTCATATTATTTATGAAATGTTATACTAATTTGCTTTAGTATCTACAGAACATGTACAGAGAGGCAGGCTGTTGAGAAAAGCGCCCTAAACTCTGAGCCAGGAGGTCCTGACTTTGCTCTCTGCCCTGCCCTTGACCAGCCACGTGACAGGGGCCAGTTCCTAAAGCTCAGGGTTGCTGCAGGCATGGTGCAATGTTTCCAGCCCAAGGTGTCTGGAGAAGGTATGGGTGGGGAAGGATGAGGGTGACAGATGAGGCGTGGTCCATGGGTGGTCTGTAGAATCAGAGGGGCTGATGGGGTTTTCTTTTTTTTGAAAAAGAGGCTGGGGTTTGTCCCCCAGAAAAATAAGCAAGGAAGAGAAGCAACCAGATTTTTATTTACCTGGTACCTTTCATGAAAGATCCACCAGAAGCTATCCAGCCATATAGCTCTTAGAGACGGGGAAGAGAGAAACTTCTCTAATTCTCTACCTGAACAGAAAGACTGGAAAAGAAACAAAATTCATGTTATTATTGCTTATTTATTTATTTATTCTTTGAGATTTACCTGGAGCTACAGCCAGATTCATAATCATCTCCACTCAAACCCTTCCTTTCTGCCCATATTCCATGGCTTGTTATTGTTATTAATCACACCATCTCCCCGCCAACCATCTTTGGAGTCAACATACTTTGGGGTCAACTTAGAAAAAAAAAAAACAACCAAAAACCTAGAGCCTGTTATATAGAGTGAAGTAAGTCAGAAACAGAAAAACAAATACCATATATTAATGCGTATATATGGAATCTAGAAAAACAGTATTGATGAACCAATTTGCAGGGCAGGAATAGAGACACAGAAGTAGAGAACAGACGTGTGGATACAGAGGGGTAGGGAGAAGAGGGCACGAACCGAGAGAGTAGCATTGACATGTGTACACTCCCATGTGTAAGATCGGTAGTGGGAAGCTGCTATATAATACAGGGGGCTCAGCTCGGTGATCTGTGACAACCAGAGGGGGCGGGAGGTGGGGAGGGGGAGGCTCAAGAAGGAGGGGAACATTTGCCATGGATCTCTCGCTGGCCCATGCCATTCATTCCTTATCTCACTTTTTCACCATCTATCTCTGTGGTTGCTGCTGAATGATGAAACTGTTATCCCCAATTTATAGAAGAGGGAAGTGAGGACTGAAAGGTTAGAATTCTTGCCTAAGCTTATACAGACAGAGAGGCTCAAAAGCAGGCAGCCTAGGTCTTCCCTGGTGCTTCCAATAGAGGGGCGCGGGTTCAATCCCTGGTTGGGGAACTAAGAATCCCACATGCCACATAAAAAAAAGAAACGAAAAGCAAAAAGCAGGCAGCCTGGCCCCAGAGAGACTGCACGGGCTGCCTTTCCTCTTACCACTTGGAGGAACAGGGTGTGTCCTGGATGCACAGGGAAAGAATCCTTGGCTGTCCCTTCAAGCCTACAGAAGCTGAAGGCACAGTGCATAAGCAAGCCACCCTTGGTAGCAAAGAGCGCTCTGAGCCCTGCTCCTGGTTTTGTCCTCTCTGCCATTTCTCACGTCTCCTTGGAGAGGCAGGACAGTCAGAGGGGTGGAGAGCACAGACTGACACCGCGGATTCTTACCCAGCTCTTACACTAATTAGCTGCAGGGTCCTGACCAATGGTACTGAATCTGTCTGTGCTCATCTGGGAAATGGAGATGGTGATGACAGTCCTGACCTCCAGAACGGCTGTGAGGGTTCAATGAGTGAACTCATGGTCTAGGGGTGACCACCGGGTTCTCTGAGCCAGAGGCAAAGCTGGCAGCTGAGGGCAGACGGAGGGGATGGAGGAGAAGATTTGAGGAGGCAAGTAAATTTGGCTTGGCCCCCAAGCAGGATGGAAGAAGGTCCTTTTAAAGGCAGGGCACAAATCTGTCTTGGGTTTCCTGGGAGCCAAAGAAAAGCAGGAGCCAGCATCAGTTATAAGACTAAAAGCATTCCAGGAAATGCAGTTTTTCTTGGGATTAAGGTCTAAGGAAAACACTTCCCAGGGGACCTGAGAAATGGGACATTAGTTAGCACAGCAGTCACCATCCCGGGGGCGCCCACGCAGCACGTGGAACGAGAGTTCAGGTTCCAGGGAGGGCCAGTGGGCCTGTCAGGGGTACAAGGATGGGGAGAAGGTGGCACAGGAACAGTGGATCCGTGGAACACACCATCCATGTTCCATGTCTTTCTTCCTCTTTTAAATTTCAGAAAAAGGAGGAAGAAAAAACTACAATCTCGTATACCTGAAACTAACACAACATTGTAAATCAACTACTTATCACTCAGAGAATGCTGGTGATGTCTCTGAATGGTTTCACCCCAGATTCTCCTGTGGGCTGACATAATAACATTGTACTGCAGAGTTTTACGTACTGATGTTTTTCATGTAACGTCATTTAACGTGATAGCATAGTATGTTAAAATACACTCTATAAATACTCATTAGAGCGGCAAACCCAAATGACTGCACTGTTGTTCACTGTTGATATATAAACCAAAAATGACTGCACTGTGGTTCTATCATTAAACTTTTCTAATAACATTGATAATAAAACAATCATTTTTTGAGAAGTTATGCCTTACTATGTGCTGTGTTGGGTGCTTACGTACATTATTTAATTTTATAATAATACTTCAAGGTAGAGGCTACTGTTATTGCTATTCACAGAAGAATAAATGGGAGCACAGACAGCTACTTAATCACCAAGATGTACTGCCTTCCAGGTCCTTGTTATCACAAAAACCATGTAGTGAACTTCTTTTTTACACTGTCCTGGAGAGAATGTGATGCTGTGAGTGCCTGCTGCTCCTTCACCTCTTTGCTAAAGAAGGCAGGGGATCCAGGCCTGATCCCAGGGTGACTACTGCCGGCCCTGGGGACCAGCGCCTGGTGAAAGGCAGCCATCCGCTTAGTGACCACAGTCCATGCTGGAGCCTGGCACTGGAAATCCAGCAAACACCACTGTCATCCCGGGCAGTGACTGGCCTAAACAGATCACTGCTCTTAGGAAGTCAGCATGCAAGATGTAACAGAGGTAGAGAGACAGCCTGAAAGAGGGCAGCAGGGAAAAAATCATGAAGGGGAGGAGGAGAAGGCAGAGAAAGGCTAGGGAGAGAGGGAGGAGGGACAGCGCGAGATGGGGGTGTGGTCTGAAGCTGTGAGAAGTACAGACAGAAGAGGCTGAAGAGCTGGGTGCCAGGAATGGCGGGAGTAGCTAGTTAGGAGCTGAGGGGTCACTGCTCACAGCTGTTTTGGGGACCCCGGGGCTGTGCAGTTGTGAGGGGCATTGACGCACAGCTGGAAGATGGCTGAGACAATTTTCTGGGCCTCCTCCCCTCTCAACCCCTGCTCACAACCATCCCCCAGCTCCTGAGGGGCCAGCATTGTCTGACACACACACAGGTTCTTCTGGGCCTCAGAATACTCCCTTTCCTCCTTCCCTGCGGCTCAGCTGGGAAAGAATCTGCCTGCAATGCAGGAGACCTGGGTTCAATCCCTGGGTTGGTAAGATCCTCTGGAGAAGGGAATGGCTACCCACTCTAGTATTCTGGTCTGGAGAATTCCAGAAACTTTAAAGTCAGTGGGGTTGCAAAGAGTTGGACACGACTGAGTGACTTTTACTTTTCTCCTTCCTAAGGAACCTGGCTCTCTAAGCTGGTGACTCACCTCAAGGGATATCCATGGGGCACGGGAAGTAAATATTCTAACTACTGTCTAATTAAGAAAAAAATTAAGGTTACCCATATACAACCTAGTGACTGACAACAGAACACATGCATCATTAATTAGCATATATCACAAGGGTGTGACCTCAAAATGCTACACTAATAGGTCATGCTATTAGGTTAGGAGCCTAATAGCACTAACTAATAGGTTAGGAGCCCAGAGCACTGGGAGAAAGGATGTCGGTTTCGTCGTTGGTCTAATCTCAGCTCAGTCACTTGCAAACTCTGTGGCCCTCAGCAACTTACCTGCCCGGCTCAGATCCCTGGGGTATAAGACTGGGACAGCGGTGTGTCCGATGCAGGCGGGCGCCCCAGAGGGCTCTCTCTTCTTACCTTGCCGCTAAGGGGGTTTTTCTCAGCCAGGATCACGTTGCCCACCAAGTCACAGAAGTCCACCCCATTTGGAAGATTGTTTGGCCTAGAGTCGTCAAAGGATGGGTACTGGTACAGCTCTGCCAGGAGATTTTTATCGGCTGTTTTCTAAAGACAAAAACAGGATATGAAAATGGGGTCCCTCATTTTGACAGTTTAAAACAACACAACGTCTTCTCCTTTTTATCATGGAGACAATATTAGTAATCTTAGAGGATGTTGAAGAAAATGAGAGTGTGTACGTGATCCCAGCAGTCCTCATCCAACAGCTATTTACAATATTTCGACTTTTCCTTTCAGGCTTTGAGCACATGTATACAAATACATATGTGTTACTTCAATCATTTTACGATACATATATGCACACACACTTTTATGTCTTGCTTTATCCCCTTGGATTTTTCACATTGCCTCACTGTCTTCAAATTTATCATTTAAAGTAGTATATCTTGTTAAGATGTGCTATAATTTAATTAATTACTCACAGATGAGTTCAAATAAATATTATTTATTACTAACTGGGACCATATGCTTCACCCATTTGAGCTTATTTACTTGGCATGAATTTCCCAAAATGGGCATTAATTTCTCAAAATGGCACTGTTAGGGTCAAAGGATATGACCACCCCACCTCTATGGTTCTTAACATATATCATTAAATGGATTTTAGGATAAAAATATGACTATAAAAATGTAAAAATACAGAAAAGTAGGAAGAGGAGATCAATAACCATGACCCAAAGGCACCTCCTGGAAGCATTCTGAGGGACTGAGTTCCTCGGTAACTGGGCTATGGCCTTGACAATGGAAGAACTGAGTGACTAACTGCATTGACTCTGAGTCAGATGTCAGCTCCCCCATGTACTGGCTGGGCCACTATGGACAGGACATTTAGACCTGCTCGGCCACTATCTTGGGTCGTGTGACAGTTTCGATGTAGACCCACAACCATCAGGCTCTATGCTGTGTGAGAATTTTCCAGGCTATAAGGTGAAAAAAGGGTAACATATTCTCTAGCATTTAAAGGTTTGAATACACATGAGCTGGGTAGTTTAAAGAGGGAGCCTAAGCTCTTAGGCTTTTCCTAAGATCTTGCCTCCCAGAGGGCGCTAGTGGTAAAGAACCCGCCTGCCAATGCAGGAGTCAAGAGACGTGGGTTTGATCCCTGGGTCAGGAAGATCCCCTAGAGGAGAAAATGACAACCCATTCCAGTATTCTTGCCTGGGAAATCCCAAGGCCAGAGGAGCCTGGCAGGCTACAGGCTCAGTGGGGTCGCAGAGAGTCGGACACAACTGAGGCGACAGCACTTAGGAGGATCTCACTGGGGCGGCTATGAGATGGGGCCAGAGTGCTACTGCAGAGGCAGCTGGGAGAGCAAGACCCCAGGCGTGGGGATCCGAGCGAGAGGCAGGGGCTCTGTCACCAGCAGGCTGCATGACGCTGGACGGGTCCTCTGACTGCTCCTGACTGTCAGCTCCCTGGGGTGTCTGCAGTGACCCATAAAACCTGCACTGCTGTGGGAATGCACCCCCGGGAGCTCTGCAGCACGGTGGCTCTGTGTGAACTGAAGCTGAACTCGTTGTTTCTAAGGGTAAACAGTTTCTAAGTTCTAAAAATAAACGGACAACTGACCTCTGGAATCTTCTTGGTTTTACCTTTTTGAGGTGTTATGAGAAATTCTAAAGTTATTAAAATACATTGGTGGCGTTCAGTCGCCAAGTCGTGTCCGACTCTCTGTGATCCCGTGGACTGCAGCATGCCAGGCCTCCTTGTCCCTCACCATCTCCTGGAGTTGGCCCAAGTTCATGTCCATTGAATCAGACGTTAAGATAGGTTAAGATTTTCTAAAACAGGTACTCTGCCATTTTCCTACATAATCACCATCCAGGTGCCAAGGGGCCTTTCCCTGGGAATAAAATGTAGTTCAGGCCCAGCAGAAACCGACCCAGTAAGAGGTCCCTTACCCTTTTGATAACGAAAGATTTGACATTCCTGAATTCTGAGCCCTTGCAAATATACTGTGATTTTCCTTCGCTCTTTTCTGCAGGAGAATGAAAGAAGAGAAATAGGATGTGAGTAACCACGGGCTGTGCCCACGGCTGTGTGGTAATCATACCTGTGATTTTTCATTCATCCTGAGCAGCCAGATGGCATACGCACTATTAGTCTGCCTGGGTTGCTGACTTGCTAAGACTCCCCTCCTTATTTGATCAGACTGCTTTTGAGCTCAGAGAAGCAGTCAGGAGGAGCAGATAAAACATGGGTTTCGAAGTCAGTCTGGGGCGAATCCAAGACCTGGGGTGGATAAGCCTTGTGGTCCTCGGCAAGTGGTTCCCTTACCTTTTCTCAAGTATAAAACACATTCGAAGGCACCTGCCTCACAGGTAGGGGGTCTTAGGAAGCTTTAACAAGTGGATCTGTATGAAAACACCTAGTGCAAGGTGTCCTCCAGCAGGTCATCTCGAAATGGTACTGTCCCTCCCTCCTTCCTTGCCTGATACCAAGAAATGAGATTAAAGGCTCTCTCGGAAGAGGCCAAAGATACTCTCACCTGAAACTCCAGATTCCTACTCAATTACATTTTAGACACTAAAAAAAACCAAACCCCATAAAAACACCATCAAGGCTACAGGAAAGGAGTTTTGCCTCTGTCTGCCAAGCCGCCGCGACTTCGCTCTCTTTTTAAAGCCTTCTTCTCCATCTCATATTTCTCAATTGCCTTCAAAAACCAAAAGAGAAATGGGGTTTTAGGGTTTTAGTGCAAATCTGAGGGGAGGGCAGGGGTCAGGGACTAGGCCACTTCTCCTGCCGGTGCGCAAAAGGCCTGGAACAAAGTTTGTGGCAGGGCCTTGCTGTCTCCCCGCTAGGTGGTAGGGCCTTGGTGGCCATATGTGTCACTGACCTCATCCCCCTGAGGGTCACCACCACTATGGCCCCTACCCCCACCTTCTTCCATGTTGCCCCTCCTCCTGGCTACACTCCCGAGGAACACAGGATCTGGAGCAGGCTTCCAATCATGGCTCCATGGGTGACAAGCTGCGGTTTAACCTCTGTACAGGGGGATAGTAATACCTACCTCCCAGTGCTTTTATAAGGCTGAGATACTACTATAAAGAATCTGATGCGTTTTAAAACACTAGCACTCCGTAGGCTTTCAGATAGGAGCTGCTTAATAAAGAGTAACTATTATTATTATTATTAATCATCACCATACCCCGACCTCTCAAGAGATTTCTCTTGATCTCTGATTCCTTCTCCCTCCTCCCCCAGCCCTGATAATAAGGGAGGAAAGAAAAACGAATGTCAGTAACCCAACAAGTTGCATTGACTGTCAACCAGC
Source organism: Cervus canadensis (assembly GCF_019320065.1). Taxonomy (NCBI): domain Eukaryota; kingdom Metazoa; phylum Chordata; class Mammalia; order Artiodactyla; family Cervidae; genus Cervus; species Cervus canadensis. The sequence continues at coordinate 9,319,428 of NC_057406.1, read as the reverse complement.
CCAGCGCTAAGCTGGGATAATGAAGTTAATCAAGTATGATTCTATGTCTTTGCCCTCAAGGAATTTCCAGTCTATTCAGAGAACCAAACCAACATACATGGGACAAGTAAGTCCTAAACATTTAGGATTCAAATGAGTGGGATCAGTATGGGCTGGAGCAGAGAGGACTGGCCAGAAAAGGTCAAGTACGAGTGCTGGGGATAAGGGAGGAGGCAGCTCTCCTTAGCTTGATAAACCGTGAAACGCTTCTCCAGCCTCCCACTACCTTCCTCCTGAACTGGCAGCCCCAGTCTGCGAGATGAGCTAAAGGTAGTGGAACGTGTGCAGGTGTGTGGGCCTGTCGGGAAAGGGGTCACACTGATAAGTCTTTGCACCAGCACTGTGGCCCCAATCACGTGCATCGGAGAAGGCACGATGGATGAATGAATCGGATGGGTGAGCGTCAATATGACAATACAGCCATGCCTCTGCCATCCACCAGGATGTCACTGCAGCTGACACCGGCAGGGCCTGGAAGGACGGACAAGATTTCCACAGAGAAAGAACAGAGAGGAACGTTGATTCCTGGAGGAAAAGTAAGTTTTAGGGAGAAAATGATGAGACCTGAGTTTGCCTTTGAGACGACAGAAGGACCTACAGGTAGGGCTGTTCCCTAGGAAGCAACTCCCAAGCCTGGCTGGTGACCAGCCTTGCTGGGGAATTATTCAGATATACAGATTTATCAGAGATATTTATTCAGTCCTGAAAATTCATTGGAAGGGCTGATGCTGAAGATGAAACTCCAACACTTTGGCCACCTGATGAGAACTGACTCATTAGAAAAGACCCTGATGCTGGGAAAGATTGAAGGCAAGAGAAGGGGATGACAGAAGATGAGATGGTTGGATGGCATCACTGACTCGATGGACATGGGTTTGAGCAGGCTCTGGGAGTTGATGATGGACAAGGAAGCCTGGCATGCTGCAGTCCATGGGGTTGCAAAGAGCTGGACACAACTGAGCGACCGAACTGAACTGACTCCTCATTGAAATAAACATCATTCCTCATTGGGTTTTGAACTGTTTGTTTATTGTGGCTCTGAATTGTTCTCTACTTAAAAACTTAAAACCATAAATATTATACATGGTACAAAATCAAATACAGTAAGAAGTCGCCTTCCTACTGCTCACTCAAGATTCTTAGTTTCTTGCATAGCTTTCTAGAGGTTTTTGAGAGGTATTCTGTACTGATTCAGATGAGAGCATACACAGCACACAGGTCTGCACCTGGCCCTTTTCACTTTTAGTTTTTCAAAAAGCTCCCAGGGGAGTCTGATGATCAGTTAGGTTTAGGTATCACTGCTCTAGGTAACTAGGAATCTGAGACTGAAATATGGGTGAGAAGCTCAAATTTGCAAACATATCCTTCATTCCACAAATATTTGCTGAGCATCTACTAAAAGTCAGACACTGGGCCAGTGTTGAAGATGCAGCCATGAGCATCAAAGCCCACCTCGGTCCTCTGAGGTCTCAGACTAGCGGGGAGAAGCCAGTGATTGTGAGGTGACCAAGGTAATCAGTGCTATTGGGGGTGGGGGACAGGTGTCAGGAGTGTGCCCTGAAGGGGCACCTACACTGGTCTTGGGGTGGAGGGTGCAAGGAAGGCCTTTCCAGAGGCTATGGCCTACAGACAGAGGAAGGTATGCCCTACTCCCTACTGCGGGAGTGAATGGTGAAGCTGCAGTGGTGAGTGCACAAGCTCCCAAGAGAAGGAGACTGGAAAGAAGAGCTAGGCAAGTTCACAGCCAGAGACTGGAGGAGAAACCCACACTCGGGGCGTGGGAGAAGGGACAGAGACAGGATATGGCTAAGGGTAAAGCAGGCAGGGGGGTCTGGACCTCAGAAGGAGATGGCTCACTTACTACACATCCACTAAACACTTTTTATGCATCTGCTACTGTGCCAGATGCCCTCTGGTACGGCAGTGTGGAGCTTGGAGACACCAGCCTGGCTCAGATGCTGACGTGGGAGGAGCAGTCCCGTGGTCAAGGCTGATGTATAAAGGTCAGGGCACACTGCGGTCACAGAGGTTGGGCAGGGTCACCAGGGGAGGGCTCTGGTGGCAGCAGGCAGTCAGCACCTGCCAGGTCTGATAGGCTGCCTGGACAGGGGAGCAGGAAAGACAAAGCCCCCCTTCCTCCAGGTCACGTGAGGACCCACGGTTGCTCCTGCCAACCCTGTCCTGCCTCTGACTGGCAGTGAAGAATGCGGAGAAGCTGTGCCGATGCTGGGCAGCCTTGAAAAGTCACCAGATCCTGCTACTGGAAGGAAAATATTCATTTTCCTGGCTCTAAAATTATCAGAACAACCCCACAGAACTGACATATAAATACAGTCTTGTTGTAAAATACCCAAACATTACAGACATACTTGGAGTAAAAACTTTACCCATCTTCCATCCCACTCCCTTTCAGAACTGACTCCATTTGGCATGTATCCTTCCAGACTCTTTCCCTACACATTCATACATATAATGTCCTTTCTGAGAGCCAGGCACCATCTAAGGGTTTTTGAGAGTCTTAACTCATCTATTAAGATGAGTCGGACCATAAAGAAAGCTGAGCGCTGAAGAATTGATGCTTTTGAACTGTGGTATTGAAGAAGACTCTTGAGAGTCCCTTGGACTGCAAGGAGATCCAACCAGTCCATCCTAAAGGAAATCAGTCCTGAATATTCATTGGAAGGACTAATACTGAAGCTGAAACTCCAATACTTTGGCCACCTGATGCATTGGAAAAGACCCTGATGCTGGGGAAGATTGAAGGCAGGAGGAGAAGGGGATGACAGAAGATGAGATGGTTGGATGGCATCACCAACATGATGGACATGAGTTTGAGTAAACTCTGGGAATTGGTGATGGACAGGGAAGCCTGGCGTGCTGCAGTCCATGGGGTCGAAAAGAGCCAGACACGACTGAGCAACTGAACTTACTTACTTAACTTATCTAATTCTTGCATAGATAATAACACATCTATGAAGTAGATATAGTATCAATGTTATCATCATTTTACAAGACACCGAAACTCATAGAGGCTCAATAGTTTACCTAATGTCAGAATGTGCGAGAACAGTAAGGCTGCAGGAATTCAAACTCTGACAGTCTTATTCTAAGCCTCTGAAGCTACATACACCCTCATGCACATGTACAGAGCACACATACAGAGACAGAGTGCTTTTGAACTTAAACAAAATTGTTCCAACTAGTGTGTGTGTGTGTGTATTTTGCTTTTATTCACAATTCAATTCTAGGCTCTGCTCGACAGTGGGGTAAGGGAGAACTAAAGCTCGTGGTTTCCTTCCAGCTTCAGTAAAGAGTGGCTTAACCTCTGTGAAAGGCAACTTGGCTGTATCCATCAAAATTTTAAATTTCACTTCCAGGGCTCTATCTGGCAGAAACACTTGCAAATGAGTCCCAAGATACATGTACAAAAATATTCACATGTTTACTATGATGAAAGTGCCACTGAAATAAGGAATTAGGGAAGAGTTAAATTGATTTTGCCATAGCCAAATCCTATATAAAAAAATTAGACTTTTATATAGATAAAAATAAAAGTTTATGAATTGAAAGAAACATGTGTTTGAGACTTCTATTGCGCAAACGTGCTTTCAAATTAATAAAGGGGTCCCTAGAGTCCTTTCTTCCTGGAAGCCTTACCTTAGCACTCAAAACTCACCAGGCCATGCACCAGCGGGCTGGGACTCAGATCTACGTCAGCAATCATCTGGTTCACCTGCTGAATGGAGCCGACCAGGCACGCTGGGAGGTGGGCCTGTTAAGGAGACTTTCGGGTGACGATCACACACACAGAACAGGCCGAGGGAGCCCGGCCAGGACAGCAGCTCGCTTCCTTCCTGTGCTTTTTCCCACCCCATTATTTTCTCTGCAAACATTCACACTTCTTTTATCTTGCCTTAAATGAGCTGCTTTAAAAATTGTAAACAAAAATTAACCATATTCTAGACACCTTGAAAAACAGAAGAAGAATCACCCATTATGCTACCACCCTAACAACTTATTAGGATATGGGGAGACTTCCTTCTAGCACTATTACATACATACCTTTTTACATAATTATACATCAGGGTATGCCTATGTTAGTTACTACTCTGACTTCTCTCCCACTCATTATTACGATCATTTTTCGTAATCTTTGTAATATTTTAAATGGCAGTATACAAATTCATTTAGAGAATGCATCTTAATAGACTTAACTGTCCCTTGGCTATTGAATATTTAAGCTGTTTACATTTTTTGCAACTATAAATCACGCTGTGATGCACACAGTCACACCGAGAGCTGTTTCCTTATTTGGGATTATTCCTTTAAGAGAGATTTTCAGGTGAAGGATGCCTGGGTCCAAGGGCATCTTGATCTTGTTTATCACTGTTGAAATCTCTGCTCAGTTTGACGGCCCCTCTTATTACCCTCTCTACGTTTGCATTTCTTTCTGTCGTAGTCTCAAGTGGCCTAGGATATAGCCTTTGTAAAAGCCCCATAATCCATCACTCCTCATAGCCTTCACGTAAAGCCAGGCTCACTGTTACTTCCATTACCCTCAAGTGTTCTTACAAATTGGAGGACACTTGACAAATGAAGATGCCAAGGAGAGACATGACAAATCATAGGGAGTGAAATGGATAGATTAGGTTGCGATGAGTGTGGGATTAAGAGAGAGGGCACATTAGAAAAAGGCCAGGAAAATGAGACCTTGAAGTATATCCTCATGGGATCATTTGTGCTCATCTTGAGAAGGGTTTCAGAGAGGCCCAGAAAGTGAGGTAATGCAGAGAGATACACGCAGCTTGGCTAGCAGGAGCATGACTCGAAGGTACGTGAGCTCTATAGAAAATGGAAAGACAGACTTATTTGTAACCTAAGACGGTCTCTATTTGCTGTATGAGTTTTATGGTCCCCCAGAGACGGGATTCTGTGAGTCTCTGAGACACGAGGTTCAGGGTCAGAAGTGAGATCTGGATCAATGAGGCCAGAGTCAGAGAAGGAAGATTCTGGTAGAGTCTGGATGATGCCAGAAGGGGCAAAGTCTGGCCCAGGTAGAGGTGCTGGCAAGTTAGAAAGGTCAAATGGAGTTATTTGTTTGGTGTTTTTTGTTTTTTTTTAAATTCTTTATTGAATTTCCTGCAATACTGCTTCTGGGTTCTGTTTTGGATTTTGGCCATGAGGCATGTGGGATTTTAGCTCCTCGACCAGGGATCAAACAGCACTGAAAGTTGAAGTCCCAACCACTAGACCACCTGGGAAGTCCCCCAAATGGAGTTTTAAAAAGAAAGAAAGGGAGAGAAAGAAAGAAAGGGAATTCCCTAGCAGTCCAGTGGTTAGGACTTGGCACACTTTCACTGCCGTATGTGCCTGGTTTCAATCCCTAGTCAGGGAACTAAGATCCTGCAAGTCACATGGCATAGCCAAAAACAAACAGACAAATAAAAATTTTTTTAAAGGAAAAAAAACAGTTGAGTACTCAGCTAACTCCTCTGAGGGCAGAGTCTTGGACTATAACTTAGTTTCTAAGTTTAATTTTTTGGAAGAAAGAAGGGAAAGGAGACAATGGGGAAAAAAGAGCATTTTTTTCCCCTCTTCTTCCCCATCTTTTCAACAAACATTTCCAGTATGTCTTCCTTTGGTGCGCTTTCTGCTCTATCTTAGTAAAACAAACTCAAGTCAAACACTCCTTCACAGCCTCAAATTCTTTTAGAGGATAGGTGGGGCTTAAATAATTGAAGAAAATCAACAAACACATAAGAAACAAGTTAGTAAGTGGTGTATGACAGAGCCCAGGTTACACCTCCGTGCAGGTGTGCTGTCTCCATTGCAGACGGCACCACAGAAGGATACAGGGCATGTTGTCCTTCAGAGTCTTCCTCGTGGCGTCCTTGAGTGCGTTCTGCGCAATCAGGGAAACAGCCAGGTGGTCATCCAGGGGCACCACTGGCAAAGCAGTGAGGTTGGTGATATCCAGCCTCCTGAAGTGAGCCATTGTCCACTTTCTTGTACACTGACCAACAGTTAAGTTTCCACCTTTAGGAGCCTCTCATTCCTCCCCTGTGGTCTTGTTCTCTGTTCAACCAGCCTCCTGGAAATCAGAAATAAGCACAGAACCAACTTAAAAAGCTCAACCATGTTCATCTCGAAAGCAGGGCTGATGGCGAGGCACACGCTGCATACAACATGGGGAATAAAGACTGTTTAGAGAAACCCATTCTTTTTTTTTCTTTGCTTCTTTTGTTTTTATTGGAATAGAGTTGATTTACAATGTTGTGTTAGTTTCTGCCATACAGCAAAGTGAATCGGTTATATATCTGTTCTTTTTTAGATTTTTTTCTCATATAGGTCATTACAGAGTATTGAGTAGAGTTCCCTGTGCTACACAGTAGATCCTTATTAGCTCTCTATTTTACATACTGGTGTGTGCATGCTTCTCAAGAGACGCACACAACCTTTGAGTTGTGCAGGAACTGAGGTCCCCACACAGCTGCAGCATTGTAACCTCAGGCTGAACACAAGACGCCTGGAGCGTGCGTGCTAAGTTGCTTCAGTCACGTTTGACTCTTTGTGACCGCATGGACTAAGGCCTGCCAGGCTCCTCTGCCCATGGGATTCTCCAGGCAAGAATACTGGAGTGGGTTACCATTTCCTTCTCCAGGGGATCTTCCTGACCCAGGGATGGAACCTGAGTCTCCTTCCTGCATTTCCTGCCTTAGCGGGTGGATTCTTTACCACTGCGCCACCATGTTTTTTTATCTTATGGGTGTCATATAGTCCACTCTATGTATGTACCACGTTCCTAACTGAAAACTTCAAGGCATATACACTTTTGCTTTCTACCTGCCGATCCCCACCATCACCCTCTGATGAAAATTATCCTAATTTTAAAAATAAAGAGACTAGGAAATTCCCTGGTGGTCCAATGGTTAGGTCTCAATGCTCTCACTACCAGGGGCCCAAGTTCAACCCCCTGGTTGGGGAACTAAGATCCTGAAAGCAACACAGCAAGGCCAAATAAATAAACAAAAGGAGACTGTTATTGATGTTAAGTCGCTAAGTCATGCCTGACTCTTTTGTGACCCTATGAATTGTAGCCTGCCAAGATCCTCTGTCCATGGGATTTCCCAGGCAAGAATACTGAAGTGGGTTGCTATTTCCTTCTCTAGGGTTGAACCCTTGTCTCCTGGATTGGCAGGTGAATTCTTTACCACTGAGCCACCCAGGAAGCCCAAAGGAGAGCAGAGTGCTGAAAAGACTGGGGCTCCAGACCATCCAGCAAGCCAGATTTCAAACTAGAAATGCAGTCAAATCTCTTTGCCTCTCTAAGCCTCACCTATAAAGTCAGAGACGTAGATTAGGTTGCTAGGACCCTCTTCAGCTTTCAGATACTGGGCTTCTATGATGCTGGAGTGGGCAGTCCATCCCTTCAGCATGAGGCTCCTGATGGACCTGAGGCTTTCTGCTCCCTCTCCAGAAGCTGGGCCCATCACTACCTCTCCTCCTGCATTTCGAATATGCTGGCCAGACTGCTCTCCCGGGTCCTTGCTTACTGGCCAGGAGGAATTTATCACTACCATCTGTGGGTCCTCCCTGTCCAGAGCCTGGGGGCATAGGCCTAGTTATAATGAAGTAAAAGACTCAGGTCTGCCCTCAAGAAGCTCATACATGATCGAGAGAGAAAAGGTACAGTTCGATGAAAAAAATTAATCAGGTGCCCTTTGACCACAGTCTCCTTTCCTCACTTTTGATTCCTGCCTGCTGCTCTGCTCTCCTCCCCCAGCCAGCCATCCCAGACGCCTGCTGCACTCAGCTTCTTCCTGGTCCTGCTCCGCTGTGTGCTCTATGCCTTTGTACATGCTGCTGCCCCCATTCAATCAGCCCAGGTGATGTATCTTTTAGAAAACTTTCTTGAATTACTCCAGGCCATTAGTACCACACCTACTCTATGAAGGCCAGGATTCTGCTTGCAACTATTACAGCACTTACAATCCTGAACTAGAAGAATTTGCTTCCACATCTTTCTTCATTAGGCAAATTACCCTCTAGGAAGTAGGTTCAGTCAATATTTGATTCCTTTTTCTTTTTTACATTTTATTTACTTAGGTGCACTGAGTCTTAGTTGTAGCATGCAGGAGGTTTAGGTTGTGACATGCAAACTCTTAGCTGCAGCATGTGGGATCTAGTTCTCCAACCAGAGATCGAACCCAGGCTCCCTCCATTGGGAGATGAGAGTTTTAGCCGCTGGACCACCAGGGAAGTTCCCTGAGTCCCTTTCTAACTCATCACATTTCTTTTTGGGCCAAAGAGGTTATCCATTTGGGTTGTCCCAAGTCAGCTGGATTGTAGGAAAGATTGGCCCAGGCCAATACTCTGCTCCTAGCCTTTAGCCATACAGTGCTTCTGAGTTTTCTTCCACGCCCCTGTCCCAACATGAACTGGAAAATTAAAAACATTCTCTGAAAAGCCAGGCTTAGGGGGACTCTGTTAAGAAGCCTCTTGCTTTCGTTTAACATTTCATTGGAAGGACTGATGTTGAAGCTGAAACTCCAATACTTTGGCCACCTGATGCCAAGAGCTGACTCATTGGAAAAGACCCTGATGATGGGAAGGATTGAGGGCAGGAGGAGAAGGGGACGACAGAGGATGAGATGGTTGCATGGCATCACCGACTCAATGGACATGGGTTTGGGTAGTCTCTGGGAGTTGGTGATGGACAGGGAGGCCTGGTGTGCTGTGGTCCATGGGGTCACAAAGAGTCGGACACGACTGAGCGACTGAACTGACTGACTCACGTCTAATGGGAGAACTGAATATTACCCTTCTTAAGAGAAACATTTAAAATTCTCTGTTCCTTTCTGAATTTTTCATCATACTATTTTAGGATAAGTATTCTCTGAAGCATGATAAGTTTTTACTGTCACTACTTAGGGAGAAAAAGAGGATGGGGAGAACACTAACTTCATTGAATATCTACCCTGTGTCCAGGACTGTGCTATATATTAGGGGCAGATGAGTGGAAGAATAAAAAAACATTCTGCCCTCATGGAGCACATATTCTTGCACATGAGATTTGAAAGTCCTTTGTTTAAAGTTAAATGTTTTAACTTAAGCATGTTAAGTTAAAACAATGCTGAGGTTGTAGTCAGGCAGACTTTTGTTCAGTTTAACCTTCAGTCATTAAATGACTACCTACTGACTGCCCAACAGAACCAGCAATTCATTCTTACTGGGGGACAGGATGGTGAACTAAACCAGACTTGATCCCTGCCCTAATGGAGCTTATGTTAACTAGAGGTGACAAGTGCTAATTAATTATGTGCTAGTGCTAAGTTGCTTTCAGTCGTGTCTGACTCTTTGTGACCCCATGGACTGTAGCCCACCAGGCTCCTCTGTCCATGGGATTCTCCAGGCAAGAATACTGGAGTGGGTTGCCATTTCCTTCTCCAGGGGATCTTCCCGACCCAGGGATTGAACGTGCGTCTCTTTGGAGACGCCTGCATTGGCAGGAGGGTTCTTTACCATTAGCGCCACCTGGGAAGCATGAATTATAACTGACCACTGCTTCAAATGGCCACCCACTCCAGTATTCTTGCCTGGAAAATCCCATGGACACAGGAACCTGGTGGGCTACAGTCCATGGAGTCACAAAGGAGTCAGACACGACTTAATGACTGAGCACACTGTCCCTCAAAGGGAGGGACACAGTGCTGTGAGAGGCGACGTAATAGTGGATATCAACCTAGTCAAGGTGTCACAACCTGTAGGAAGAGCAGGAGTTACTTAGATAAATGAGGAAGGGAAATACCATCCAAGCAGAGGGGCACAGAGTAGAAGGACCAGAAAGTCTAGACCTGTGCATCACAGTAGCCACTAGCCACATATGACAACCGAGTCCTTGGAATTTGGTTAGTGTGACCAAACAACTAAAATCTTTTAAAAAAAAATCATTTATCTGGCTGTGCTGGGTCTTAGTTGCAGCCCACGGGATCTTTGATCTTCCTTGTGGCACCTTTTAGCTGCACCATGCAAACTCTTTGCCTCGGCACATGGGATCTGGTTTCTTGAAAAGGGATCAAACCTGGGCCGCCTGGATTGGGAACGTGGAGTTTTAGCCACTAGACCACTAGGGAAGTCCTAACATCTTAATTTTAGTTAATTAAAACTTAAAACCTAAAGCAGAATAAATTAAAAAATATTGATTGTACATTGAAATGATCATATTTGGGACGTATGAGTGAACATAAACATTATTCATAGTAATAGCACTTGATTTTCAAAAGAATTTTTTAAAAATATGGCTCCGATAAAATTCTAAATTATGTATGTGGCCCACATTATGTTTGCATTAGATGGTGCTGGGTTAGACCCGGCAGTTTGGTTCCAGGACATGGAACTTTCCCCTTTTCAACGAAGTAACATATAGTTGGAAGAAAATTGCACTTGGAGCCGGAGACCCACGGGTCCTGCCCCTCATTGGTTGGATGACCTGGTGCATTCACTAGGCACCCAGTAAATATCCCTTGAATGAGCCTGAGTTTCTTCATCAAATGGAATGTTTATCAAACACACAGTTAGGATTTTAGGAGATCTGGAGTCGATTCTCGAGTAGTTCTCCGCACCCTGCTCACGGTGCGACCTTGAAGCCGCCCCCCAAGCCTCAGTCTCCCCCACCTGTCAAAGCCGACAAGAGATGGGGCGTGGGAAGGCAGGGTCATGGTCTGTGTCTGTTTATCTTACCTGAAGACTGCGGGCGGAATCCGCGGAACTCGGCGGCGCCGACTCCGCCACGGGGCCCTCAGGGGACCCTGTGAAGTTCTGGATGGGACACCCGAGACCTGCTGCCCCCCACATCCACCAGGAAGGGGTGCCCTTTGTTTTGTGATCTGGGAGGAGGAAGAGGGGGAGGGACGTCTGGGAGAGGCCCATTTTGCTGTTGTAAGTCCTGACGTTCTCCCGGCAACGCGGGCCACAGCCGGCACTTGCGCCTTTTCCCACAACAATGCGGGGCCTCGCGAGCTTCGCCTGCATCAGTGACACGCCGTTACCATGTCGACGGTCCCCGTAGGCCGGGGAGAGACCAGACAAAGGGGGTTGCGGGGAGAGTGAGTGTGGTTTCTCGACCTTGCCTATAGCCCAAGTGACTCTAGAAGACACTGTCTCTGTGGAGTCTATTGAGTATGTCAAGAGCCGTCCTCAAGAGTTTCTGGCGCTTCGCATAGGCTCGCGATGGGGACCGCGCGGCGCCGGGTACCTCCAAATCTCTCGGTGGTAGAACCCAGCGGGGCTGCGCCCGCGCATGCGCGTGACGGCAGGGCGACACCCGCGCTCGCTCTGGCCGCGGTTGACTCGGCCTCTGGTGGGTACCAGGCGGGAGGTCGGGGGTTTGCTTGGAACCCCCGACTTTGGGGCACGTCAGGTACGTCTCTGAGCCCGGCATCTCCCAAGGGTCCGAGAAAGGGTGGGACACCGGCGTTGCCCAGGGGACCTAGGGCCTCCCGGCAGCTGGAGCGACCGGAGGGCGCGGAGCAGGGGACGGGGCCGGGTTCTCCGCAGGCCGTGCACTGCATTTATCGTATTGTGTTTCCTCGTTTGTAAATTGGGGTGGTAATTCCCCTCGTAGGTCAGCGATGAAGGTGATTAACGAGAGCGCGCGATTGAACGCTCGCTGCGGTTAGTTAACAGCCCTGAGTGGTGGCCATGTACCTGCGTGCCACGTACTTGCTTGGCTCTGAAGTCTTTGAGATTCCGGTGAAAGCTAGAGACTTCTTTCTCACTTTCTTGTTAGAATAAAAGAAGATACTGTATTTTATGGCCCATTGCAAACGGTAAAGCATTGCACAGTGAAGAAACGATTATGATCATCAGCGCAGATGCGTAGACCTTATTTGAAGCCCAGTTTCACCGCCTTCCCACAGCGTGACTGGAGGCACGTTACTTAACTTCTCTAAGCCTCAGTTTTCTGATCTGTAGATGGGAAAGAACTACTTGTTCTTCTTCCGCCAGGCCGGAATACTGGAGTGGGTAGCCTATCCCTTCTCCAGTGGATCTTCCCAACCCAGGAATCCAACCCGGGTCTCCTGCGTTGCAGGCGGATTCTTTACCAACTGAGCTAGCAGGGAAGCCCTGATTTTAAATAAAGAAGCCTGGGGCCCAGAGAAGTAAGTGCAGGGGCCCCCTGGGGGTGAAGGGCTGAGCGACGGTTGGAACTCGGATGCTCTGCATTGGCTTCCTTTGTGCTGAGCCCTCTCTCTCCAGGGAATTTAACTGGAAAGAGGGCTGCCTGGGGCCAGGGGTAGAGCTCTTACCTCTTGATCCACACTCATATTGCAGAATCTCAGGGTCTCAGCCAGAGTTGTTTGTGGATGAGTGGATCTGACTTAAAAGTTAGTCCAGACCCTTCCTTTTCCCTGTCTGTAATATATTGATGATGGGCATTGGCTTCAGTGTTATGAGAATTTGTGAGGTCATGGGTGAAGTGCCCTTGTGAACACATTATTTACCAGAGAGGTTTTGTTTCCTGAATGTTATTGACCAGAGATGTATTCACTTACATAACAAATCGCCGGCCATAGGCATTAGATTCTGCAAAAGTCCACCCAGTCAGCAATAAGTTAAAACCTGGAAGACTACAGTAGCTTGGCCAAGGTTTAGCCAGCAGCTGCGGCAGAACTGAGCCTTGAACGTGGCCTGTTGTAGCCAGATGCTATGCTCAGTCTTGGCGTTCTTAGCACCACTGTGGACTTTGCATGAACAGCTTGGCTTATTTTTCCTTCTTCAGATGTCTCCAGGTGCTTGAAGGGGCAGGGACTGCTTTTTATCTGGTTTTTTTTTGTACATTAGTTTGGTTTGTTTTCATAAGTTATGCATGAATATATTATCATTGTAATAATTCATTAAATCCACAAACATATTTCTTTAATATAACTTTATATTATAACATGAAATTGCCACTATTTGGCCATTTGGGGTTTTTTTTTTAACCTTTAGAATGGCAAATTCAGGAATTAGGATGGCAGGTCAGGGGTTAGGATTCCATGCTCTCACTGCCAGGGGCCCAGGTTCCATCCCTGGTTGGGGAAGTAAAGATCCCGACACAGCCAAAAAAGTTAAAATTAAAAAAATCTGTTTAAAAATGGCAAATTCAGTTGAGTCAGCCATCCTACTTCCTTTCCCAGATTTAACCACTGTGGGCAGTTTGGTGTTTATCCTTCCAAATCTTTTTTATTCAGAGACCTATATTCTTGCTTTTTTTTTTTTTCTTTTTGTCTTCTCAAGTGCAATTATAATATATACATGGTTCTGTTGCTTGCTTGTTTTTTTTTTTTTTTGGTCATGCCATGTGGCATATGGAATCTTTGTTCCCCGATCAGGGATCGAACTCATGCCCCCTGAATTGGAAGTGTGCAGTCTTAGCCACCAGACCACCACGGAAGTCCCTGTCACTTGCTTTCTTAATGATAGAGTGTGTTGGATGTCTTTTCAAGTCAGTACACGTACGGCTGTCTCTTTGTTTTTACTTACTATCTAGTGTTCCCTTATAATAATGTGCCATAATATATTTGGCTATACCAAACATCAGTAGAGCTTTTGCATTGTTTCTTATTTTTGACTGCTACCAACAGAGAGTATTTGTGAGAACATGTCCAATTCTTTCTGGAGGATAAATTTTTACAAGTAGATTTGCTGGCCCAAAACTATGCACCTGAAAAACTTTACTAGGTTTTGCCTAATGGAAAAAATGATAGCATCTTATGTTTCCACCAAGAGTATCTTTGTCTCCATACCTTCACCAACATTGTATTATTGATCTCTTAAATGTTGCCAACATGATGGATGAAAATGTTTCTTTTTATGATGTACCCCACCAGTTATTAATACAAGGATAATTTGGTATTCATGTTTAGCCAACTGACCATGGTTATGAACCTTGGGAAAACTGGATAACTTCTTCAAGCCCTAGTTTTCTCATTTCTGATATGGACAGGAAAATTACCTTATGGGATTCCTGCAAGGAATAAAATAAATATATGAAGTGTCCCCAGCAATGGGTCCAACTTCTCATGGATACTCAAGGAGTGATATTAGTTAGTTAGTTTTTGTTATGACCTTTTCTTTTTTGGGTGAAAATCGTTCTCCCTGGGTATTCCTATTTCATTCCTGTTCTGCCCTCTGTGGACATAAGAGTAATTGTCTTCCCTCTTCCATGATTTTCCTTTTCCCCTGCAGAAACAATGCCAGGGCCTTCCACGATGTCTTGGATGACATAGTAGCATGGCTTCAAACACCCTCAAGATCTCGGTCCCCACTGCTGTCCCACCCACCATCAAGATGGAAGCATTCTGGTTTGTCCAAGTCCTAAAGTGTTATGCCCCAGCCCAAATGCCATCTCTCAGGCTGTGGGTCTACCACTGTTTTTTGGAGGAATATTGCTTTATAATGTTGTGTTGGTTTCTGCACAACAGTGTGAATCAGCCATAAGTATACATATATTTCCCTCTCTCTTGAACCTCCCTCCCACCCCCCACCCCATCTCAACCCTCTAGGTTGTCACAGAGCACTGGGTTGAGCTGTGTTATATAGCAACTTCCCACTAGTTATCTTTTTTGTATATGGTAATGCATATGTGTCATGCTACTTTCTCAATTTGTCTCATCTCCTTCCTCCACTGTGTCCACAAGTCTGTTTTCTATCTCTGTGTTTTTAATTACACATACACACCAGTAAAACTCATGAGCACACACCCCTAAATGTCTTATGTATTTTATTTATTTGTAAGTCATATGTACATATACTTCTATACATATATGTATATCTATCTCGTAAAGCTTCTAAAGAAGCTTCTAGACTTTTATCATTAATTTCACTGATATTACTTTCTACATCACTGAAAACAGTATGAAGTTTTTTCTTTGTGTCCTTATTAAATATATGTCTTGCTAATTGTGAAGAAAAGCTACTATGAGTTATTTTTTAATAAGACTTGATATAAAACCTTGTTTCAAGTAGTCTTGAGAAGTTCCCTCTCTTTTTGGCCAATTTCTTGCTAGATATGATAAAATGACCATTTTATCTCATGATGTGGTGAAGGAAGATTTTATCCCTGGGAGTAGGAAAGGTGAGAGCTTTGCCGCTTTTTTTTGCTCATTTGCGCCTTCATTATTGTCATCGTCCTTCTACAGTTTCTTAGAGGGAATCTTGTTAAGCTATCTGTGTAATGTACATTAAAATTGGGCTTCCCTGGTAGCTCAGATGGTAAAGAATCTGCCTGCAATGCAGGAGACCAGGGTTTGATCTCTGGGTTGGGAAGATCCCCTGGAGAAGAGAATGGCAACCCACTCTAGTATTCTTGCCTGGAGAATTCCATGGGAAGAGGAGCCTGGTGGGCTACAGTCTATGGGGCTGCAAAGAGTCGGACACCGCTGAGCGAATAACACACACATGCAATACAGGGAAGGAAAGGAGCCGTGGCCCTGCCTCTCATCGCATACAAAAGTTAATTGCAGATGAGTGGCTGTCCTAAATGTGAAAACTGAAAGAAGGAAACTTTCAAAAGTTAATGTATGAAAATATCATGACCTTAGGGTAGGCAAAAATTTCTTAAATAAAAAACACACTAATCATTAAAAAAATTGAATAAGTCAGATCCCACTAAAATGAAGAACTTCTTTAATCAAAAAGAAACCAATAAGAAAGCAAAAAGGCATGTTCCCAGAAAAAGCTTTTATTTCTTTAAAATGGAGTATATGTAGAAGCTGTTGCCCCAGGTGTGAGCCTTACCAGTGTCCAGGAGTAAGGATCTCACTCCTTTTGTTGTTGTTCAGTCGCTCAGTGGTGTCCAACTCTCTGCGACTCCATAAACTATAGCACACCAGGCTTCCCTGTCCTTCACTGTCTCCCAGAGTCTGCTCAAACTCATGTCCGTTGAGTCGACAATGCCATCCAACCATCTCATCCTCTGTCACCCCCTTCTCCTCCTGCCTTCAATCTTTCCCAGCATCAGGGTCTTTTTCCAGTGAGTCAGTTCTTTGCATCAGGTGGCCAAATTATTGGAAGTTTAGCCTCAGTCCTTCCAGTGAATATTTAGGGTTAATATCCTTTAGGATTGACCGGTTTGATCTCCTTGCTGTCTAAAGGACTCTCTTGAGAGTTCTTCTAGTGCCTTGGTCTAGACTATAAATCTGGTGATGCCGGTTTTTAACGAAACTTAAGACCAGCCAGTTAGGCACTTGCCTGTGGTTGACATAGACTAGTCACACAGACTTGTGTTCAAATACCAGCTCCCACTTAGGCCCGTAGTCTTTCTAAACCTCATCTGTCAGACAGGTATACTAAGAGGAGCTGAACCAAGGATGATTGTGAGGACTGAGATGTTGCCAAGGTTTGGGCATGCTGCCTAGCACATCATGAGCACTCACCACGGGGGAACTGTCCCCAGGATAGTTAATGGTCACATGATAGAATGCGTGTTTTCATGATTTCAGGACAGGGGCACAAGGTCACTGATCCAACTCTTTGTACCCCTTGACTTTTTCTGACCCTGGGAGAAGGGAGCATTGACCTTTCCTTCACCAGGCTGAAGATGCCTCTCTTTGGAAGTACGTTTAGTCCGAAGAAGACGCCCCCTCGGAAGTCGGCGTCTCTCTCCAACCTGCATAATGTGAGTATCAACAGTGGTGTACAGTGTGAACAGAGCCTCGAGCCTGGCCTCTTATGGGAAGTGTGGTCCTCCAGAGGCATCCTCGTGGGAGGGTATCCTTTTAATTCATATGATTGCTATTGCTGAAAACATGTCTTAACTCCTATTTGGAAATTATTATCAGAGCTGTTCAAGAACCTTAAAAGGTAGTCATTCTCATGATTTTGGAGACCAAAGGATCTTATCCAATTTGACTTCACTTGATTCCCAAGACTTGGCCAGGAATCAGTTTTTTAGTCATGTCTGAGAACAAATTCATTCTCAAAGGATGATGTTTTGCCAACATTAAAAACGTTCAAAAGGATTTGCCACAGCTCCAAAGGCAAGTTTCCGAGCTCCTCCAGGGTAGAAGGGTTGCATTCATTTCTGTATATCCAGTACCAGCCCTGGCCCACGGTGGGTGCTCAGTGAGCTGTAGAAACATTGAAAAACACATTAAAGAACAGCGGCTACCACTAATTGGGACTTAGCACTTTATGCCTTTTCCAGGACATATCCATCACTTGCTCCATAGGAAGCAAGTGATGGCTCAGGCTTACATTTAAAAAGGATTTTTCACTTGATGAAAAATTTACAGTGAGACTTCTTAAACTGCCAAGTGCCCTGTAGATATGAAATAATTCAGTTTGCAAATTTCAGCATATATAGATTTTCTGGAAGACACCTATTATATAAAGCAGTACTTTTCTTTTATAGTTTAAAAGTTTTTCAGTACCTTATTTAATTTTCTGACTTTATTTGAAAAAAAATTATTAAATGTGTGGAGTTATGATTAGAGAAAAAGAAATGAGTTGTTGGGGGTAACATAGTCAGGGATTCCCATGTGGGACAGGGGTAAAGAACCCGCCCACCAATTCAGGAGACCCAGGTTCTATCCCTGGGTTGGGGAGATCCTCTGGAGGAGGAAATGGCAGCCCACTCCAGTATTTGCTAGGAAAATCCCAGACAGAGGAGCCTGGCAGGCTACAATTGGTGGGGTCACAAAGAGTCTGATGCGACTGAGTGCATGCAGGGGGTCTCATAGCTAGCAGAAGAGGTGCCAGACCACAAGCCTGGGTACTCTGGCCGCCTGATGCCGGCGTGAATGTCTCACCCACAGTTGGACCGGTCAACGCGGGAGGTGGAACTGGGCCTTGACTACGGAACCCCCACCATGAACCTGGCCGGGCAGAGCCTGAAGTTTGAGAACGGCCAGTGGATAGCAGGTGGGCTGCATTTCCTGCCATTTTGCCCCAGCACGATGGTGGAAGGCAACCCGCACTTGGTGACCGCTGGTTGTACCCTTCTGCCAGAGACGGGGGTTAGTGGAGGTGTGGACCGGAGGGAGGCTCAGCGCCTGCGGAGACGGAACCAGCAGCTGGAAGAAGAGAACAACCTCTTGCGGCTGAAGGTGGACATCCTGCTGGACATGGTGAGGAGTGCGGCCGGGGGGCGACGCCTGGGCTTTCCCTAGGCAGCTTCCCCGCGAGTCATTTCAACCAGCCCACACTCTCAAGTGCCAGCTTGCCCAGGCACATTGCTCTGCATCCAAAGACATGAAACCAAGGCAGACACAGCCCCTGCCCGCCAGGGCTCAGAGTCTAACTGAGAGAAAGACAGCAAACACGGTGACAAGTGCCTCAGGTAAGGACAGAGATTAGAGTCTTGTCTAGGCCTGGAATCCGCAAAGGGGAGGGAGAGCTTCATTCTGTCCAGTCAGGAGCCCATCATGGGAAGGGGTATTTAAGGAAAGATAAAGCGAGGAATGGCGGCCGGAAGGCATTCAGGACTGAAGGACAGTCTGCTCCTGGCTGGGCAGGGACCCGCACCACGCAGCCTTAGCCAGAGCCTGGCGAAGACCTGCGGAGAGCCACACTGCCTGTTGGCATCCGTTTCTTGTGGCTTTTAAAGCCCAACGGCCTGTTGAACCTAGAGGTGTATGTGAAGGTTCCTGGAGAGGGCACCCTGCCATGTGTTTAAGAGCCTGTATCTGTAGCTAAACTGCCACCTTCGCCCCTGGCTATGTGACTTCAGACGAGTTACTTAACTACTCTATGTGAAGAAGCTTAGTGTCTTCAGCAGTAAAATGGGCCCGAAAAGAGGATCCACCTCATTACTGAGTCAATAATACAAGTAAAGCTCTGGGAGCAGCGTCTGGCTCGGGAAGTGCAGCTCTTCTGTTTCACAGCCAGCTGACCTCTGGAGCCTGTGTGTCTCCATCCCCGTCTGCAACGTCTTCCACCCTCTCCTCCAGAGACAAGTGAGGGATGCTAATGGGGGGAGTGGCATTCCTTTTCAACCATTTTCATGTGAGCCACAACTCAGAGGCAACTTAGTCCTTTAGCCTTGAAATCACCAATATCTGTGCTTTTCATCCCTTGAAACCTGGTGTCCTTAACACAGTGAGTGCCACACAATCCTAGGTGATAAGAAATGATGAGAGAATGGATGGTGAGTGCTCCGCACGCGCCTGAGGCCCTGGGTCATCAGGAGATTACTCTCTGCCCAGTTACAAAGGGGTTCCCGTCGTGGAGGCGCCGGCAGCATGAAAGGAATGCCAGGGGCCTTTCCCAGCACACAGGGCTGGCCTTGCCAACCTGAATCATGGCCCTGAAACATCCCTGCCTCTAACGGTTTGCTGCTCTTCTTCCAGCTCTCGGAGACCACTGCTGAATCCCACTTGATGGAGAAAGAGCTGGATGAACTGAAGAGCGTCAGCAGGCGGAGAAAATGAAGACCCCAAAGACATCTGTTTGGAGAACAGGGGGAAACCCATCCATCAGAAGAGGGGGATGTGGCTGAGGGTATTTTTAGCCAAACGGAGGGATCAGGTCCTGGGAGAGAGCATCATATAATAGGGCCAGAAAGCTCTGGTCCCCTTGGGTTGGCGGTAGGAAGGTGACCACAGTAGATTCCAGGCCAGTCCTGTGCTTCACGGCAGGGGAGACCTCTCTGGGGAGGTCTGGGGGTGACGGAAGCCTTTGAGTTTTCTCCAGTCACTTAATACCCAAATGCCCATGGCTCAGGCTCACCCTCCTGGGACGGAGGTCATCCCATCATCCCCTCACGTCGGTGTTTGAGGTGTGGCACCCTCTTGTTGGGAGGTGGGGGGTCTCAGATGAGAGGCTGTCCTGGTTCTCTGCCCTCCAGCCCATCCTCTTGCTCCTTTAAAGAACACTCGTTTCCCCCACATCCACAACCTCCTCTGCCTTCAGCATCTCGGCAGCCAGCACCAGCCTTCCATGGCAACACTATATTTTTGTGCTACTTTCCTCTCTATCCTACTTTTTAAAATTAAATTATGCTATCTAATCTTTCTCTGGCCAAAAGACTGAAAAAAAGAAGTCTCAGTTCCTGAGGAAGTGAGTTACGGAGGCTGGGTTCTAATCCTGGGATGCACCGTCATCTAGGTTGTTGGGGGATGTCCCCATCGCAGGATAAGCATTCCAGCTTCCTGGGCATCCACAGAGGCTGAGCTGGAGTAAAAACGGTCGCTCTGCCCAGACCCCCTGTCCGCCTTCTTTCTGGGTGTTGGGACTCTTCTGGACCTGGAGGGATTGAGTGGTTGGGATAGAGGGCTGGCTTCCCCAAGTGGGAGTTTGTACCCTTAGAGGGAGCTGGGCTTCTCTGGCTGGTGGAAGGAGCTAGCCAAAGTCAGCAAGAGGGAGTCCAGCTTCCAAAGTCCAGGGGGAAGGCACTGGAAGCAGGGACATGGAGCTCCAGGCTTTAGAACGGGGATGGCTACTGAGGTCAGCTGTTTCTGGATGCCCGTTACCATCTGGGACAGGGCTCTAGATCTTGCTTAGACTCTCTTTTGCTCCTCAGCTCAGCCTTGTGGAGCAGGGCGTACCAGTCTGCATGCCTGTTGGCAGATAAGGAACCAAACTCCAGAGGTTTCAAAAGCTGGTCTGGGATCAGACAGAGGAAGTGTGGGAGCCTGTGAGCCACAGCCCACAGTGAAAGAGGGGAGCTGGTGAGGGGCTGCCTCGTGTAGTCCATCCTCAGGGCCAGCTCCCTGTGGGGTAGATAGAGAAGCCCCAGCCCAGAGTCTTCCTTCCTGGTGCAGGAGAGACTCACTGAGAACACTGAGGAAGGATACTGGATGAGGCTGCAAGTCTTCACGTGCAAATAATAGGAGCAATGGAGAGTTTGCCTATTCCTCAACCAGTGACTTTAGCAACCATTTACTGTGCACCCTGGATGCTAGACACCTGTAGACAGTGGTTCAGTGGTCTTATGATGGTTCAGCTTACAATATTTTGACTTTAGAATGGTGCAAAAGTGATACCCATTTAGTATAAACTGTATTTTGACTTATGATAGTTTTCCAGGCTAGCAAAATGCTAGCAAAATGGATATTCATTGGAAGAACTGAAGCTGAAGCTCCAATACTTTGGCTACCTAATGCAAAGAGCCGACTGAATGGAAAAGACCCTGAGGCCGGGAAAGACTGAAAGCAAAAGGAGAAGGAGGTGGCAGAGGATGAGAAGGATGAGATGGGTTTAT
This sequence comes from Cervus canadensis, assembly GCF_019320065.1. Classification (NCBI taxonomy): domain Eukaryota; kingdom Metazoa; phylum Chordata; class Mammalia; order Artiodactyla; family Cervidae; genus Cervus; species Cervus canadensis. The sequence goes on along the minus strand of NC_057406.1, from coordinate 9,298,205 downwards.
TGGGACATAAACCAAAGAAGGGCCATGTTTCTAATTCTCATGAAATATTTTCAAGTTTGTTATCATCATCCCCTGCTTTTAGATGAAGAAACAAGCCCAGCAAGATGACTCAGCTAGAAGGGAAGGATCCAGGACTGAGCTTTGGAATCAGGAGGGGCGTGTTTCATGGTCCCAATGATGTGGGTCCTGGTCCCCTCTGCACCACCCCTGGCACCTGAGGGGGCTTCAGTCGTGTGGGACAGCTCTGCAGTGAGGAAGCGCTTGTATTTAGGGTGAGGAGGGAAGCAAACCACTGGTGAGTTTCACCAGAGGAATGCTGATTGACTTATTAAAAAAAAAATCCCTCTGGCTTCCCTGTGTGTGAGAACAGATGGAAGGGGGCAAGGATGGGGCCAGAGAGGTGGCAGTTTAGGAGAAGTGGTCAGATTCTAAGCTGGAATTGAAGGTGGAGCCCACCAGTGTTTGCTGATGGATGTGCTGTGTGAGCTGAGTCAAGGACAAGTCAAGAAGAGGAGGATTTAGCTCTTAGCCCCTACCTTTTTCCATCTCCATTTTTCCAGTGTTGTAATATCACACTTTGATTAAGCAGTACTCATTGTTCATATTATACCTGCCTTAATACTGTTATAGATGAAATTTGGACTATACTGTTTATTATCTTCGGGCACAAAGGTTAAGTCAAGGATAATGAAAATCTGTAAGAAATGGGGAAAAGAATCAGCCATATCGCACTACCATAAACCTTTTTGGTTCCTCCCTCCCAACCCCTCCCCCAACACACACACACACTGAAATGCTATGTGCTTTGGGAATTCCCTGGTAGTTCCGTGGTTAGGACTCTGCATTCACTGCTGAGGGCCTGGGTTCAATCCCTGGTCAAGGAACTAAGATCTTCAAGCCATGCAGTGTGGCCAAAAAGAAAAAAAGAAAATGCTATATACCTTCAAGATCTTACCTTTTTATCAGATGTATCTATCAGGTACTGGCTAAAATTCCTCCTCGAAGCTTTATTGACCAAATCTACTACTTTGGGGGGCACCCAAGTAAATAGTGCTGTCTACTTAATGTTTGCTATCATTTGTAATCACTGCATTTTGTAAATTTCTGAGCTGTCATAGGGAAGAACTGTTATTGAAGAGCTGAGATAGAAAGTTCTGTGGGTGTGAGGGAGGGAGAGCAAAAAACCAGAGAAGGGTTTTCCCTGGTGGTCCAGTGGTTAAGAATCCACCTCCAGTGCAGGGGACACAGGTTCGATCCCTGCTCTGGGAGGATCCCATGTGCCTCATGGCAACTAAGCCAGCCCTCTAGAGCCTGTGGTCCACACAAGACGCTGCCACAATGGGAAGCCTGCGCACCTCAACTAAAGAGTAGCCCCCTCTCAGAACAGCTAGAGAGAGTCCCCCCAAGCAGCGATGAAGACCTGGCACAGCCAAAAATAAATGCTAAAAAAAAAAAAATTTTTACAGCTCAAGGCCTAATAAGGGGACCCATATGCATAATTGTACAGATATGGGCTGACGTGTATGGTTTCTTGGGAGGGGGTACTTAGAGCTTTTGTAAAATTCTCAAAGGAATCTATGCCCCACACTGAACCAAACCAAATTAGGAACTACCGCATTGCCCGTTTCACATTCTGACACGAGAGAAACAGGAAAGGTGGAAGCTATGGAGTTGAGGGATAGGGGATAAGAGGAGCTGGGGGTGGGGTTCTAGAACACCCCAGCTCCATCCAGATGGCAGAGTCACCCTTGTACCCAGCATGGGACATCATCCGTCAATTGATGGCACCCGCAACTTGTCCCTCGACGGAGGCTCTGGGCTATCACCAGTCTTCTCGTGTGTCTCCTTTGCTGCCACTGAGCCATTTCTCCTTAAGATAATCAGTGACACTTTTTCTCCTTCCTCCCCAGCAGCTCCTCCTTGAATTCACTCTTGGGTTGGGGGAAGAAGATGCCCTTCCCCACCCCCGACACTTTTAGGGGGATTTTTGGAGGATAGTTCTAATTTTTTTTGTTTTTAATTAAAACATTTTTATGTGGCAAAACACATAACATAAAAATTACCATCTTAACTATCTAAAAGCTTATAGTTAAGTCATATTAATACACTCATCATATTGTACAACCATCACCACCATCAGGGATTGAACCTGCACCCTGCCCCCCCGAAGTGGAAGCACAGTCTTAACCACTGGACCACCTGGGAAGTCCCCTATTACCGGGTTTTGTGCTTTTTTGGTTTTTTTTTTTTTAGGTTTTATTTTTATATATTTATTTATTTTGGCTGCACTGGGTCTTCATTGTGGTACTCCGACTCAGTAGTTGCGGTATGTGAGATCTTAGTTCTCTGACAAGGGATGAAACCTTGGCTTTCTGCATTGGGAGCATAGAGTCGTATCCGCTGGACCACTAGGGAAGTCCTGTAAGGCCCAGTTTACACAATCAACAGTTTATACAATCCAGATCAATGGATCATCACGGCATTTTACAAGATTAAGAAGGAAGGTTATCTGGACTTCCATGGGGGTCCAGTGGTTAAATCTTTGCTCTTCCACTGCAGAGGGCACAGGTTCGACCCCTGGTCTGGGAACTAAGATCCCACGTGGCTCAAGGCCAAAAATAAAACAAAAACTTTCTTTTTTAAAAACAGGAAGGCTATCTCCTAAACAGTTGTGACCCTTGAGATTAAGAAGGAATATCTAGGAGGTCCCCAGGCAGTCTATCTGTCTCCCAAGGAGGTCTCCCACACCAGTCAGTCCTAAAGGAAATCAACCCTGAATATTCATCGCAAGGACTGATGCTGCAGCTGAAGCTCCAATATTTGCCCACCTGACTCGATGGGCCAACTCTTTGGAAAAGACCCTGATGCTGGGAAAGATTGAGGGCAGGAGAAGAAGGGGACAACAGAGGATGAGATGGTTGGATGGCATCACCGACTCAATCGATGTGAATTTGAGCAAACCCTGGGAGATAGTGGAGGACAGAGAAGCCTAGTGTGCTGCAGCCCATGGGGTCAGACACGCAGAGTCAGATATGACTTAGCAACTGGGCAACAACAACAAGGAGGTCTGGTTAAAAGAGTCACAATACATGCTAAAGGGGAGGGAGGAGGCCCGAACAGGCAAAGGAAGATTTTATGTTTAAATTTTTCTTATCTTTCTATAGCATGAATTTTATTTCATCAGAGACAACATCTGTAGTTTCCATACAAGATGGCCTTCTCAACCCTTCAAGAGTGTTGGTCTTCTAGCATTTTTTTTTAAAGTATCTGTAAAAGAAATCAGATGCCATTGCTAAGTCACTTCAGTGGTTTCTGACTCTGTGCGACCCTATGGTCTGTATCCCGCCAGTCTCCTCTGTCCATGGGATTCTCCAGGCAAGAATACTGGAGTGGGTTGCCATTCCCTCCTCTAGGGGATCTTCCCCACCCAGAGATCAAACTGGCATCTCTTATGCCTAACCTGCATTGGCAGGTGGGTTCTTTACCACCAGTGCCACCTGGGAAGCCCCAGATGCCATTGGCATTGGGCTATTAAGCTGACCTTTCATTTCTGTAGAGCTAGCCTGTTACTGAACTCAGGTTCAGCTGCCTGCCGGCTCAGTTGCTTCAGTCAGGTCTGACTCTTTGCGACTCTGTGGACTGTAGCCCGCCAGGCTCCTCTGTCCATGGGATTCTCCAGGCAGGAATACTGGAGTGGGTTGCTATGCCCTCTTCCAGGGGAATCTTCCTGACCCAGGCATTGAACCTCAGTCTCCTGCATTACAGGTGGATTCTTTACCACTGAGCCACCGGGGAAGTACCAGGTTCAGCTGCACACTGCTTAAAAACCAATACTCAGAGACAAGTCTTGGTTGGAAAGGAAAGGTGGCTTTCTTCAGGAGGCCAGCAACTTGGGGAGGAGCCAGGCTCATGTCCAAAAGCCAACTGAAATTCTGCTGACCATAAGAGTTTTTAAAGGGAGAATCATTTGGGGAGGGGGTCAGAGTCTTCCTTATCTTCCACCATGTGCAGACTTTCTCCTGATTGGTTGGCGGTGAGTTAACAGGGCGATTCTCCAGGCATCTTGTGTTCAGCCTGAGGTTACAATCCTCCTCCTGCATGGGGACCTTAATTCCTCCATAACTCAAGGTTAGGTATATCTCTTGAGTCCCCGTCCCTTCCCCCCCCCCCCAATATGAAAGAACAAGACAAAGTCAAGTATCAGATAAGGATTGGGACTGTCCAGTCCTGAGAGTCTATGGTTCCACAGTCAGTTGGCTAAAGAGGTATATCAAATTACCCTCATGTTAATAACTTGTTGGGCACATTATAAAAATAAGCATTTTTATCCGTTGTATAGACAATTAAAATTTGGAGAACGTGGAGAAAAGGACACTTCCATTTACTATTGTGAAAGTATATGATACTCTAATTCTGAGGGCAATGACCTGATCCCTAGCAAAATTTTAAATGTTCACACTTTTTGGCCAGATGCCATGATCTTAGGTTTTTTGTTTTTTCCAGTAGACATGTATGGATGTGAGAGCTGGATGATAAAAAAGGCTGAGCGCTGAAGAATTGATGCTTTTGAACTGTGGTGTTGGAGAAGACTCTTGAGAGTCCCTTGGACTGCGAGGAGATCCAACCAGTCCAACTAAAAGAAATCAACTCTGGATATTCATTGGAAGGACTGAAGCTAAAGCTCCAATACTTTGGCCACCTGATGCGAAGAATTGACTTACTGGAAAAGACCCTAATGCTGGGAAAGATTCAAGGTGGGAGGAGAAGGGGACGACAGAGGATGAGATGGTGAGGAGATGACAGAGGATGAGATGAGAGCATCACCAACTCGATGGACATGAGTTTGAGCAAGCTCCAGGAGTTGGTGATGGACAGGGACGCCTGGAGTGCTGCAGTCCGTGGGGTCGCAGAGTCAGACACGACTGAGTGAGTGAACAACTTTCTGTCCAGGAAACCCACTTCTAGAAATCCATCCTTCAAGAATACTTGCAGCAACCCTGAACCCTGTGCTGTGCCTCAGTCTCATTTCTAAAATGGGGGTAATAAAAATAAATAAATAAAATGGGGGTAATAGCACCTCAGTGGGTTGATGTGAGGATTAAACGAGCAACCACACACACCCGCCTTCGCACACACAAACGATGTCTGGTACTTGAGTGTTAACTCGCCTTTATGTTAATACATTGAGACTGTTAACTTCACGTTTTCCCAGAAGACCAATAAATCTCCAGCTCTCTAATTTTAAATGAAACTGGATTAGTGTTGGCTTAAGTGTGATATCTGGGAGGCTTGTTATTAATAAAATGCAGATTTCCAGGCTCACCCTAAGTCCACTGAACAGAATTACCGCGGGCACACCAGACTCTGCCCTAACAAATTTTCCAGGTGTGTCACGTTCCCTTCTGCCTTTTGAAGGCCGGTGAAGTCGATCCGCCAGAGGGCGGCGCTCTTCCCCAGTCGGCCAAGACCCGGCTCCCGGAAGAGCGGCTCTATCCGCCGCCGTCGCTGCACTCGCCTCTTCTTTTCCGCTTCCGGTGTCCCCCACAGCCATGGCCGCCGCCGCCGCCGCCGGCCCTGGGGCCCCCCTCTCCCCGGACGAATTGCTTCCGAAAGGCGATGCCGAGAAGCCTGAGGAAGAGCTGGAGGAAGACGACGACGAGGAGGTACTGAGAACCGCAGGGCAGGGAGGGGCTGGAAAGTGTGGGCAGGGAGTGGGGGTGTGGGGTCCGCGTGGTGCGGAATCTGGACGAAGGCGCGTCGCGGAGCCTGGAGAGGTCTCAGCGGAGGCGTCTCCGGGAGGCGGGGTGATGCCCTGCTGGGGCCGGGGTGTCCCGGCGTCGGGGGGTGGGGGGGTTGCCGCAGCTTCGGCCCATATCCACGCCTCCTCCACCACAGCTAGATGAAACCCTATCGGAGAGACTGTGGGGTCTGACGGAGATGTTCCCGGAGAGGGTCCGGTCCGCGGCTGGAGCCACTTTTGATCTTTCCCTCTTCGTGGCTCAAAAAATGTACAGGTAAGGGACAAGGGCCAAGATATTGGGATGTGCCTGGCGTGACCGAGGTGCCCTGAATGAACACGGGCTTTGGAAGCAGCAGACCTGGGTTGGAGGCCTCCTGGATCACTGACCTTGGATTGGTGCCACCCTAACCTTTCTTGGTCTCGATTTTCTCCTCTGTGAAGTGAGGATTGTTATCGCGTGGGGGTCTTTGTGAGGATCAGATTATGTGAGATAATGTGTAATAAAAGCAGCATTGTGAGAACTCAGTTCAGACTCTTATTAAATATACAGCCCCCCAGAACTGCTCCTCCTGTTTCTGGCAGGAGTGCGGTGCAGGGTTGGGTAGAACACGTTTATCAAAAACATCGGTGTGTGCAAGGTGAGAGGTTTGGTTACTAGTTCGTTCTTGGGGAAGCTGTCTCTCTTTGTCTCGCCATCATGCTCATGCTCCCTGTGCAGGTTTTCCAGGGCAGCCTTGTGGATTGGAACCACTTCCTTCATGATCCTGGTTCTTCCGGTCGTCTTTGAAACTGAGAAGTTGCAGATGGAGCAACAGCAGCAGCTGCAGCAACGGCAGGTGAGCCCAGACCCTGGGCGTTTTGCCAGCAGTGGCGACACAAGTTTGTTTATTCCTCCAGTGCCGAAGTAGGGCAGTTAATGTGCCATGCAGGATTGGGATCTGGCCCAAGCCCTTTAGCTACCTGAGCATTGTTTTCACAACATTGTTTTCATAGACTTTGTCTGCCCAGACAGGTATGATGAAAATGAGACCCTTGGGTCTGTACAATGCCTTACACCCGTCCTTTTCTTTTCCAGATACTTCTAGGGCCTAATACAGGGCTGTCAGGAGGAATGCCTGGGGCTCTACCTTCACTTCCCGGAAAAATCTAGATTGCTACTGCTATATTTGAGCTGTCTTGGTGGAAGAAGTTTGAAAATTCAATAGTGTTTGAACTGCTGATTATTGGATTTTTTTTTTTTTTTTTAAACTTTGGCACATTGCTCTATAAACCTGGTGGCAGGAATTCTCCCCACATTGGCTCATGGAGAGACTCCTCACTTGCAGCTGTGCCCTCCACTGTCCTATTTCTTCTCTCCTCATGCTGATACCAGAGTGCAGCAACGCAGACGGTTACTCCAGCTCTGGCCACCCCACCCCCCTCACTAAATTACTCCTGGTGGAAGATCTCACAATTCCATTGCTGGGGTGGGAAACTGATGCTGTGGAGAAGGACGTGCCCCTGACCATTAACAATAGAATGGAGATGCTGGGGAAGGGTATGCACACAAGATAAAATACAAAATGCATTAATTACAGCTCTGCTGCAAAGCAGCCACTGTGAATTTCTGAAAGGATGGAGGGAGGGCTGGCAGCTTCAGCCACAAGATGGGGACTGGAGGACAGAGCAGGAGCTCATTTCCTCCAATATTTCGGCTGTTAGCCTTGTGTGTATATGTGTCTAAAAAGGAAAAAAAAAAGTCAGTGCTCACTTTTTGTATTTAAATATTAAAAAAAGATGATTCCAACAACAAAAAAAAGTCTTCCAAGTGCTTGTGATACATACCTGGAAATGACTTAGACCGTTTTAGAAGGGCAAAGACGTCTTCTCTCACCTAAGCCAGCAGCACCATTTAATACCGATTGACCCCTAAAGGCCACAAAGGTGGAAAATTCCTCTTTGTCCAAGAACCTCTCCGAGTTCCAGCAGTCACTTTCAGGTCCGCCAACAGAGGATTGGGTTTATGTACTTGCACAGTCTACAGTGACGTTGTTTCAGTCATTAAGTAGTGTCTGACTCTTTGGGACCCCATGCACTGTAGCCTGCCAGGCTCCTCTGTCCATGGGATTTCCCGGGCAAGAATTCTGGAGGGGGTTGCCAAGATCTTCCTGACCCAGGGATCAAAAACTGCATTGAGAGGCAGATTCTCTAGTGGTTCAGTAGTTAAAGACTCTGCACTTCCACTGCAGGGGGTACAGGTTTGATCCCTGGTCAGGGAACTAAGATTCCACATGGCCATGCAGCAAATCCCAACCCCCCACCCCGCCCCCACCCAAAAAAAAATTATAAAGGACTTGTAAAGAGTGACAGTATTGATTTCTAGTCTGGGAGTAGGAAGGTTGCAAGTAGAACATCTTGGGTTTGTTTTTTTAAAAATACAGTTGACCCTTGAAAAATAAAGGGTTGGGGGGACTAACCCATCATGCAATCAAGTCTGTGCATTTCTTTTATCAGTGGCCCTCTGTGTGTCTTCAGTCCAGGTCGTGGTACTGTCGTATTCATTGAAAAAATTTCATGTATAGAGCAGACCCTTATAGTTCAAACCTGTGCTGTTTGAGGATCAACTGTAATTGCTGATGAGCTCTTGATGGTGAATCCAGTTGTAGCCCTATCTTTGAACTCTGTAGTTTCTCCACTTAACATACATTTTTATTGGCATTGTGCTAGTAACAATACTAAGCCTTTCATGTGGGTTGCTGGAACCGTATTGTACACATGAGGAGGTGGTAGTATTCTCATTTTACAGAAGACAGTCCCAGAAAGGTTAAATGATCTGCTCCAGGCTGAACAGAAAATGCCTGATCTGAATTCAAATCTAGACAGCCCTACTCAGAATCCTGCAATGTACTTGAGGTTGGGGCCTCCCAGGCCCTCCTGAAATACTGATCTACTTGTTAATCAGGGAAAAATATATCACTTGTCAGTAAGGAAAACTTGTACTTAGATGAAGGTTAGGGTTCTTCATGTTGTGGAGCCTAGTTTTTAGAAGTTAAATTGAGAAATGTCTTAGACTTCTGAGTCAAGTCGTACTTGGTGACTCATCTGGATTTTTGAAGTGAGAGGTTTGACCAAAACACAGTATGTCTCTAAAAGATGACTTAGAGCAGTTGTGAATGCCTTCTAAAACTAAAGTTCACTTTTTAAACTGTACATGGTTACAGAATTCAGACAGATGAAATTTATGTACGGAGTTTCCATTTTTAATATTTGGTTAAACAAAATACATCTTTTGTAAACAAACCCAGCACAAGGCCAACAAAAAGGAAAAGCAAGAGAAAAACAAAAAGCCTAGGGTTGCCCCTGACTAGGTGTCAGGGTCAGGCCTGCCCACTTCCTTAAAGGAAGTGGGGCTTTCTGCCCTCGGGCATCAGCATAGGTCCCTGTTCCTAAGCACCAGAATTGGATATGAACAGAGGAACCAGCCCTGAAATGGTTAAGCGTCTTTGCATATCCCATTGGCTTATGGACTCCAAGTGCGTGAGGACTCCTTTGAAGTGCCATCTGCACAGGCCCAAGCAGACTGGTGGCGAGGAGTTTTCTCCTCCTCCCAGGAAATGGCTTACATCACTGACAGTGCCAATGGACCCAAGGTCCTGCTTGTGACAGTCAGCAAGGTTGGCTGTAACTTCTGGCTGGTGGTGGTTGGAATGTCATTGTGCAGGGGTGACGAGCTCCCTGTGGTGCCAAGCAGGTCTGGTGTAGAAAATGGTGCAGAAGAGACTGCGGCCACTTGCTGAGAGGGTGAAACGCAGTAGCTGCTTGGTGGCCTCTGTTACTCAGCGTTAAAAAAATGGCCTTGTGGGATTGAAGATACATGTGCAGAAAAAGTGCTGGTGTAAACATGCACTCCAGTCACAGTGGGGAGAAAGCCTCAGCTTCATCCCGTTAAGCTTGCTCAGGCTGGACATGCAAGCCCCAGGCTGGCTCTGCTGCTGGAGAGGAGCCTGGCCAGTGGGGCAGCTCGCAGACCTGCCAAGACCATTGATCTGTGAAGGGCTGGACAGGCCACCCCTGCCTGCCCCCTTGCCTTGAGACAACCATGGCCCCTTTGGTGACAGGCGGTGTAGTCTAACACTTATTTCTCCTCCTCTTGTTTTCCAAAGTTACCAGGAGAAAAGTGGCCTACAGCTATTTAAAGAGGTAGGGGTGGGTCAGTTCTCAGTTATCGGTAAAAGAAACTCCAGAGATGACAAACCCAGGTCCTAAGCAGGATGCACGTATCTACCCAGCGTGAGGGCTCTGCTTCTGGTCACCAGAATGACTCCAAGCCTAGGGCTTCTAATTCGAGCTGCTCCAAATCTCTGAGGGCTTAGCTTCACAATACTTCCCTTGCCCAACGCTGTCTCAAACTAGTAGAATTTGATGGTGAAGGCAGTCTTATTTTTTTCTGCTTTTACCGGGTGGGTCAGCTGGGAAAACTGTCCTTTGGCCTGTCTTGTGTCCCCAAACCTCCTAAACCAGTGCAGTGAAGTGGCAGAGACAATGCTGGAGTGAGGCAGACAGGCTGTCCGTGCCTGTCCCTAGCCTGGGTTTGGCCACATCCTCAGGTATCTAGCTCACCCTGTCATGTTAGAATACTGCAGGATTCAACCACCCGGCATGGAATATTAGAGAACTTTTCATTATAAAACTTCAAGGATGGTCATAAACCACTCTTAAAAATGGGGTCAGGGTGGCATAGAGGGTTGGAGACAGCATGCTGTACAGCTGCTGCAGTTAGGAGATGGTTTCCTGAGAGGCCTTTCTGCTCTGAGGCCTTCCAACCAGTCCCGTGGGCTTTGGACTTCGTGTTCAGACTCACTGGTTGCCAGGAAAGGGGAAGGGGAGGCAGCATCTCCAGGTGAGTCAGACAGAGCAGCAGTGAACTCCAGCAGAGCCTCTGTCAAGCCCTCATAGAAATGGGGAAAGGAAGCTAAGACCCACCTTTCTTTCTCTTTTACATAAAACCAAGGTCTCCACAGCTCGCCCTAAGCACACAGAGCTCCTACTTTCTTTTTCCAGGAGCAAGTAACGCTGGTTGGTTCTTGTAACAGTCCACATGTCTGTCCTATTGCACTGTCAAATTGGAGGGGACAAAAGACCCGATGAGATGTTTGGGGAAGTGGCAAGGGCAGACCCACGGTAGAGGCCACAGCACATCACAGAGGATTTCAGGGGGCTGAGGTGAGGGGAGGCTGGGCGGGACTGCATCACACATCAGCCCTCCAACTCTGATGGGCCTCCACCTCTTCTGGTACCACCAGCAGGAGTTCACAGTTCTTTCCTCGCAAATGATGTTTTAAAAATTTCCTACAGGAAAAAAAGGATAGATGAAAGAGAAAATGAAATGCTAGTAAATGGAGAAGGAAATGGCAACCCACTCCAGTACTCTTGCCTGGAAAATCCCATGGACAGAAGAGCCTGGTAGGCTACAGTCCATGGGGTCGCAAAGAGTTGGATACGACTGAGTGACTTCACTTTCACTTTTCACTTTCACTTTCTCTAACCTGAAACAATGACCCAGGAGCCACTTGTTCTTTTTTATTCAGCTATCATTTCTAGGGAACATGATTTGTATATAACTTTGTTCTCAAGAAAAGTTAAGACTTGTGTCTTCTGAAGCATAAAAAAACAAAAGAAAAGAAAGAAATGCTAGTAAAATTGCAAATGCCAGTCTTGGGGCTACATGTTCACTGCCAGGCAGTAACCTTGTTATTTATACCCTTGGCAGTCCTGAACACAGTCTAGTCATCTTGTTCTTGGAGCAGTCCACGTTTGGTTATCTCTCAATCTTTCCAGTTAAATTTCCAATCTGAATTTTTGCTCATCCTCATATATTACTGCCAACAGTAGCCAGTTCTGTGAGGAAGAGAGCCCCAAGTACTCTAAAAGGACTTCTAATTGTTAAAAAAAAAAAAAAAAGAAAACGTTTCTTCTTTGGTCCTAAGAAAATTTAGCCCTCTCTGGCCCAAATGTCTGTCTTCGTTTCTCTGAACTGGCAGCTATACTGTCACAACTGTCTAAGCTGGAGAATGTTACAAGGGCAGTCCCACCAAACCAGAAAGCCAGCATCCAAGGTAATGGCACTTCTCTACCAGGGGACTTAACATCCTCAGAGGCCATGGAAGATTCAGGTCTTTTAAATCTAAGACCCTATGATTCTAAGTAACAACAGGGAGAGGATCCACAGAGCTAGGAGTTTCACTTGCCTTGTCAAATACCAAAGGTAAGTTCAACTTGCCACTACACCAGCCACACAGGTACCTGAGCTCGCTCTCGCCTCCAATCCACTCGGGCATCTTCAGTTTGGAGTCGAGGTTGTAGTAGGCACCTCCCACCTCTCGAACACAGATCCAGTGCTGCCTTTTGAGTGGCAGCTTCAGGGGACCCCAGCACAGGCTGGAGGGCAGGTTCATGATGAAGCCCATAACGTTTGTGAGAGCAATGGCGCCGACATCCCTGCAGAACAGAAACAAAGTCAGGCTCCACGGTGTCAGCCGACTCCCCAGGATTCCCCGGCTGTAACCCCACCACTGGCTTCCTTTCCAGCTGAGTGCCAGATCCCTTCAAGTCAAGCCTGGTTCGATTACCTGCGCTTGTCCCACCAAACAGCTTCATAGCCTTTGGTCTGAAGTGCTGCCATAATGACGTTCACATCGTAGTTCCCATTTCCCAGCATGCTCTTCTTGTGGGGGGTCACCATGGTGTTTGGAGATAACCTGCAAATGTGACAGGAGGGAAGCTGAGATTGGCTGGACAGCCCAAGCCCTCCTGGCCCCACACTGGCAGGGACAGAAGACACTTTACACCACTGCCCCTGGAAGCCTGTTGCGGTCCACTCAAGTTAATGTAACCAGCTTTTACTAAAGTATTTTGTAGTATGGGCTCCTGCTGTCCTAGGGATTTATCTTTCTTTTGATGCAAAACGGTAATTCAGCAGTGGTGGCGCCTATCTGCCTGCCATTTAGAAAGTACGTCTATAGTGAATTCAATGGATATAAAGAAAGAAATCTCTCATTTATGAAATCCCCAGACTTCCCTTTTCTGAAATCTTCTTTGCTGATCTTCCTGTTTTACAGCCTTTTTTTTTTTAACATTAGAAAATAGTATTTGATATTTTGATTTGCATGGATAATATCTGTCATTAGTTTTGTTTTTTACAATTTAAATGCTTCCTATTTAAGGCCTGCATACTTGGTAATTGTTAATGATTAAATACTCAAAGGCCTACACACAGGTAACATCAATGTATGAACAGGGGCCACAGGGAAAGCAATTAAAAACAGCATTAAACTGAAATGTATGAACCACCTAAAGGTATTCCAAATATACACGTGTGTGAAATACTGGAATTTGAAAGAAAATACACCAATTGAAAAATATTTTTGCCACCAGACAAATAAAACTCAACTGCAGTCTGGTTCACCCGCTGGCTTTAAGCCATCTTTGGGTCAGGCCTCTTTAGCCACTCCTCCATAGTCAGATAAGGTCAGATCTGGAGACATTTCTGATCTTATTAATTTGCTTTCGCAGGCTGCGCAGGCCAGGACCTGTGGAAAGGCAGGGGCAGCACACCTTGTGAGTTCCTCAGGAATACAGGTGGAGAGCAGCTATCTAGGAGGTTGCTAACTGCCATCTCCAGAAGAGAATCAGATCTTGCAGTCAACTCTAAAAACTTAAGAGATCTTAGACTCTACACACAGCAACCATACTGGTATTTTTCCAAAATACTCTTGCCACTGCTTAAACCCTAGGCTCCCAAAGCACTTAAATACAATCTAAATGACATTGGCGGGTCTGTAAGACCCTTAGGGTTCTGCTGACCTCATCACTACCTCGCAGCACAAAGACCTTCTGTCTACCACCTGGACACACAAGCCCTTTCTCTCTTTCAGGCCTCTGCGCTCGCTCGCTGACTGTCTCTGATGTCTGAAATGCTCTTCCCCTACATCTCCACTTGGTCTGCTCCTCATTATGTGGGTCTCAAGTGTTACTGCCCTAGAGACCTTTTCTGACCAGCCAACCTTTACTTTCTCCCAGTCATTTCCTCTTACATCCACCTGCTCTAATTTAATTACAGGTTACTATTGGACATGTTTTCTGACTTGCCTGTGGGCTAATAAGAGGAAAGGCCAGCCAAGTCCCTTGGCTTGGGTCTAAAATGTAGCTTGATAGGATATAAAGGCTCTCAGTGCATTCTTGGGCACTTGGATTAAAAGAGAAAGCCTATGGAAGAAAGCCTGTCTCAAGATATATCAAGTTGCTTTCCTTCACCAACTTTTCAATAGCTTCTCAATCCCTTCAGTGAAGTCTCCAGCCAGTAGATGCATGAAGATTCCCGCAGAGAAACTGCCGAGTCCTCCACCTGTTACCACCTGACTACCCCCAGGCTGGAACCTCAGTGCTGTGCTGTCCCCTCAGTGTGTTCCCAAAGGATCACAGAAGGTGCTCAACACAGTAGCTCAATCAATCAAGTAAACAGGTTTCCTGCAGGATTCCTTGACGCCCCTAAAATGCTAATATTTACCTTGAGTCTCCAGGAGACAGAGGTTGGTGGTGGGTTGGGAGGGCGGTGATAAAAGGTTTCAGTTCCCAGACATCCTTGACTGCACAGTTTTTTGAAGTGCATCTCCGAGGACTAGAGTTTCCAAGGGCTTCCCCTTGTCCTGCATCTTGTCTCAGATTCAAACCCTTGCCTAGTCTATTCCTACTCTCTCCCCCTAACTGGAGGCCCCTCATCTCACACCTGGATATTTTGAAACAGGTTCCTAAATTGACCTCCGTGCTTCCGAACACTCCTTCCACCTACTCAGCCTGTATGTTCCTGCCACATCATTCACCAAAGCGTCATTTCAATTACTCACATAAGAACTGCCAATGGCACCAGTTGCCTCGCGGCCAACTCCAACCCTCCCAGCCCCACCTGACCTGCTGTTTCCCTTTCATTGGGCTTAGTGTACTTCAGGTACCATGGCCATGTGGCCTCTCTTCTTTATCCTAGTCCTTGTTCCAAGCTAAATCCTAAAGCTTCTTCAAGTTCCACCTAACACCCAACCTCTTCCATGAAATCCTTCTTGACTCCAATGTAGTAGGAAAAAAAGAGGACAATCTAGAGGACCACACATATTTGAGTTCACATCCAAGCAGCATCAGTATCAATTTTGAGATTTAATCTCCACGCCTGTTAGCTTACCGGTAAATGTGGAACTATTCCTATCTTATGGGACCACTGAAGAATTCGGTTATTTCACACTTGTCCAGTGAAATAGCCAATGGAGGAGTGGCTACATAAATAAATTCCCAAAGTGAAGGCGTGACTATATCTCTAATAGCTGGGCACTAGCAACTGAATAACCATGTGTGTGCCAAACCAATCAATATAGGAAAGGCCAAGAATGGTTTCCATCTCAATCCTAGAGGAGAGGTCATTTGAATAAGTGAATCCAGGGACTTCCCTGGTGGTCGAGTGGTTCAGACTCTGTGCTTCCTGTGCAGGGGCATGGGTTCAATCCCTGGTTGGGAAACTAAGCTGCCGCAGGCTGGGTGCAACCAAAAAAAAAAAAACAGGTAAAAATTTTTTTGAAGAAGTGGGATCTATCCATTGTGCCCATTAAACCAGTACTTGTTTTTACTTTAATAATCAGGTGCCCACTGTGTTAGCTACTGTTAAGAGATTTATCACGTAATCCTTCCAACAATCTTGAGATTAACCCCACAGTGTAAACAAGGAAGCTGAGGTACAGAGGTCAGCATGGCTTGTACAGTCATATACAGCTAGTGAGTAGCAGAGCTAGGAATCCACCTCTAAACCTAAGCTACACTCAACAGTCTCCTGGATACGTCAACACATGCTCCCGCTGAATCCCATGGGAAATCTACTTTGTCTCAGTGGAATGTCTTCTTGAGATTCCTCGGCAAACTCCTGTTAAAGACTGTCTTAATTATTCCCACAGAGATTCTGCACTATACACTAGCCTCTCATTTTTGTCACCAAGGCAGAGGTAAGAGCCATGAGACGTGAAGTCATCCACAAGTGAGAAGATGGGTTCTACTCTAGTTTTCCACTGATGTCTGTGTCCTCAGTTAAGCCTCTGGTCCTCTCTTGTGGTTACCACTGTGTTTGTCTAAGGTGATGCTTCAGGTTTCAATGAAAAAGAGATATGGAGACATTTCATCAAGATTTCTTTTCTCTCAATTTTTTCCTTTTTATCAGTTCTGAAGAGGTGTGACCTTAGAAAATATGGCTCAGTACCTCCTGATGTGTTTTTAAATTTTTAGATACATAAAGCACAGATTACAAGGCCAGGCACACCGAAGGATTCTGTAGGTGACAGCGATGAGGAGGAGGAGTCGGCCTGGCCCTTGGATAAGAAAATTTAAATCTCCAGAGGTTAATACTCAACAACACGTTTTCTCAGTTGGCAAACACCATACCTTTAAATGTGGCTCCTTCCTTTAAATGTGCGCTCAGGGACTTTTTAATGGGGCGCAGGAGGGCTTCTTTGTGGAAGAGGATGTTCACCAGTATCTATACTCCCTCACAGTTTGATCTTTTCTCCACTTCAGTTGTTCATCCTTTCCAAACCAACAACCTCTCTGCTATTACAACCGTGACCACTATCTTCAAATCCTGGACTGAGCCTGTCACATCTGGCTGTCTCTCCCGTTTCTGTGTTGCTGTCATTAGCTTAGTTCTTTCCAAATCCCTATTCATTCCCATTTCAACCATGAGTCATCATCTCATATGCACAACTGCGCTGAAACTCCACCCTGCTTTTGTATTTCTTCTACCTGGCTAGAATTCAACTGCAGGGATGAACTTCCTCTCAACAAATGGCATTAATTAAAAACTTTTCCCCATTTCTACCATTTATCAACCACATCTTCAAAACAGCACAGAACTTTAGATTTGGGAATTTAAAATTATCTAGTTAACATTACTGTCAACATTACTCTTCTGCTAAGATCCAAACAGATTATCTTTTTCCCTTTAAACTGCTCTAAATTCCAAAGTTCTAATTCACTTAAATCTATTCTCAAGCTGGGTCAGTGTACAGTTCTGAGCTGTATTACTTCTCTGTGGCTAAGTCTTGTTCAGCTTGCTTTCTTTACAGTGCCGAGTGGTGCCTGGCACACTGCAGGCAACTGGTAATGTTTGCTTAAAAAATTCCATCCTCTCTCCCTCACCTCTTCTCCCTTTGTTGTTGTTATTTTTTTTTTCCTCTGATCCCTTTCACACTTCTTTGTTTCTGTGTATCCACACAGAATCTTCCCACAGTAAATACTCTGTACAGAATGCCACCTCTGGAGTGGTAGGGTACAAATATTCTTTTACGTGCTGATCTGCTATTACTTTGAGATGGACATTTACATCACACTGATAGGTAACTGGAGAATGCAGTACAACTTGCTGAAGCTTCAAAAGCCAGGAACAGAAGTTTGGTTCTATGTGAGTTTAGCAAATATTTAGCATTCTTTCAATCAGGGAAAACACAGCTGAGAGAGTCCTGCTATTATCTACAGACAGGTTATAATCACAGTCCACATCTTCAGACCCAGGCCCAACTTTCTACAAGAGTGAGCAGCTACTGACAATTGCTCTGACATCCCTTCCCAATATTCAGGAAGGAGCAGGGCAGTTAGGAAAGCAGGTCCTCCATTCACAAAGCTTGGGTCCAAATCCTGCGATTAATAGGTCTGTTCCCTCATCTGGAAAAATGAGAAGTAACAGGACCTACCTCATAAGATGGGTGTCAGGAGCAAGTTAACACAAGGAAAGCACTCAGAACAGTGCTCTGCACAGAGTGAGTACTCATCTGTGTTAGTGATTATCATCATGTTGACCTGGGCCAAATTTATCGAAGTGAAAAACTTCTGAATGGACACACAGAATCTTGAAATTGACTTTTACTAAAGAGTGAAACTGGGTAAATTGCTTAAGGTGAATTCTGGTTTCCTAGGATCACTCCTGATAAGGTTGTAAGGTTGTCAGAGTTCAAAGCACTAAGCACATTCAAGCACTCAGGGTCTTTTCCTTCTCCCAAGTCTTCGATTAGGAAATAATTTGCAAATATTCAATCAGGAGTAGAAGATGTATTAATGGCTGGCCAAAAGGAAGCAGTCTAAAGGACTGGCCTCCAGCAATCTGAGACAAATTATCTCATCTCCCAGGGCCCTATTTCCTGAAGAGAGTTCATTCTACTTGCCAGGTAATGGCTATGATGCAAAGGACACATTTGCCCTGCTAAGGCATTACTATGGCTATTATTGACCTTGGAAAATAATTACTCTCATTATAACTTCCTCAGCACACCAAGATTAACATTCTTTTAAGAAAGGGCCTATGGTTCTTTCAGGGTAAATGGTCCATACCTATGCTTCAAACATCACCCCAGACAGCTTGCTCTCAATTGTAATTCAGCCCCTCCTGGGGCCATAATTTCATCTCTGAATGGAGTCAGAGAAGGATCTTCTGTAACTGCTAATATGCACCACTTGAAGAATTCCTGAGCTCTCTCCACACTGAGAACTGAGCAGGATAACTCTTTAGAAGCCGGAGTAGTGAGACAGGCTCACTGCCAAAGCTGCTATGGACTGCAGTCATGCTGCCGTGTTCATCCAGACACTGCAGAACCATCTCTCAAACTCTTTGAGAGAAAAATTTTAAAACATCAAAGCCGAGAGAAAAAAGCTGAACTTTTATCAACCTGTCGGGTAGCACTTTGCAAAGTGGATAAGAAAGGCCATCTGGAATGAAGTAGAAAGGGGAGGGGACCTAGAGTCAGCTTCAAATTATAGCTTTGCTACTTCAAAGCTGCTTGGACAAATTACCTGACCTCTCCTTCTCTTTCTTTATCAGTTAAATAGAGACAGTAAATCAACTAAGAGAGCTAAACAAAACACCATATAAAAAGCACCAAGGCCAGCACACGGCTTCACAGAGAAGCTGAGTATTGTGCATGAACTTTCTTATGGAACCCAACATTTCAACTCTGTTGACAGGTGATTGAGTGTGTACGTATCTGGTTCCCCTTCTAGACTCTTAAACTCCTTGAGGGCAGGACTTGAGCAGCATTAATATCATAGTGGTCAACAGCACAGCAACAAACCTGGATTTAAGCTTGGTTTCATTTCTTGTTATGTTACCTTGGGCAAATTACTCAACTTCTCTGAGCCCTGTCCGCAAAATGGTAATAACTACACATTCCAATGGACTGTAGAGGGGATCACTTGAGATACCACCACTGAGGCTCTTAGCACTGTGCCTAGCCCACTGTAGGTGCTCAGTAAATGGTGCTGATTATTCTCTTTCCCATTCCTGTGTCCCTTATACCTGCTAACAGCATCTAGCTAATAAGATGTGTTAGTTTGAAGGTTTATGCAGCAGAGAAGTTGCCCCGTGTACAGAAACTCAGAAAGAGCAAAAACTATACGTATAAAGACCCCAACGAGAAGGGGAGGTCCCTACCTCTGGAAAATCTCTTGTAGCGTTTCCCGGGTGAAGGCATTGCTGTCCTGGAAGACGTTATTGAGGGCGTGCAGAGCACAGAGCTCCCTGCGCTGTTTCTCATGGTAGATTTGTGGGGGTGCTGCCTGGGGCAGCTCCAATGATTCAGATTTGACCTTGTCTCCTTTCCATGGCACGCAACTCATGTTTTTCCTTTTAGGTTCCAGAGAGGGCTAAAAACACCCCACCCTTCCCTCCTGAGGAGGAATGTAAGCTTCTCAGTCTTTTGAGAATTCCTGAGGTCCACCTTACTTTCTGGTGTCCATGATTTATGCTTTGTCACGAGGAGAAGAAAAGGTTGGACTCAAAAGGAAAAATAATCCCCCTCTTCTCAACAGAAAGATAACTTTTGGATTAGTGTATTTCGCCGCCACTGTCAAAGTGCAGGAGTTTTAAAAAACCATGTAAAATCAAAGATCTTGTTTTCCTTCTTCCACCCCCTCCAAAAAAACCCAACGATTTTCTTGCTGTATTTTCTCTCTGCAAATGCCAATCAGGCCTCAAGGCAGGAGGACCGAATGGAATCGGTCACATCGCTCCTTTTCTTCCATTTCTTTGGAACCACGAAGCCACTGGCTCGGGAGACAAGGCCTAAGCGGCAGATAAAACACAAATTTCGAGCAGCTAACGAGGGCCGACCGGTGTGGGTTCGCGGGCCCTGCTGCGGCCTCGGGGGAGGCTCTCCATCCTCTCGGGTGCGGCGGGACCTCGAGGGGCCGAGACGGACGCAGCTCCTTCGGAAAGCGCGAACTCTCACCCTCTCGACGCAGCCCTACGGAGGAGACAACTCCTGTCAGCTTCGGCGGTCGTGCGGGCCACGGCGGAGGACCGGGCTGCCCCGGGAAGCGGCGCGGCGGGTCCGGCCCCGGCCCCAGCCCCAGTCCCGGCCCCAGGGAAGGTCCTTCGCGGCGACGCTCAGGCCAGTCAGGGGTGGGGCCGGACAGCTCTCCTCGCTCTCGGGGGCCTGGGCCCACCCAGCTCGCAGCCCCCACTCCAACCTCCCCGCCCGTCACGTGAGTGCAAAAACCGAGCCGCCCTCCCACCGCTCCCCTAACCCCGGTCCCCGCGCCGCCCGGACAGCCTGCCGCCGCTCGCCCCCTCACCGCTGCAGGACGCCACCTGGAGCTGCGGGCCGCCACCTGGGCCGCGCTCGGGGCAAGCGGGCGGGCGGGCAGGCGAGCGCACGCACCTGAGCCCGACGTCAGCGACCCCCGCCCGGCGCGTGCTCCGGAAACGCCCTCCTGCGCCGTCTCCCCGCTCCCGCCCCGCCGCGGCGTCACATCTGACGTCAGCCTGACGTCAGCGGCGCCGGCTTTGAGGCCGTGGCGGCGGTTCCGTTGACGGGGTGCGGGCTGCGTTGGGGCTCCTGCGGGTGCAGGGTTGGGAGTTCGGCGGCCGCGGTAGCCCCGGCGGCGGCGGCAGTAGCTCGCCGCAGGTAGAGCTAAGTGCCGGGTTCCTCGGCTCTGTTCCTTCCGGGGCTGGGCTGGCCAGGCGGCCCGGCGAGTCCCGCCCTGGTGCCTGTTCCGCCCTTCGCTTCCCCGTCCCTACCCTGGGCGTCGGCTCCGTTCCAAGGCGGCGACCCGGCCCGCGGCTGTAATTTAGCGGCTCTTCCCACCCGCTCTTTCTGACCGGGATTTTGGGGCTGAGTGCTTGCGCGAACCCGGACTAGTCTTACCTGCGCCGACCGTTTTATGTTTATCTAGCACGCCGTTTACCAGGTGATTTAATAGCACTTTATTGACGCTGTCGGGCGCAGATTTTCTTGGTTAGTGGGCCCGACCGCCGTCGCTTTCCAGGAGCTCCTGCGTGCTAAGTTCCCTGCCGTGAGCAGAGTTTGAAGTGGTATAGAGCCGTATTTCAGTTCCTTGGTGTCGAATTTCGGCTTGCTACTCACAGACCCACCGTCCTTTTGCCTTCAGGTTCCCGTCTGGTCCGTGGTGGCGGCCATAGAGTTTTCCTCTGAATTTTCTCTAGGTCTATCTTGAGAGCAGTGTGTGTGTCAGGAAGATGAACTCAGTCCCGCATAAATCTCCGCCCCCCCGCTTTTTTTTTTTTTTCTTTTTGGATTTTTGTTAAGAAAATTCGAAAAACAATTTAAAAAATAACGATTCAGTTATTTCTTTAATCCTGCTTCAACAGAACTCACTGTTAAAACACAAAATTCAACTGAGTAAATTTGAAAATCTAATTGGGTTATTAAACAACTCACGTATCTGGCAGCACCCCAGCTAGTAAATAGAAAGGTGCTCCTAGAAGTTGTGCAAAATTGAAGGTATTTAATAGAATAAAGTGGATTGTATCGCTGGAAGGGCACATTCCCTTATAGGAAGGCAAGGGTCTTATCAGGCAGATTAGCTCAGTAGTGATTAGTTAAAGATTCTACTCCTGATAGAGGCTGAAACTGCAGTTTAGTTAGGTGTTAAATCTTGGCTGGGCTTAACACAAGTGATATCTTCCCAGATGGTGCGGTGGTAAAAAATCTGCCTCCAGATTTTGGAGGCATTCCAAATTTGCACTCCAGTGCAAGAGAAGCAAGAGGTCTGGGTTTTGAGCTCTGGGCCGGGAAGATTCCCTGGAGTAAGAAATGGCAACCCACTCCAGTATTTTTGTCTGGAAAATTTCGTGGACAGGAGCCTGGTGGGCTACAGTTCATGGGGTTGCAAAGAGACATGACTGAGCATGCACCCACAAGTGACTGTATTTGAGGCTTGTTTCTTTTTAACAACTCCATTACACCAAACAGATTAGCACTTAGCAGGTGTGTGCCTTAGCCCAACCTATGTGGTTGGGAGTCCTCTGCCCTGATGGACACAACTTTTGAACTTTTTATAATTTGTAAGTCACCTAAGGATTACAGTTATATTTGCATAAGATTCGTTATTGAGGCTTGCAAGCACTTCTAAGTGCTTTACTTATATTAGCTGATTTACTTCAAACTATCCTGTTAAGTAGGAGAAGGCAATGGCAACTCATATCAGTACTCTTGCCTGGAAAATCCCATGGGCAGAGGAGCCTGGTGGGCAGCAGTCCATGGGGTCGCAAAGAGTTGGACACAACTGAGCGACTTCACTTTCACTTTTCACTTTCATGCATTGGAGAAGGAAATGGCAACCCACTCCAGTGTTCTTGCCTGGAGAATCCCAGGGACTGTGGAGCCTGGTGGGCTGCTGTCTATGGGGTCACACAGAGTCGGACACGACTGAAGCGACTTAGGAGCAGCAGCAGCAGCAGCATCATGTTAAGTTCGTACTTCTCCTTGTGCTGACAACTGAAGCACAGAGAGATTAACTTGTTTGAGGTCACATAGTAAGTAGTGGACCTAGGATTTGAACCTAGGTTCTAACCGGTTTTCAGAAAAAGGATGTAAACATAAGGAATTCCTTCTCTAAAATGTGATTTCAGATTCTTAAAGAAGTACGTTCTCGGGTGGTCCAGTGGTTAAGAATTTGGCTTACAATGCAGGGGACACCAGTTCAAGCCCTGGTCTGGGAAGATCCCATATGCCACAGGGCAGGTAAGTCCGTGAGCTGCAACTACTGAAGCTGGTGCTCCGCTTCAAGAGAAGCCAAGGCAATGGGAAGCCTGTGCACCGCAACTAGAGAAAGCCTGAGAGCAGCAATGAAGACACAGCACAGCCACACATAAACAAACAAACAAAAAAAGATCTGGCATTTCTTAAAAAAAAAAAAAAAATAGAAGTACCTCCTCTGATAATATATATATTTTTTCTGGGTAAAGCCCTGTAGTGAGAAGGGCATTTTTTTTAAATGCATACCATCAGGGTAAGCACGTTCTGAACTTGAACTCCTTCTGGAAGAGCCAGTTGGTAAGAGTCTAAATATCAGTATTATTCTAGAGTATAATGCCATAATTGGCTCTTCCGACAAACTGGAATTTTAATATTTTTATCTAGTGTAGATATATGTAGGATAATGGTGAGCAGTTTCTCCAGAAGAAAAAAATTGAACTATTATCAAAACCTTTAGAGTTGGATGACTTCTTGACCCAGATTCCCAGCTGTATTTGTACAGATTTGGTTGCCAACAGGAACAAGAAGTTGTCTCTTAACTCTCAAGTAGATCCTTGGAACTGAAGGCTCTTTGGAACTCCGCCTCTTGCTCACTAAGCCTTGTGTTTCCAGACCCCTAAACCTGGGTATGTTATCTTCTCAACTCAAGTGGCTGCTCTTGCTTGCTTGCTGCCTGGGACCAGTGGCCGTGGCCAGCATTATTAGAGTTTGACTAACCCCTAACTTCAAGCTCTTCAGTCTTTTGGAAGAAAAATTCAAGACAATAGAACTGGTGTTGATAGTGTTTTGGGTTGGGGTTTTCCACAGCTGATAACACTGGAAGAATCTCCCATAGGAAGCTACGTTAGCAGACACTAGAGTTTCGCCTTTCAGTTTACAAATGTGGTGAGGTACTTTTGGCTTCTGTTTGAGCTGGTCGCCTCATATTTGTCTTGTAATTGCTTTCTCCGCAGAGGCAATGAATGGGGAATTCTCCCTAAGGTCAGCGTTTAATTAATTGCCGCGCTCTGGCTGCTATAGTACTCCAGGCATCGATCCTACTATTAAAATTGCCTGGAGATTGCCAGCAGTTCAAAAATTCGTCTTCAGTGACAGCCCTGGAGTCATTGAGTTGAGTGGGAGGTGCCTTGCGCACTTTACAATCTCCGTGGGCGGTGGCCCCGGCGCGGGACTTATCCGAAGACTGGATTGGGCCTTCCCCGTGTCTATCATCGGAAGGCTCTCCGCCCTCGACAATCTTGCTGCAGGATTTGGAAGCTGAGCACCGCCTCTGAAAACTAGGGGAGTGATGGGCGGTAAGGGTAAACTCGGTGTGTATTTCTCTCCTTATTGGTTGGCTGATGTGTCAGTCGTACTCCACTCTGCTCCCATTGGCGGGAAGGCTCCAGGCCGGTAGCGTGGACACTGTGCTGCCCACTTGCAAGCTACGATCAAGGTGCGTGACGTCCCAGACTTTTGTTGTTTGGCTTTGGGCCTCTTTAATTATTCATTAGGTACTTGAACGAGCTGTAGCGATTGGTGGCCGAGGCGGCCGGTCGATTGTTTCTTAGCTAGAGATACGTGTCACCCTCTACGCGGCGGGAGAAGTTTCGCATAAATTATTCTGATACGGTTTGGGGGCGTGGTCGCGCATAGTTTAGGCAAATAAGCTGAGGAGGGAGGGGAGGCCGGCTACGAATTAGCCTAAGTTATTAAAGATGGCGGCGGAGCGGAGTCGCTCCCCGATGGAGTCGCCGGTCCCGGCCTCTATGTTCGCCCCCGAGCCCAGCTCTCCGGGGGCGGCCAGGGCCGCGGCGGCTGCTGCCCGGCTCCATGGCGGCTTCGACTCGGACTGCAGCGAGGACGGCGAGGCGCTCAACGGCGAACCGGAGCTGGACCTCACCAGCAAGGTAGGCCCCGGGCGCCGGCGGCTGAGAGGACGGGGCACTGAGGGGGAACCGGGCGGTGGGCCGAGCCGTCTCTGGGGCGACGGCGGGGGCGGGAGGGGCCGAGCCCTCCCACCTGTAAGTGCGGGACGCGCTGCGGGCTCCCGGGCGAGGGGCGGCTCCGGCTGCCCGCGGACACCGCCGTCCGTCTCTGGTGGCGCCCACCCGGCCTCCCAGCCGTCCGGCTCCCGCCGAGATCACAACCCCTCGGCTCCGCCACGTGGAACGCGGGCGCCCGACGCCGGCAGCTGCCCGCGCAGTGACGGTCCCCACGCGATGCCGCCTCCCCGGGAGATCGAGAGGGACTCTCTCCGTGGACTGCCCACGGCAGCCGTGGGTCGAAGGTGGCTCGGGCAGGGCGAGCGCGGGAGGATCAGGTAGTCCGAGGGGGAGCCGGGAGGCAGCTGCGGCTCTTCCTGGTGTCGAGAAAGGAAATATTAAGTAGTCACTCAGTCAAGAATATCTCCTTTAGAAATCCACCCAAAACAAAAGTGAAAGATGGACATGACCCATAGTTTCGTCTTCTGGGAGTGGAACCTTATCTTGTATGAATGGAATAATGAAAGACTTTTTAGATCGTGTTTTCTGAGCTTTTGAGAAGGTGGGCAGGATTTTAAGGGCTCAACCTTCTGCTTGGCGTTGGTGGGGGCGGGGATAAATAATTAAGTATAATTTGGGGTTGGCGTTTTGAAGGTTCCTAACGTTGCTAAAGGAAAGAATGCCAGCTTGGGAGTCGGACCGGACTGGGTTCCCTTTCCTGCCCTGCCAGTTAAAAAGGTTCTGTGACCTTGGGAAAGTGTCTTAACCTCTCAGTTCTCCAGCTTCATCATCTTTTTAGTACAAATAGGTAGTAAAAATGAGAAACGTATGTAAGAAATCTACTACACTGCTGGTTACTTACTACTCAGTAAATGTTGGAAGGGAATTGAAGGAACTGATGGTTCTCTGTGCAGATTAAATAGCTGCTGATGCAAGATAGCACACCCATCCCACCTCCTACCTGTTGTTGGATACTTACAATAGAAATATTTAATGAGTTTTGAAAACATTTGTGACTTTTTTAGTCTGTGGTGACAAAACTGCACGAAACTTGATTTAAACTGGAGAGAACTTTCTTGAAACCAACAACTCTCTCCCTCTAGTCTCCACTGAGCACTTAGAAGACAGCGCTCCACCTTAGCACAGGGTCCTCTCTGGTGCCTCTAATGCTATAATGAGGCTGGCCGGGTTCAAAGAGGATGATCAGGGGAAGTGTATGAGGCAATGGGACACAATGCAGAAGACCCAGCACCTAGGTTCAAAGTACAAGCTCTGATGAGTCAACTCAGGAAATTGTAAGAGATGCACTTGACTCGGAAGCAGATGAACTAGATGTCAGTTCATGGCCAAGGTGCTGAAGAAGCCTGAAAACAGTGGGAAATGGCCCTGCAGAGTTGCAAACAGATTTATTTCCTGACCAACTTATTTAATGTTCCAGGATAGGGAGGTGTGTCTTCGTCATGAAGCTGAGGAAGTCCTTCTCATTATTTTAAAGAAGCTATATGTAAATTAATATTGATGATATTGAAAAAAACTGATGTGACGAGAGAGAAGAGATGGGTTGAATAGACTGATTCCTGAGGAAAAGGTTAGAAGCTGTAAGTGTATATATTTGTGATAGTTAAATGTGGGGATGGACATAAGACTCCGAGAGCTTCCAAAGAGAGAGAGAATTAGTGAATTGCGGTAGCTAGTTTCATCTAGGAATGACTGGGTGGAGAAAACTGTAATTACCACTTATTGAGCTGTGGAGTGGCTGCTTTACATGTTATCTTGTTTGGTCTCTACAGTAGCCTTAGGAGGTAGGTGATAGTATCTCCATTTTGTAGACTAAAAAACTGAGACTCAGAGGTTAAGTTCTTTGTCCAAGGTCACATATGACAGTTAGAGAATGGGATTTGACATGCCTGTTGGTAAACAGCCTCCTCAAATAAGTGGTTGATATTTTAATGTTATTGGCAGAAATTCACAAAATGATGGTGCTGATACCCATCTTAGAGGTAAGGGTGTTTTGTGGATAAAGATAAATCTTGCAGCAGTTTTTACTGCCGATTCCTAAATAATCAAGATAGCCAAGGCAAGATGGAACAGAATTCTTATGTTATTATGGGAACCATTGGCCTTGGATGGAGAGCATGGCAGTATATGAGATCCCTGTCCTGTGATTTGCAAGCTGCAGGTAGAAGACCTTGGCATGTAGGTGTAAAGCACTGCTCATTAATTTCTACCTACAATGCCACATTGTCAGTCCCTGTGGGTCCTGCCCCTCCTGTTAAGCAGCAGGAGGCAGGCTGCTCACACCCTCTTTTCTGTGGGTTGGGGTTCGAACATACTCACAAGGCCTTGAGCTCAAAGGCTATTTGAGGAGAGGCAAAGAGGCCATGAGAGGGCTGCGAAGCTAGTTTAGGTCAGGGCGCAGTGGGGTTCAGTCAGGGTCTTTGGTCAGGCTGTTGATCTGCTTTGGCTGTGGTGCTCTTCTAGTAAGTGCGGTCCTAAGGCTGTTGGTTTCTCTTCTAGCTGGTTCTAGTGAGCCCTACATCAGAGCAGTATGACAGCCTGCTTCGGCAAATGTGGGAGAGGATGGACGAGGGATGCGGAGAGACCATATATGTCATTGGGCAGGGATCAGGTGAGCATAGTTTTCCTTTCACTTTATTTTTAAAAACATTATTTAGAGCACATTTTCCCTCTTTTATCAACTTTTCCTGTTCGTGTGTCTCAGTTGCAGTGATTCTTTAGTGTCTGCAGAACAGTTTGGGAGAATGTGAAAGTACAGTGATAATGTTAATTCCCACCTTAGTGGTCCTAATGTGCTTGACTTTAAAGATTCACTTTCCAAGAGAGTCTACAGATGCTTCTTTTCTGCTTCTAGTATGCTGTATTTGCATAAGGTGTGATGAAGCACAAAGCAAGGAAACTTCTTGTCTGAGATAATAGAGTAAGTCACAGTTAGGTCTAGAAGTAAGTCTTCCCTAGGCAGCTCTAGATCTTCCCCTCCAAACCTGATTTCCCAATCCCATTGCTACTTGTTGCCTGCTTAGCAGAGAACCTTTGTGATACTTCTTGATGTCAGCAAGGAAAGGACATCCAGAATTCCTCTCTTCAGCAAGGCTGCCTTGCCCTGATCCACACTGACTATTCAGTGGGAATAGCTGTGAGATCCTATCACATATGTAGGCTTGTTGCCATTCTGGAAGGGACTTGTTATTGCCCCCCAGCCCTCTTATTCCACTTTAGGGGCCCATTGTTTTAGAGGAAAGCCATCCCCCTGACAGAATCCCAGATTATATCCTGGGCTTCCTGCCCCTGGTCATTCCTAGTTTATACTCTCAATGCAAAGCCTGCTTATTTACTCTTATCTTCATTTAGACATTATCTTTGCTAAAATGGCAGCTGGGCTTGTTTAACAGCTATCGATTTAGCCTGTACTAGATCTTGTCTGTCATTTTTGCAAGAAGTTTAAGTAGACCTCCGTGCATCATTAAAGGACTAGTTCTCTTTACTGAATGTAGGTTTTTATAAAGACAGGTAATAATTCTTTTATAGTGTGAGTCTAAGATGGTAGAAATCTCAAAATCAGTTTTGAGCTGTTTGACAAATATTTATTAAGTATCCTTCTAAGGTCTTGACACTGTTGCAAAACACTTTTGGATACTTAAAATCTGGCCTCTGTCCTGAGAAGGAAAGATGGCATATACATAATTAACTTCAGTAGAAAACAGCGTTTAGAAATGCTATAAAATTGTCACACGGAAGAAGGGTCTGCTCTGCCTCCCTTTGAAATGTTTCTCATGTTTATCCTTTCCTTTCTGTCTTTGCTGCCACCTCCCCAGTTTTCAGGTCTTATCACTTTAAAGAAGGCATGGTGAGAGAGATAGGCAAAGCAAGAGGTTCATGTTGAGAAAGAGAGAGAGAGAGAGATGGTCAGCATTGTCAAGTGTTACAGAGACAGTAGGGAGAATTAGGTTCAGAAAAAGCCATTCCATTTGGTGACTAGGGGCTCATTGGTAGCCTTTTGAAAAGCCTTTGTGTCACATCTGGCCTGCTATAATAGGATGAACCTCTTAAAGGTCACTTCAAACTTACAAAATTGAAGAAAACAACACCTAGGTCAATTCTGACAAGTCTTGGGACTGTTTGTTGAAGACGCAGATTCTTAAAGCTCAGTTGAGTTCGTCTGTGCAACCCATGGACCCTAGCCAGCCAGGCTCCTCTGTCCATTGAATTCTCCAGGCCAGAATACTGGAGTGGGTGGCCATTCCCTGCTCCAGAGGATCTGCCCAACCCAGGGATTGAACCCCGGTCTCCTGCATTGCAGGCAGATTCTTTACAGTCTGAGCCACCAGAGAAGTCCCTTAAAGCCCCCACTGCTCCCTTATTCTTTAATATAAACTCTTAGTGAACTTTACCAAACCTTGATGGCTCACAGTTAATTAACCCTCCCATGGCAAAGCATAAGAACAGACATTCATTAACATGTATCTTACACACCCAAGCATTATCTTGGCATCTACCAATTGGATGCTATTAGATTCATAGTGACTCCTTCCTGCTGGAATTCTTTAGAGGTAGAAAAAGATAGCAACTAGTTAAACAAGTTGAACTTCAAATGGAAGACTGAACTAGATGCAAAGCCCCCAGGGGTCAACTTCATCACTGACTTCCTGTGTGTATTTGGTGCTTCCCCTCTGTTTACTGCTTCCTTCGTCTGTAAAATGGGGCTAATGGTATATCCACCACCCCCACCTCAGAGAAATTTGTATGTATAAATTAGGTTTTTAAAAAATTCTAAGCAGGGCAGAGGAGTGTGCTCTTTAAATATACATTCTAAAGATTGATATTAAAAGGAGGCACCGTGATTAGTTAGTTCAAGTTCTGTAGTTAGGTTAGATTCTGGAACCTGGCAGGTCTGTTTGCCTTACGGGTTCTTTCCCTTGCCTTAAAATGGAGATAATAGTAGAATCTAGCCCTTGGTATCATGGTGAGGATTAACACTTGGCATGTAGTAAGCACTATATAAATGCTTAGCTACTATTAGTAGAGTAGTCTTTTTAAAGGTTCCAGGTTATAATTGATTTACCATGAAATCTCTTTCAAAAAGAGCCTTGTTTGTTCCTCAAATATTAAATCATGACTTTCTAAGAAGTAGGTACTGCATTAAAAGCTCAGGAAGTGTGGAAGGAGTATGACAACTTTGTGGCAGGGTCAAAGAAGGCTTAAAAAGTCTTTCTAAAGGAGGAGGTGCCCGATGAGTGAATTCTAAAGGATGAATAGGAGTTTCCTAGATGAGTGGAGGCAGTAGTGAGTGAGCTGAGAAAGCCACAAGCACAGAGGCATGGAGGCATTGTGATTGTGGAGTATTTGGTAGATCAGAGGTGATTCAGTAAAGTGGGAGTGAGGGTGAGATTGGGAGTGTCAGGAAGGGAGACTGGACAGGTAGTCAGGGCCCAGCTCTGAGAGTCTTTGAATGCCATACCAAAGCAGTTAGATTTGTGTCCTAAAAGTTTGGGGACCCCCTGCTGCATGTTGAGCAGGAGGGTGAGTCAGGAGGCAGGACCAAAATCTGACTAGCTTCCCGCATGGCTTAATATGTGGCCCTTAGTGATTGGACCTCTGACTTTTCTCCTCAGCTTTTTTCCCACTCCTACCAAGTGAGGACATGCTGGAGAAGGCTGATGTGACTGGGGGTATTTTCAGTCACAGAATACTGGGAGCCCTGGATGGATAGGTGGGAGGGAGCCCTGGATGGATAGGTGACACTGTTGATTGCCCCCTGGTGTGAGATAGAGCCTGAAAGCATTGCTTTTCACTGTAACAGAAGCAGAAAAGGTTGGATAGAGTTTGGAGTCTGGCCAGAATGGCAAGGCAGCTGGCCTTCTCTCAGGAACAGTTCCAAGCCCTTCCCTAATCCTGAAGATTCCCAGAGCTCAGTTGGCCATGCATTTAGAAGCTCCTTGACCCAGCTGCTCCCTTTTTGTTCATTTGTTTTAGCATTTTGCAGACATTTGCAGACTTGGTATAGGAAAGGCACCCCTCATGGAGTGTCCAGGGATGTTTGAGATATGGTCCTTATCCTCGAGATGCTTGTGTTTAGTGGGTGAAAACATATCTGAAACACTATTCCGTGGTAAATTTCATAAGGGAGCAGAATGGGTAGGCTTTTGACAAGTGGAGATGTGCCGATGGGCTTTCCAGGGTAGGAAATACATGAGCAAAGGTGTAGAGCTGGCAAAGTGCAGACAACATGGGAGATGGTGACTGGGCCATCTGCACTGGAACAGAATTTAGGAGGGGAGGATGGGGAAGGGGTGGAGTAAAGGGACACCTCTAAGGAATTAGAACTGAACACTGCCGGGCCTGGGGAGCCCTTCCAAGGCTTTGACTCAAAAGCGACAATGTCAGAACTGTGCATTATTTAGGAACTTGAGCTTGTGCATCTATGCAGGATGAGTTGGAGGAAACAGATGGGATTTGCTAAGACAGGGATCTTGTGGTGATACAGGTAAATAAGGGCCTGAATCAGGCTGGTGACATTGGACTGGCAAAGAAAGGAGAGCAGGAACAAGGAAAGCTAGACTTTGCAGGACTGGAGTGATGAATATTAATCTTGGGTGACTGGAAGGATAGTAGTGTCATCAGAAACAGGGAAGGTAGCAGGAGGAACTGGTCTGACATTAGGAGGAGCCCTTGCCAAAGGAAAAGGCTCTAGGTGTGGAATCAGAAGACCCATGGCCCCTCTGTTCCCTCCCAGCTCTGAGACCTCTGGGTTCTGTGTACCCCAGTACTAAATGGGAACAGTAGTATCTAACTCATAGGGCTACAGGGAGGACTGACATGCTTTGTTAATGCTGTTAGTTTTTGTGCTGTTGTTTAGAAAGGGAGTGGATAGAGCTTTGGGAAGAGGACTAGTTATGAATGTTTTTTGTAGTTTTCAAATGACAGTGGAAGCCATAGAATATTCAGATAGTCGAGGGGCATGTTCAAGGACAGAGAAGAGGGCCACTGACCAACTACTGAAAAAGGCTGACATCGAGGGGCAGGAGCAGGAAGAGCCAGCAGAGGAGACAGAAGGAGGAACCAGAGGGCAGGAGGTGAAGCAGAAGAATTTGGGGGACTTCCCTGGTGGTTTAGTGGTCAAGGCTTTGGGCTCCCAGTGCAGGGGGCACTGGTTCAATCCCTGGTTGGGGAACTAATCCCACATGTGGCGAGGCATGGCCAAAAGTAAATAAATAAAAGGAAAAAAAGAGTTCAGGTTATAAGGCAGCAGAGTCGGAGTGAGGTGCTTCAGTCAACAGAGGGACAGTGGCCAGTGGCGTTGACTCTGCAGGGCTCGAGAAAAGGACTTTGGATGAAGGTAGAAGGCCACTGATGGCTTGAAAGCCAGTTTTTTTCCAGAGGCAGCAGATCAGTGAGTAGGTGGTGAGGAAATACAGTCACCAAGTGTCCTCTGGCGGGGATGGTAGCACAGTACATTTGCTGGGGCACAGGAAGAAGCGTTGGGTCTCGTTTAGTTTAGGAATGACTTGAGCTTGTTTGTAAGGGGAGGTAGTGGAAGCAGATGAGAGAAGGAGCTGCAGGGTCTTGAGAGGCAGAAAAGAAAAGAGGTTGGGCACATGCCGGGGGTGAGCCCAGGGAAGGAGCAGGGGTGCTCTCGGGGAGACAGGCTGGAGGAAAGCGGAGGCAGCTGCTCTGGAAATTAAATATGACTCCGTGTGGGAAGCACCTGACCAGATTGTCAGACGGTAGGCACTCCATAAATTACTGGTTGATTGGTCCGTCCTTCTTCATCCTAAACTCAGACTCATTTTTTCCAGCTCCTTGCTGGACATTTCACCTGAGCCACCTCCGTGAAAAATCTGTCCCTAAAGCCATTCGTAAATTCTCTCCCCATTTTCCTTTGTCTCCTATCCTTGTTATCTCTTGACTGTATTATTAGAATTCCTTCCTAAACTTGGCTCCCTGTTTCTGGTCTCTCGCTTGCCAGCATACACTTTACACTGCTGCTCAAGAGATCTTTCTGTCCCACGGCGATCTGATCATGTTACTCCCCCGTGTAGCCCCCAAGGCTTCCCTCCCTGGTATATGTGTGTGTTGCTGCTGTGTGATGTTCACCTGCCTAACCATTTCCACCTGTCATGTGGTCTCCTGCCACTTGACATCTTGCTCCCCAGCACACCAAGCTGCTTCTCGGTTCCTGAGTGTGCCGTGATCTGCCGGGCTCCTTGCTTTGCTCTGCTGCCTAGCATGTCTTCCCTCCTTTCTCTGCAGGCCCGTTTTTCATGTTCGGAGTCCCAGCTTGGAGTCAGCGCCCTGCAAAGCTGTGTTCAGCTTCCCTAGGCAATGCTAGTTGCTCATGCTTTACATTCTCTCTGTACCGTTCTGTAGTACAGCACTCAAGCGGTATGGCAATTAATTAATTTCCTGTCTCTCCCGCTGGGCTGTGAACCCGCCAAGGGCACCTGTATTCCCCATACCCAGCGTGAGACTTGGCATGAAACCTGGGAGAGTCTCCGTGATTACCATTGAAGAAATTAATGACTGCCCTGCTTAATGGGGAAGCCCTGTTACTTATGAACTCCACACGTGCCCAAGTGTTGGAAGTGTCAGAGAGAGAGCCATGTTCTGCAGTGCCCAGGGTGGGGCCCTGGTGACGGGTGGTTAACTGGCTGACTTGGTGGCAGGCTGACGTGTGGACTGTTGTCACCAGATGGGACTGAGTACGGGCTGAGTGAAGCTGACATGGAGGCCTCCTACGCCACCGTGAAGAGTATGGCAGAGCAGATAGAGGCTGATGTCATCCTCCTGCGGGAGCGGCAAGAGGCTGGGGGCCGTGTGCGCGATTACCTGGTCCGAAAACGAGTAGGAGACAATGACTTCCTGGAAGTCAGGTGAGGGGGCCCCTGAATGATTCCAGGTCCCCTGCAGCATGACCTTGGGGTCCTGGGCACCATAGAGAATGGTGATTGAGCCTTTGACACTGGGACACTCACTTCATCCTTTTGCATCCCAAGGCCTGAAAAGAGTGTCCAGTGACATCAGTGGCTCCATTCTCTGTTTCTGTACTTTTTCATCTTTAAATCCTCCCATTTGGAAAGAGTGGGAGGGAGGCCAGCCCTGCGTTCTGTGGCCACTTTGTGGGGGTACTTGCCCTCCCCTCAGCCTGGGCGGCTAGAAACCAGGGTCATGGAGGAGAGCATCGTGTGCCCCTCTTGGCTTTAGGGCTCCTGTCGGGGAGCTCAGTTCCTCCTGAGTAACATTCTAGTCCCTGGGTACAGCTCCAAGAGCATTCCCAATGTGCTCACCCCTGACTCGAAGGAGCAGAGAGCTGGAGAGGCTCAGGGGTGAGCCCGTCCCTACAGGTCCAGTTGCTGGGGTTCATTTCACTCACCCACCAACTCTCACACAAATGTATGGGTTTGTGTACATGCAGGGTAGCGGTTGTGGGCAACGTGGATGCTGGCAAAAGCACGCTTCTGGGGGTCCTGACACATGGGGAGCTGGACAATGGGCGAGGCTTTGCCCGCCAGAAACTCTTCCGCCACAAACATGAGATTGAGTCGGGTCGCACCAGCAGTGTGGGCAACGACATTCTGGGCTTTGACAGTGAAGGAAATGTGGTAAACAAGCCAGACAGCCACGGTGGCAGCCTGGAGTGGACAAAGATCTGTGAGAAATCCACTAAGGTGATTACATTCATCGACTTGGCTGGCCATGAGAAGTACCTGAAGACCACTGTCTTTGGCATGACCGGCCATTTGCCTGACTTCTGCATGCTCATGGTAAGTGAGGTGCTGCTGAGGAGGGCGGGGGTCTTCGGCTAGGCTCCTGGGATGTGGTGGTATGCAAGTGTTTAAAATTGTTCTGAGGCAGGAGCCTTTTGGTTTAGGGCTTTGAAACCGGATAAGGACCACAAGTGTTACAGTGGTGCCCGATCTTCTCATGGGTATACCTTGATCTTTCTCCTAGGTGAAGCCAGGAAGAGATCCTCAAAAAGAAACCAAGGTGCCATTTGTAGACCTCTCTTATTTTTCAGAGAGGTGTAGAGGAGGGTTCTCCTGGGGCGTTTCTTACTACCTTCTGAAAGGAAACACCACCTTTCAGAGGTGTTTCCTCCTGGGGCCGGGCTATTTTGAGATGATATTGGGCAGCACCCTCAGAGACAGGGTGGCCTGGCGACGAAATGGAGGAGAGAACACAGACAGCCACTGAGGGGCTGGAGAGGTGGTCTCTTCTGAAGCCTGGAACTGGTGTCCGCTTCTCACAGCTACTTGTTGAGAGGCTTCTGTGTGCCTGGCACCGTGCCAGGCCTGAAAATAGAGCCATGAACAGGCTGTCCTGAGCGCCCCTAGAGCTCACAGTCTGGTGGGAATAGACTTTTCAGCACCTCACCACGTGGATAAACTGAAGAGGGAAGGGAGCAGAGGCTTCTGGGCTGGATCACGTTGTGAACCCCGCAGTTGGGTCTCTTGAATCTTCCTGGCCAGAGAGTAGGAGTCTGAGGCCCACAGCCTTGGTCACGACTTCACAGCTTTCACGGAGTGCAGGCAAGCTGGTTTTTCTTTGGCAAATCCTTCTCAAAGCCCTTCCCCATTTCTCAGTCCCTCCAGCTGTCTGTATTAATAAGTGTAGTAAACGCAAGCATCTGTTCAGCACAAACTTGATCAAGTTGCCCAACGAACAAGTTCTTGGGCAAATTTTCTCCAGACTGGAGAGCAAGAGAGGCAGAGCATATGTGTGAACACGCTCGTCAGCTCTCTGCCCAAGGTTCTCAGGGTCTCAGTGTGGTTTCGTCTCCTGAATCTTTGGACATTGCAAAGGACCCTTACCAACCTTGACTGGCTAAGGAAAGCTGCTCTTCCCAAAGGGGTTTTAGAGGAAGAGCAGAGAGTGTATTTGGGGCAGTTGTTGGATTAAAATTAAGAAGGGTATAGAAATCGGTTTAAAATGAGCTTTTTTCTAACTGAGCTACAGTTAGTTAGTGTCAGTCACTTTGCAACCGTATGGGCTGTAGCCCTCCAGGCTTCTCTGTCCGTGGGATTTTCTGGACAGGAATACTGGAGTGGGTTGCCATTTCTTTCTCCAGGGGATCTCCCCAACCCAGGAATTAAACCTGGGTCTCCAACATGGCTACAGTGATCAAGGCCAATTAATGGACATGTCTTCACCCCAGATGAGATGTTATATATTATCTGACTTTTAGGTCAGGAGATAAGTACTAAAAATCTCTGTGTAAAACAATGAAATACTTGATTATTGTTTCGTGGCAATTAGTTTCCAAAAAAAAAAAACAAACCAAAACCTTGAACGTATAGAGACAGCAGAGAGAGAGCATTCTCTTATCCCTGTTGGAAGAAGAGAAGCATATCTGGGTAGGTTAGGGAAGGTGGTCAAAGGGATGGGAAGATTTAGGAGGAAGATGGTAGAGAGGTTGTGGTGTAGGCAGAGGGAACACGTGTGGAACATCTGTGTTAGTGGGGTGATAGCTCCCCTGGGAACTGTGATGACCAGTGAGAGCATCACTTGAAAACACTCTGGAATGTATGAAGCCCTGTATAAATATGTCATGGCAATTTTAACCTTATTTTGTTTTAGTGAGTAATACATGCATATGGTACAAAAATTACAAGGTACCTAAGGACTTTAGAGACTTTCCACTTTAGAGTGAGAAGTCTCTTTTCTACCTCTGTTCCGTTTTCTCCAGACGCAACCAGTATTGCCAGTTTCTTATACATCCTCTAGAGATATTTTGTAATCATACCAGCAAACGTGTGTATATTGAAAGTAGATTATATTATAGACATTGTGACTCTTCACCCTAAATGCCTCTCACAGGTCCTAAAATACTTTAGCGCACAGTCTGCTACTGTTTTTGCACCCAAGAAAATGAACAAGAGTTCACTAATATCATATAGTATCTAGTCTAAAAGTATTTATATTATCTCAGATGTTCCTCCGAATGTCTTACAGCTGCTTTTTTTCAAACAGTGATCCAATCACCACTCTTCATGGTAGCATGCTGTATACCACCTTGCTTTTCTCCCCTTCAAACATATCTTAGAGAGTACCCCGTTATCAGTGGAGAGGAATTTCCTCTTTCTTTTGCGGGCACATTTGTGCATGTGCATTAATTCATGTAACTGGCCTTTATGATATTTGAAAATGTTTGTTACAGGAAGAAATGGTAACAATAGTAGCAGCGGCTCTTGCTTGAAGACCTAATTCCTGCTAGTTCTGTGTGGACCTTTTGACACATGTTTGGTTATTTTAACCTCAAGTGAACCCTCTAAAGTGAATATTATTATCCTCCCATTTTATAGATAGGGTAACTGGGGGCCAGGGATGTTAAACTGAATCCACTTTGATGACTCTGGACAGTTCTTTTCCCAGACTGAGTTTGTCTTTTTTTTTATTGCTTCCAAGTCTCCTCAGATTCTGATAGGCCATCTTGTTATATGGGAGGTTAAAGCGGTCTGTGCCCAGCCCAGCTTTCAGCTACAGCTGTTTGGTTTCTGGCGCAAGACTCGCACCTGCTGTGTTCTGTTCTGACAGTGGCCTCAGAGATGAGAGTGCTGTCTCCCCTCAGCCTCCTTTGAGCCCCTGTGCCCACCCAGCAGCACTGTCTGTCCCCCTTGTCCTGATAGTTCTCTCTGTGTCGGGGCAGGTGGGCAGCAACGCTGGCATCGTAGGGATGACCAAGGAGCACCTGGGCTTGGCGTTGGCCCTCAACGTGCCTGTGTTTGTGGTGGTCACCAAGATTGACATGTGCCCTGCCAACATCCTACAAGGTAAGTGCGGGCAGCAGCAGTCTGGCGCAGTCACCCACGGTGGCTCCTTGATGATCTGCCGCCAGGGCTGCAGCCTGGGATCCTGTGCTTCCTTGCACCGTGTGTAGACCTTGGCCCGAATGTCCACCAGCCCAGAGACTTCTGCTTCCTCCCTGTTTGGCTCTTGGTCTGAGCACGGCCTAGAGTTACCTCCTGTTCATTGTTCCTTCTGGTTACAAATGCAGGATCCCTGAAGTCCCTAATCTGGCATCTCTTTTCAAATGGCTTTAGGCAGAAGGGGTTGGGTTTACCATCTAAGCTGGGCATATATGGAGACATTTGGGCAGAGAGTCTGATGGCCTTTTGCAACCAAAGGCTTCTAAACAGAGTTGCAAGATTTGGCTAGAGATGGTGGAAGAGAGTTAAAGATGGATCCTTCTGGAGGGCCTCCTAAGGGCTTCTGCAGGTGTCTAAACATCCTAGAGATCCTCTTGTCAGATGAATTTTTTCCCAGGAAACAGAGCATTCTAGGAACAACACTGTCCTTCTCATGGACCCCCAAGTCACTTAATTATAGGATGTGAGTCTTCTAGAGACTCTGGAGAAACCTGTCAGGTTTCAGACCTGTGACCTGAGCACACACTCCCCATTAGTCTCCTCCTGCTCTGGCAAGCATTCACCCAGTTTTGGCCCTCCTTCTCTTCTCCAGGCATTATGGCATTTAACACTGTGCATCTGTCTGTCTCCTGCTGCATCAGTAATGAGTGGACCTGTCTTGCCTTGGAAGCCTGGCCAAAGAGAAGGCTGTGTCCCCTAATCTTGTTCCATTTCACCCTTTAAGAAACCCTGAAGCTGTTGCAGCGCCTGCTGAAGTCACCGGGCTGCCGGAAGATCCCCGTGCTGGTGCAGAGCAAGGATGATGTGATCGTTACAGCCTCCAACTTCAGCTCTGAGAGGTAATGAGTAGGGAGCAGTCACTTGGGCGCAGGCCCAGCGATTGGTTGAAGTAGATGATTCTGCTCTCAGCGATGTTGCTCAGGGGCTGTATGAAGTGACCCAGATTCTCAAGTGCTTAGCCTCACTGAGGTTGGAGTACTAGCTGAGACTTCAGTGTCCTTATCTGTGAAATGGATATCATCTTCTTCACAGGGCTCTTGTAAGTGTTCGCAATGATATATGTAAAGCACTTAGCACTGCGCATGGCTGCTGTTTGTTAGATACACAGCCATTTTTATAAATGTTTTTATTGACTTTTAAAATATATGTATATTTATTTTATTTATTTGGCTGCACTGGGTCTTAGTTGCAGCATTCCAGATCTAGTTCCCTGACCAGAGATCAAACCCAGGCCCCCTGTATTGGGAGTGCAGAGTCTTAGCCACTGGACCACCAGGTCCCTAGTTTTTTTATACTGTTGTTTCTCAAAAGCTGTCTAATCACAGATGAGTTTTGGCATTTACTCATTAGCATGTCCTTTGATTCTATAAATATATATGTATTTTTGGCGTGATGGGTGACTTTTGGGCTCTTAGTTACCACAATTGAACCCAGGCCAGCAGTGAAAGTGGTTGACTGCCAGGGAATTCCTTGATTTCATAAATATTTATTGGATGTTTGTTCTGTGCTGGTCTTTTCATTTAGGCATTGAGGACTCAGAGTTGACTTGCGCACAGTCCTTGTCGTCAGGGTGGTTGGCTCCTTGGTCAAAGATAGTCTCTTGGTAGTAGTGAATTTTGTTGACTCTGCTTCTTCTCCCATAGTCTTGGGACTGTTTGCTACAGGACCCAGAGCAGCCCGACATTTTGGCCTTTTCTCTCTGCCCTAGCACTGTCTTTAGTACCACCAGTTGGCCAGCAGAGGGAGTATGTTTCAGTTGGCCCCATTTCAGTTCATTCATTTTGTTGAGTGCCTGTTCTCTACAGTCCTTATTCTAGATGTAGCAAACATGTAATTCCTGATCTTGAGAAGTTTTATTAACCATGGATAGCAGATAGACAGGAAGCTATTGTATATAGAATGGATAAACAGCAAGGTTCTACTGTGTAGCATATTCAATATCCTATGACAAACCATAATGGAAAAGAATATATATATTGAATATATATGTATGTGTATAACTGAGTCACTTTACAGAAAAATTTAGCACTGTAAAATTTAGCACTACTATACTTCAGTATTTTTTTTTTTTTTAAGTTTTCTGAAAACTCAAAGGGAGTCAAGGGTACCCATCTGGGGAGGATTCTCTGGAAGGAGGCGGCATTAGAGATGGGCTATTCATATTGAATACAGCTGAATATTGAATACAGTTCCCTGATGAGAGGATTTGGTAGTTGGATAAGAGGGAAGGAATCCAGGCAGGCGGATTAGAATGAACAAGGGCATGGGAATGAAAAAAGCTGTGAGGAGAAGGGGGATTCTCCAGTCTGGCTGGAACATAGGACTCTGAGAGAAATAAACTGGTCAGGGTGTTGGGAGGAGGGATTCCAGCTGGTATCTCATCAGTGGAGAGTTGGTTAAGGATTTAAGGATGTGTGTGCTGTAAGACGAAGGGGTACTTACCAGCACCCGGAATAGGGCAGTGGTGCCAAGACGAGAGGAGGGGACAGATTTCAGGGACAAAATGGTGTTAGGAGAGGCCTCAGGCAGGAGTCGGTGGGCTTGGCAGGGCCTGGGAGGCCAGTGAAGGGGTGGTGGGGGCACCCTCAGTTGCAGCAGCTGTGCCAGGAGCCCTCCTGCTGCTCCTCCCTGCTCAGGCAGGAGCTCGCCATGTGAGCGCCTTTCTTCCTGTCTCTCCTCACCGCCCCCCTACCAGGATGTGCCCGATATTCCAAATCTCCAACGTCACAGGCGAGAACCTCGACCTGCTAAAGATGTTCCTCAACCTCCTCTCCCCTCGCACCAGCTACCGGGAGGAGGAGCCTGCTGAGTTTCAGATTGACGACACCTACTCCGTCCCGGTGCGTTGGTTCCGGTGGACTGAACAGGGTTGGGAGGCTGAGCAGCGGTGTTTCCTCTGGGGCTACTGGGGCCAGTCTGTGGTGCAGATGGACTCACTGGGCCGGGGTCTTCCCTGCAGGGTGTGGGGACCGTGGTGTCCGGGACAACACTGAGGGGCCTGATCAAGCTGAATGACACGCTGCTGCTGGGCCCAGATCCCTTGGGTAACTTCCTGTCGATTGCTGTCAAATCCATCCATCGCAAGCGCATGCCTGTCAAGGAGGTGCGCGGGGGCCAGACTGCCTCCTTTGCACTGAAGAAGGTGAGTGGAGAAAGGTACAAGCGCCCTCGGGCTCTGCGTCATG
This sequence comes from Cervus canadensis, assembly GCF_019320065.1. NCBI lineage: Eukaryota > Metazoa > Chordata > Mammalia > Artiodactyla > Cervidae > Cervus > Cervus canadensis. Next base: position 9,257,381 of record NC_057406.1, on the reverse strand, counting down.
CTGGGCTCTGACTCACCTCCAGCTTTCAACAGCCGCTCTGCAAGGCAGGGAGTGCTGACCTCACTTTTACAGATGAGGAACTGAGGCCCAGAGAGCCTGGGTGACTTGTCGGGCTCTCGGGGAGCACACCGGGACTTGAACCCAGGCCCGCGGCCTCCTGAGCTCTGCTCCTCCACACAGTGTCTGGCCGTGGTACCCTGCACCAGGGGTGAGGTCCGCTGAGGGCCTGCCCGCTGTGCAGAGGGTCTTTCTACCCGGGGCTGTTGAGGTCTGTAGCAGATTCTCTTGCCATTCAGCTTTCAGTTCCTGGGGCAGGGGACTGGGGTGACTGCTGGCTCCTGGGTCACCCACTTTTCCCACCAAACAAATTAACCAGCAAGGCCAGACTTTCTACTTTCCATCAATCGTATTGTGCTTTACCCTATTTCTCCCACTTGACTACTTGCCTGCCTTTGCCCTTTGGCCTGTTACTTAATTCTAGCCCATCCACAAGGTCTGGCTGAAATGCGACTTTCGGACTGAAGTCTTTCCTGACCCCCAGTAACTACCCCTGACGGAGCCCTAAAGTCTGCCTGGGACAGTCTGCCCTAGAAAGCTGGTGGTCCAGCGCAATGGGAAGTCAAGGCCCTGTTGGTCCCGGTTCACAGAGGGACTCCTGCCCTGCTACAGCAGGGTGTGAAGCCAGATGGCATTACTGTCCCTGAGGTCTGGGGTTCCCTCTTGTTTTCAGATCAAGCGCTCGTCCATCCGGAAGGGCATGGTGATGGTTTCTCCACGCCTGAATCCCCAAGCTTCCTGGGAGTTTGAGGCCGAGATCCTGGTCCTTCATCACCCCACCACAATCAGCCCACGGTACCAGGCTATGGGTAGGTGTTGAAGGGCACTGCCAGCCAGAAGTCTCCGGCTCCAGCAGCCCACACCCCAAAGTTTCAGCTGCAGCCAAGAGTCAGGTCTCTGTCCTGTTTAGTGACACCATCCCCTCTGTTCCACCTGCAAGCTGCAGCCTGTGGTCTGTTCATTCTTGCAAACACTAATCGAGTGCTGGCTCTGCGCCAGGCACCGGAGACTCAGAGCTGCCCTCGGGGACCTCACACTCAGCCCTTCGGCGGACGTCTGCCAAGTGCTGCTGTGTGCCAGGCGATGATGTTAAGGTGCTGGGGGACGAAGACAAGGTGGGTGAGGGCGCTGCCATCAAGAAGCCCGAAGTCCAGAGAAGGCTCGCATGCCAGCCGAGTGCCTGTGTTCAGTCTGTAAGTGGAGGACAAAGTGGGAGAGTGTGAGGCAGGATCCATCCAAGAACAGGCCTCCAGCTCACTTAGCCACACTCGGCCCCTCCAGGTTCAGCCTACCACACAGCTCGAGCATGGTTCATGCTTTCACTCACTGCTTCCCCTGCCCTGAGGCCCCTGGGCGGCTCAGGCCTCTGCTGACTTCTTGGCTCCCTTGGCAGTGCACTGTGGGAGCATCAGGCAGACGGCCACCATCCTGAGCATGGATAAGGACTGTCTGCGCACTGGGGACAAGGCCACCGTTCATTTCCGTTTCATCAAGACCCCCGAGTACCTGCACATAGACCAGCGACTGGTGTTCCGGGAAGGCCGCACCAAGGCCGTGGGTACCATCACTAAGGTATGTCCGGGCGGACCACCTTGCCTGCCTGTGGGAAGTACCGGGGCCTTCCAGTTCTAGCCTGTGAGCATAGCACGCTCTTTTCGAGAAGCCCTGTGAAAGCTTACTAAGTGCCATCTGCTCTGCTGCCCTGAGAGGTGTCCCTGGACCTCCTGTCCTTCTGGGCTTTGGTGGCAGCTGCGGTAGAGAGAAGGAGGAGTTGAGGCATGGCAGTCGTTGGTGGAGAGAGTGGTGGGAGGATGTCCAGACCAGGCGGAGTCGACCCCTGAGAAGCTGGGCACAGGCTCCAGTGGCCTGGCCGGGGCGGTGCCCTTAGAGCAGTGGGTGCAGTTGGAGCGCGTGCTGGCCAGCAGTGGGGCACAGGCTCGAGCTCTTTGTGTCTTGGAGCCCGCCTCATCCCCTCTGCAGACTTCATTCGTGGCCTCGAGTAGGGGCCCTTGAGAGAGTGGTCTGACGCCTGCTCCATATAGCCTGTCTGAGATCTTGAAATCAGGCTCAAGCTTGCTTTCTCTCCAGAATGGCCTTAGGCCCATCCGCGTGACCCTGGGCCTGCAGTGTGTGTTGGGGAGAGGGGAGGATCATGTCCTTGAAGGCCCCCTTGCTTCGGACTGGCTGAGGATTTGGCTGAAGCTACTAGCACATGCTCTAGTGCCCTTGGGGATGCAGTCGGACCTGTTCCCTGCTTTGAGATTGAACTGGGATCATCAGGGAAGGCTTTGAGTCAGTCCTTCCGGGTGGTAGCTCTTAAGAATTCTGATGGCAGTACTCCAAATTCTTCCCACTCCTGAGAGACTCACTTGGTCTCTTTGGGAATCCTGAACTGAAAACTTGCCCCAGACTCTTGTTCCACGGACAGCAGGAGGTACTCGGGGCAGGCTGGACCCCCAGCCTGGGAGCTGGGCTGAGTAGCAGATGCTGGGGTTCACAGGTTATGGGAAGAGCAGCCAGGGCGGGGAACAGCCTGGAACCCTTCTGGGCTGGGCAGAGGCCAGTGAGACATTAGCCCCGACCACGGCAGCCGGAGTACACTGAGTGGAGAGGGCATCTTGCTACCCCACTTCCCTTAATCACCCCCCAGCCCTCCCTGCCTCGCCCAGGCCCAGCCAGGCCAGGAGTGGGAGGTCCCTGAGACCTTGGGGTGGGGCGGGGGCAGCTGAGCCATGTCATGGCCGGCAACTCCAGTCTTGCCCCCACCCCTTGACTCTGGCAGCTCCTGCAGACCACCAACAACTCCCCAATGAACTCCAAGCCCCAGCAGATCAAAATGCAGTCGACGAAAAAGGGTCCCCTGCCCAAACGAGAAGAGGGGGGCCCCTCTGGAGGGCCCACAGTGGGAGGCCCCCCACCAGGAGATGAAGCTTGCTCTCTCGGGGCCACCCAGCTGGCTGCATCCAGCAGTCTCCAGCCACAGGTGAGTGCTTCCCCAGCCAGTCCGGCCCCTGACCGCCTTGGGTGGGCAGGGACGAGAGTTGGGGGGTAGAGGTGACTCACAAAAGAGCCCAGGCAGCCTTTGCCAGCCTGTCGTGTCCTTGAGTTCCCCAGTGGGTGTTTCTCCACACTCCAGGCCTGTAAGTGCTCTCCAACTGGGAGCTTTTGGTCTCTTAAGGCAGTATTGTTCAAACTTGAGATGTGGCCTACGTGAAGTCAACTTAATGAGTTGGAGTAGCATTTAGTTTTAATGAAAAAGAATAAAAAAATGTCAGTTTCCCTATCACAGTAAGAGCGAGTGGTGTGTGTGTGAGAGTACAAGTGATGTGTGCACACTGCAGCCCCAGGTGTCCGAAAGAGGCTGTCTTCAGGGCCCTTCCCCGACGTGGCACCTCCTGAGGGGTGGGTGGCCTCGGGCCCCGGTCCGTTTGGCTCTCGCTCAGAACCTCCGGCCAGCTCTGGGCCCTGGAGTCCTCTCCTGGCGCCCTCACATTGCTCCTTTCCAGGGTCTTCCCTGACCCTTCTCTGGAGAGAGCTTCCGCCTGGACCTGTCCTTGCTGCTCTCCCCTCGTCCTCTTGTCGAGTCTCCCCGCCGCCTCCCCTGCACCTGTCAGCGGCGGCTCGTTAGCTCCTGCCCGCTGTGTGCTCCCTGAACTGCTCCTCACACCCGGATCCCTGGGACCCGCCACCTGTGAGGAAGGCAGGGTGGGCACCAGCTCTGTCCCAGAGAGCCGCTCGCTCATGGGCGGCCCCCGCTTCCCACAGCCCCTCTGTGCCCTGTGCTGCCCCAGGCCCAGCGGGCCACCGCTTCTCAAGCTCCTCCTTCTCTCTTTCAGCCCAAGCCCAGCAGTGGGGGCCGGCGACGGGGGGGCCAGCGTCACAAGGTGAAGTCCCAGGGGGCCTGCATGACCCCCGCCAGCGGCTGCTGAGTCTCCCCGGCCCACCTCCATCACCTGAGGGATCCTGGTGCTCTGGCCCCGGCTCCATCAGAGGAACCAGAGCAGCCCTGGAGCCACTCACCCTCCCCAGCCGCACCTGGAGCCTCATCATTCCCCCCAACCCCCATTTTCCAGGGGGGCTGTAATTTATAAGCTGAGGAAGGTGGCCAGACTTCCAGAGAGGACTGACCATCTCCCACCCTCCTCCCCGCCTTCTTCACTCACACCTTTTTTGTACATCCGGGCCCTTAGTTTTTATTCTTTTTATTATATATCTATCTCTCTATCTAGTGTGTGTGTGATTGTGTGTGGGGGTGTGTGTCTGAGGTGCAGGAGCGCGGCCAATCAGGGCCCTGGGCGTCTTTCTCCTTTTTCCTCTGTGGCTGGCCACCGGCCTCCAGGAGCTAGCTGGCTGCCTGTCCATACGTCCGTCTGTGTGTGTCTGTGCGAACCGTCAGGGGCTGGCGTGCCCCCCCCTTCCCTGTGTCCATTCTCTGTGCCTGGAGCCGCCTCGGGGCTGCAGGCGTCCAGGTGGGAGTGTCTGCTGGTACTGGAGTCATCCTTCCGGGACTTGGGGATCTTAGCAGAGCCAAGAGTGGTGGTTCCCTGTTCTCTTTCTCCCTCTTGCTCCTCTTGAACCCTCAAACAGTTAATGCCAAAAGCTCTTAAGCTGTAACTCGTAGATGTGGGGGCGGGTATTGGCGATTGGATTGTAGGATCCTCCTTCCCCCATCTCTGACCCTCGCCCTTGACCTAGAGACAGCTGATGGCTTTTCTTGCTCCTCTGAGACAATCTTCTGTTTGCTTAGCTGACTGGGGTGACCCCTCCTCAGCCAATTCTGTCACGTTGGAGTCTCTCGCCTCGCCCTCCTCAGGGCTGCCTCCTGCTTGAACTTGGACTCTGAGTCTTGTTGGGCCTCGGGCCAGAGGACCAGGACTTGGGGCTGCCCACTCAGGGTCAGCTCAGCAGCCCTTCCTATTGGTGGGGGTGCCGACTGTTCCTCTGAGCCAGGCAGGAACAGAACCCCTACTTCCCCACATTGCCCCAGCACGGCTGCTACAGGAGCACAAGAGTGAAGGGCCCGAGCCCCAGATTGGTAAGCTCTAATTGGAGCAGGGAGGGCAGGCAGGAGGTATTAACAAGATTCTTCCAGACCCATCTCAAGAGCATTAAGCCCTCAGGAAGAGTCACTGCCTGGGGTGGGGGTGGTGTTGCCCGGGCCAGAGAGGGCAACACGGGCCCCGAGCCAGCCTGGCCTGAGCTGTGGACTAAGCCCTCACTTTAGGGTGGACTTGTGGGCAGAGCTGTGTTCTTTCTCTAGCCTGGGACACCCACCTACCTGGCTGGGTCCTTCCTCAGCCTCCCCTCCCCTCCGTCCCCAACCCTTCACCACTCCTCCTGCGTCCAGACCGCTGGTCCCTTCTCCTCCCCTCCTCCTAATGATTTCTAGTTACCACTTACCTGTGGCCATGGACCGACCAGACCAGCACACAAAATAAAAGTTTGTTCCAAGTTGACGGTGTCGTGTTCCCTACCCAGCCCCTCCAGGTGGAGGCGCTGCCACGGGGACCTCCATTGTTCTCCCTGCCCTGGAGCCCGGCCACAGGCGGGGCCTGCAGGAGCCCAGCTTCTCCTGCCAGGCAGCTGTGGCTTCAAGAACCCAGGCTTCTCGGCCAGTGGTGACCCAGGACCAGCTGGCATCCTCTGAACCTCAGCTTCCTTATCTACAGTGAGAGAGGTGAATGCCTGCCTCAGGTTGATGAGGATTCAGCGAGAGAACGAGCGTGAGATCCCAATATGTCCAGCATGTGGGAGGTACCCGGTGAGTGGTCACCACGTGGCTTCTCACCCATGGTGGCTCCCAAGTCCACAGCAGAGGCCACAAGCTGGGGGACAGGATCCAAAGGACAGATGTGGCATGGACTCGGCTCTGCTGTGCAGCTGGGACCGTGCTAGGCGTTTCCCTCGCTTCATGCTCTTTAACATTCGCGGCTACCATCTGGGAGGGAGGTGGCATTAGTGATGTCTTTCCAGTTAAGAACTCAGGAGCAGTGCCCCCAGCCCCCAGCCATTCCGGTCACCCGCTCCAGCATGTCCTCCAGCTGGCCCTGGTTCCTTTGTCTGCTGGCCGTCTCCCCTTTGCTTTTTTGACTCTGGTTCTGCTTAGAGGGGCTGCTGCCCAAGGCTGCCTTCATGGGGGAGTTGCAGGTGGAGTAGCAACCCCTCCTTCAGTCCCTGTGGCAGGCGCTGTGGAATTTGTTCCCACAGGACTTAGCCATGTGGGGCCTTGAAACAGAACCACATTTAGTTGGCAGTCTCTTGCCTCTGTGAACATAACCACTTCCTTTACATTTAGAAGCTATGGCTTCCACCCTGGCCTCTGCCTTCAGACACTCAGGTCAGTCATTTCTGTGGCCACCAGGCCCCACCTGCCTGCCAGGGGACTCATGGCAGCACTTGACTGTCGTTGGCTGGGGCTGCAAAGGTCCTGCATGGGTCTCAGCCCTACCCACTGTCTATTTGGAACAAGCCATCAGCCCTTTCGTAGTTGAAGAAGAGTTGTTAATCCAGTCATCTTAAATGGCAAATCCTGACCTTCTGCAATGCAGTTAGCATGTGTGACCTTTTTGAATTCATCCAGGCCCGCTGTTCTGACCCTCTGACTTCCCAGCACCAGAATAAGGTAATGGGAACATGCCATGGTGCAGGGAAGAGCAGGTTTGACTGGGGTCATGAGACGGACCATGGAGAAGATGGCCAGGTCCCATGGTCAGGATGAGGTGTATGTTGAGTCCAGATGGGGAACCATCCCTGGCAGGTTGTATCATGAAGGACTCATCAGATTTGAACATGTACAGACAGGCTCCAGAGGGCATGAGCAGAGGCCCTGAGCTCTGATTGTATGTGGTCAGTTCCAGAGACTGTGTACTGGTGCTGCTTAGGGATGTGGCCTTTGTTGGAAAATGGTGGTCAATACAGTGCAGGTGTTAAGTGAGACAGGAGGTAATGAAGCAAGCGGCTGCTGAGCCGTGCGTCCTGGGACTGGCTCTGTCCTGGTGGAGAGCTGAGGGCTTGAGTAACTGGCCCAAAGCATCAGGCCTGGCTGTGTGTCCCACCTGACACCCTCTCCTACAGCAGTTCACCCCAGCTCCTCCCTGCTGACTTGTTCCTGCCTTTATTTTCTCAGCTGTGATGGGGCCCAGCCCTGAGCCAGGTGCCATGGTCAGGATGAGGCGTGTGTTGAGTCCAGATGGGGAACCACCTCTGGCACCTGGAGCTGCTCATTGGAGGCACTGAATCTGGGGAAATACATGCAGGGAAGGGCCAGGACCTGCTCCCCGGAACTGGCAAGAGTTTGACTCTTCAGGGGACCCACCTCGTCCCATTCCAACACAGGTACAAGGGACAAGGGTCTAACTCCTGTGGAGGGGGATTGCGACACTGGCGTAGACGAGCTCAGAGTCAAGTGGGTCACTCCTACTGCTCCACTGAGAGATGCAGGGCAAGCTTCCTGCTTCCCAGGGGACATCAGTGATGGCCAATAAAGCCACCTCCCTTTCTCAAACCCTGGAGTGACCAGAACAGGGCGAGCCTCAGGTCCCATCTCCCATCACAGCTGAGAAGCCTGGGTTTCTAAAGCTTAGGAGGTAAGCCTTTGGGACATTGTTTTGGTTAAGAAGCCTTTCTCTTTTTCCCAAGAGCAGAGTCCCACACAATGGCCAGATAAAAACCACACCACAGACTCCATTAACCCTGGGCATAATTTATTTTTTGCATAGGCATAAATTAGAATCTGGAGATAAAAAAAAATAAGAACCAATAGTGCAGCATTTGTGACAGGAGAGCGCAAACAAAACCTGGCTGCCTGGAGGCAGGGCCGGTGCTGGAACAGCACAGGGGGTCTGGGGCCCCCTCTGTTCCAGCCCCCTCCTCTAGGAACTCTTCCGAGGGCACCTACCTATGCAGTAGCCCTTCCTGCCCCTCCCCACAGGCCGGAATGAACCACAGAGTAAGAACCCAGTCAGTGCCCCAGGCCCCTCTTGGCAGCCAGGTTACAAGGAACTGAATTCACCCAAGGCCCCACAGAACGGGGCTAGAAATCAAGCCCTTAGCTTCTCAGTTAAAAAAACAAGACCTTGAAAAATATTTACACACTAGAGCAGGGCCTGCCGGGTCCAAAAGCTCCCACCTCAGCACCCCCTCCTTAACCACCCCCCCCCACCCGTGACTGCTCCCCATAGAAAATGAGTCAGAATAGAAACAATGAAGCAAGGGCTGAATGAGCCCCCAGGGATGGCTTAGGATCAGGGGCCTGATGGGGTGGGGCAGGGCCGACAGTCTGCACCCCACCCCACCCCGGTGACACCCTGGATGTCACTCTCATCGTGTCACTGGGCCCAGGGAGCTCTGTGAACACTGCTGGCTGCCCCCAGAGGACAGGTCTGCACCTACACCCTGGGGGCACGTGGCAAGCTTGCTCTGGGGAACAGGTGGGCCTGAGCCCGAGAGGGGAGCAGAGCGGGCCCTGGGCCCGGCGTCAGGAGAGAGAAGACAGCTGCTGTCCCCAGCAGAGGGGCTCCTGTAGGCTCCCAGGAACCAGACCCTTCAGTGTACAAGGCCCTGGCCCACCCTGACCCAGGACAAGCAGTGTACAGAAACCCTTCAGGAACGCTGTGAGCCTCGGCTGATGGCACTGGTGTCTGGAGGAGCCCAGCCACCCGCTCCCAGGAGCTTCGTGCCTGGGGACCAGTCCCGACCTGCACCCTGAGCACCCCCCTCGCCGAGGGAGGGGGCACGGCCCAGCTGCCCCAGGCCCTAGCCTGTCTCACCCACAGCTTTGGCACCTGCTTCACCTGTGCAGCTCCCGAGGTGTCAGTCCCTCCACACGGGCCAGGGGCAGGCAGGTCTGGTCCACTTTTGCTGGACCACGGGCATTACCCTGCTCTCCCCGCCTCAGTTCCCCACGACATGCTACATATATACACCCTTCCAAGAGGGAGAAGACGCCCAGTGCTTGGCACGCGGAGAGCAAAGAAGGAAGAGAGAGAATGGGGCCTGCTGACCGCTCGAGCCGCCCGTTGCACAGGAAAAGCCCGCGTGTTCTTTCATCTCCACCGCGCCAGGGCTCCTTTCTTGTTCCTGGAAGTCCATGCGCTTCAAGCGTGTGCGGGGAGGCGGGGAGGTGCTGGGCACCTAACCCCAGAGAGGGGGCGTGGCCGGCAGCAGCACAGAGCAGGCCTAGTGGGCGGGCTCCCCGTGCACCCTGAAGCGGTAGATGCAGGTGTACTCGGGGTGGCCCCAGTTAGTCAGGACGCGCAGCTCCACCACTTGGTACGTGGCCATTTTAGGATCCTGCAGAGGAAAGGAAGGGCTAAGAATTCAGATTGGAGGGGAGAGGCCACACCCAGGGCCAGACACCCCCTCCCTCAGGCCTCTGCGGAGAAACCAGACTTCAAAAATCCCGTCTTCAGGCCCTGGAAGAGTTTCCAGCTGGTGGGCCAAGAAGCCCCAGAGGCTTCCGAGGTCCTACAGGAGCTGGGAACACACGTTAAGGCTGCGTGAGGCACCCACAGCCACAGAAATACGACCTTACAACTGAAAACGAGCACGATGCATCCTGAACTGGGAAAAACTCCCAGGGGCTCCTTTTGACCATGAGCAGGACCACCTTTGAGGAAAGTCTGATACATGCTGATGTTGAAAAAGGATTCCTTCACCATGAATCAAGCAGAATGTTTTTTTGGTTTTGTTTTTTTTGTCAAGTTCCCATCAAGCCTCTGTACGCTCGTTTTCGGCTGAGAGCTGAAATTCTCTGGCCTGGCAGCCAGGCCTGCCTCTCTTCCCACCTTCGTCCCTCCTCCACCTCACCCAGTTTCCACACTTGGACTCCTCTGGGGTGGCTCTCAGGTCACCTGGGCTGGAGACTGGGAAGCTGTTTCTGACAAGGGCCTAGGAGACCGATGCCCACTCAGGTTGAGGCAAGAGGCCCCTCTCTGGGGCCCAGCCAGGCTGTGCCACGTGACACCCTGCCAGGCCACAGCCTCACTCAAGACACCTACCCTCACAGGTTCCCCAACACCATCCCTGGAAGGGCTCCACCCCACGCCACTCGGACAGTTTTCTCTGTTTCGTATCTCAAGCTGTGGGTGGGCTAGGCTGTGGCTTCTCACTTGGGACCCCCAGTGCCTGGCACAGGGTAAGTACTCAGAAAACACCTGATGAATGGATGGGAAAGTAAGTATGCCACACCTCTGCGAGCAGACCCGGAGTTCCATACCTGAAAATAAAACGTCTGAATGGGCTCCCCGTCCTGGTCGTAGGTGAACTGGCCAAGGAGCGTCCCCTCCTGCTGCAGGTCCTCGTCGAACCCCTGAGGATGGAGGGAAGACCCTGCCCTTAGCCACGGGCCCCCAGAGAGGAAGGCCTTCCCTCCTGGCTCCCCCTGATCCCCTGCCAACTGGCAGGGCAGGGGCTGGCCTCCTTGGGGACTGCAGGGGTCCTGAGCTCTGGACGCAGGGCTGCTGTGTGATCTGTGACAAGTCGCTTAACGTCTTAGGCCTCCCGTTTTCTTCCTCTGCAGCCTGAGGCAGCTGACACCGAAGTGCCGTTTCCCACCTTGGCACTGTCTTCCACATCTATGCCCTGCCCCCCAGCCGGAGAATGACCCCAGCTATAGCTTCGATAGAGACCCCCAGCTCCCAGGAGGGATACTTACAAAGATGGCAAAGTCCTTGGGGGCACTGGAGATGGTGCTGTTGGGCGACAAGGATTTGGGCACGTGCTCTAAGGTGACAGCACTGGGGCGGATGCGGGCAGAAAGGCGAACTACAGCAAAGCCCTGGGGCCCCTGGAAGGCCCAGCAGTTGCCCGGGTGCACATCTGGCTGGAGGGGAAAAGATGGGTCAGTGTGCGGCAGGTGGCGAACTGCCCTGAGCGCAGCTCTTTATGACCCAGGGTGGGACAGCCACGCAGGTGACACGGGGTGCTCAGGGCCCCACCTGGAGAATGACTCGGGGAGACTGGGAGTGGTACCACAGGGGGATGCCGAAGAGGCTGAGGAGGGCCGTCTTGGTCTCGTAAGTCTCCGAACATCGAGTGCTGATGACACTGGCCCCTGAGACCGGAAAGAGAAGCAGGGTGGGCGCCAGGGGCCGGACACTAGCAGGGGAGGGAGACCCCGGCAGTGGGCTCCTTAGCTTGCCAGCCAAGGGAACCTGCCTGTTCCCTCAGGACAGCTCTTTCCATCTGACCCAGACCACAGAGCAGCAGTAAGCATCAGCCCGCCCTGGTGAAGGATTACCCTCAGTATCTCCTGCCCTCTCCCATAGTTGCTCGCCTTTGTGGTGAGTTCTGGGTTCTGATTTCTGCTGACTTCAAGCCCTGCTTGCTTAGCACCACGGCTGCCCCAGCAGATGCCAGGGGGCCTGCAGTGTGGGGCAAGGGAGGCCCAGCAAAGGGAGGCAAGCTAGACACACCTCCCGACTCCAGAGCGTAGTCCACCATCCCGATGCGGTCCTCGCTGTAGCGCTTCAGAGCCTGGTTTACGATACGGTGCACCTGCTAAAACACAGGCGCCCAGAGCAGCTGTGATGGGGAAGCCAACTCGTCCACCTCTGTGCCCCATTCTGAGGGGCCAGCGACCCGCAGATGGAGCCCTCTGATGCCTGCACCACCCTGGTGTCCAGAAACGCGTTGCACTTCCCCAGGCGTGCCCCCGCCCCCTCACACCAGCCCCAAAGCAAACATAGGAGGCTCCTGCATGTCACTTAGGTCCTGGAACCTGCGAGGGAGCTGGCGGGGTGGGACCGTGCAGTTCTATGGCTCCCAGGAGGAGAGCAGTGTGTGTGGGGGGGTGGATCAGTCATTGTGGGGGGTCCAGGAACAGAGTCCTCACCTCCTCGGTCACACCAATCACGCCTTCCTTCTGCAGCGTCAGCCCCAGGCTGGCCACAGCCTCCCTCGCCGACTTGCCCTGCATCTCGGCCATGTGGGCGAGGATCTTGCTCTCCAGCTCCCGCAGCTGAGCTTCCATCTCCTCTCGCTGAATGAGCCCAGTGCGGGTTCCCCCACCTCGAAGAAGGAACTGACTGATCCAGGCAGGGAGCTGAGACTCCACCTAGGGACCAAAACGGTCTCACTCTGGGAGGCTCACTGGGAAGGTGGAAGCTGCCACCGCAGGGCCCAGCCGGACTGGAGTGGGGGGTTGGGGGCGGCGCCTGGCTTGGGTCAAGACGCCAGGCAGTGAGTACAGGCCCCTCTGTACTCACTCCAGCGAGGGCAGGGCTGGCACGTGCCTGCTCAGGCCACGGCGGGTAAAGAGGAACAACCCTCCGTATTATCAGTGAGAAAACAGGAAGAACTCCCATCAAAGAAAGCCAGCATCTGTGCCTACAGCAGGGGCAGGAGGCACTCTGCCTCACAGACTCCCAGGACCGGCGCAGAGAAGGGGTATTCCCGGGGAACCCGGAGGGTTCCAACTCACGTCATCCCGCACGGCCTGGAGCTGCTGGGGCAACAGCCCCACCTGGTCCTCCACCGAGCTCTGCTTCACGGTCAGGGCTGCCAGCTCCTGCCGCAGGCCTGCCAGCTGACCCTCCAGCCGCCCCAGCTCCTTCATGGCGTTCTCCTGGAAGGACTCCTGGGTCATCCTACTCCCAAACAGAAGAATAAGCTGTGGGTCTCCAGTGAGGGGTAAGGCTATGCTGAGGCAAACGAGAGGATCCCCTACTTGGCACCTGACATACGTGAGTGCAAGGCCTGCTCTCGGAGGTTCTAAAATGAGGCTGTAGAGCAGCTCTGGTGCCTACGCTTGGCCTGCATATCCCAAAGAGCTAGTTATTATCCTGCTTCGCTCCTAAGCCCAGATCCAGAATTCGCTGCCTCAGCTCTCACATCCTCCACCAGTACGGACATCTGGGACACGGGGAGGCAGCCAGCACAAGGCTGCACAGGAAAGATGGTGCATCTATAAATGAACCCAGGAATTCTGATTTTCCGGCAGTACCCACGATCCCCTACCCCGACCGCCACTGCCCCTCGAGGACAGGCTCTGAGCAGATGGTCCTGAGCCAGGTTACTGCCATCTCCTTCTCAGCCTGGGACACAGAACTCTGCTCTGGGTTTCTGCCCCCTATTCCTGTCTGGAGATGAGCAAGCCTAGGACAGACAGCAGCGCCCATTACCTTTGCCACTCTGACTTCAGCTGCTGGAGTCGAGCCTCAGATTCCTGTAAGCAGGAAGAAGACACCAATTCAAGGACTGTCAGGCTCACAGCAATCAGTCTCCCAGAGCAGGATCTGTTCCTTTTGGGGTCTCTGCTTAACCACATCCCCACCCCAGGGCCTCCTGGCTGTTCTAGCAAATGTCAAACTGGCCTCCCAGTTGATGTCCTGATGTGAGTCTCACCCCATAACTATTGCGCTCAGGCGTTCAGCCGTTCACTCATTCATTCAGCATGTTATACCGAGCACAACAGGCCACTTGAAAGTAGCCCTTCCTGTCCTCCGGCACACTCCCAGGGCATCTTCGCAGAGTGTTCCAGCCCAGGGGTATTCAGTTTAAGCAGAAGTCAGGAGACTACACATCCTTCTCCCCATTCTATGTCTAAGCAGACCCTTTGGGGTCAAGCTGTTTCAGCCCAAGAAGAGATGATGAATTGGATCAAGCCCCAAGCTCACCAACCTGTGAGGCCTGGACAATCTTCTTGAAAAGGTCTTCTGAGTCCTGCTGATGCTCTGCTCTCAGGGTGACCAGCTCTTCCTATCAGGTATAGGAGAGAGGCTGAGAACGCTACTGAGTCGTGCTCAGAGGGCCACTTAAAACCAGTAAGTGCTGTAACTGGAATTCAAACCAGGCCTGTTTGATTGCAAACTCCAGCTCCTGGCCTTTCTGCTACAGTGCCTTCCTGGAAACATCCAGGACGCCTCTCGTCTTAACTGCACACCTGTGTGGTTTGCCGCACCCACATGGGCACCGTGCCACGTGCGGTACAGCCTCTTGCTCTCAAGACCAGGGACGGGGCAGACAGGAGAGCCGCCATCGCAAAGGGGAGGAAAGTAAGGCTTAGAGAAGGTGACTGCCAAGCGGCAGAGCTGTCTGACCCTGACACTGCGGGCTCCCTCATGTCAGGCAGTGCGGGGCCTCGCCCCCTCCACCCCACACAGAGGGTGTCACCCACACAGAGGGCTGTAAGGCCCCTCAGCTCCTGTCACCCACCTGGATCCGAGCAGCAGTGTCCCTGCGGAGGTCCTCCTTCAGGGCAGCCTCGCGGCGGCTCACCAGCCCCTCCAAGAGCACCAGAGTGTCCTCGTGGCTCAGGCCGCCGCCTCCGCCTCCCTGCCCGCCAGCCCCCTGCTGCAGCTCCAGGCGCTCCAGCCGCATGGCCTCCTTCTGCCAGCTGGACGAGAACTCGGCAGCAAGAGCATCCAGGCGCCGCTCCAGCGAGTGTACCTGGGACAGAATGCGCTGCTCGGCCTGGCGGGGTGGGGAGCGGGGAAAGCCACAGAGGTGAGGGACTCGTGACAACAGAGCTTCCTAAGAAGAAATGGAAGGGAGTCCCAGGAACACACAGCCTGCCAACTCGATTAAAAGGCAGGAGCCTACTGGGAACAGAGGTTGGGCTTCTAACTTTCAAAAATTCTATTTTTAAACTAGGCGGTATTTGCATGACTCAAAAAGCAAGCAGCAAAATCAAGGTCCTAACCTCTGTTCCATTCACCCAGGGCCCTCACCACCAACCCTTCATAGGCAACTATTTTTTAAACGCAGATGAAAGTAAATACAAAGGTTCATCCTTTACTTCCCCCATTTTACAGAAAAGCTGGTCCTGAAATTGAATTGTCTTTACTAGTGATTTAAAAAAAGTTAAAGATGCCACAACACATTGTTTTGTGAAATAATAACATCACGGTCAGTAAAGTACTATCCATCAAAATAAATGGTTAAAAATGTGATGCCAGGTTAAATTCAGCAGGATGCAAGCAAAGTTCACATAACAGTAATTAGAGGACAAAGAGTTTTACATCTTCATCGCAGAGCCCAGGACCTGTACACACACTGCTGTTGTCTGTGCATGCATCACCCCTCCCGCCCTTGACCCCAGGCCTCTTGAGGGCATGGTCTGGACCCGATCCATCTTTAGCTTCTGACAGGATCCAAAAAATGACCACTGTCCTGCCCTCCTCCCCACACCTGTACCCTCTTCAATGTGGCTTCCCAGGTGCTCCCATGAGAGGTGGAGTCTCTTTCCCTCTCCTTGAATCTGGCCAACAGAATGTGACAGAAGTGAATCTAGTCCTTGAAGTCTGGCCTGACTCCACCCTCCTGGAACCCTGCCCAGTTGCTGTGAGAGCAAGCCCAGGCTAGCTAGCCGGACACTGAAGGTATAGCCCGGCCAGGCCAGGCCTAGACCAGGCGCCCCTGCTGACCCCCCAGTCCACTGTGGATGCTCTAGTCGAGGGGGCCTAGCCAAGATCAGCTGTCCTTGCTCAGACCAGAAAAGCTACCCAGGGGACCTGTGGATTCACGAGCTAGTCCAATGCTGGCACTTTTCTTTTTGGCCACTTGCAGGATCTTAATTCCCTGACCAGGGATCAATACCATGTCCCTTGCAGTGGAAGAGCGGAGTCTTAACCACTGAACTGCTGCAGGTGACCCCTCCAGTGCTGGTACTCTTAAGGCACTGATTTTGGTAGTAGTAGGTAACAGACCAGGATGTTACCTGACTCACAGAAGGTACTCAGTGAATATTTGTGATACTGTATTAAAAAGGAAGAAAGCAGACAATTTGTCTGATTTCTTTTCCTTTTGTTTTCTGTGCTTCTTAGGATGGAAACTAACTTTAGGACAGGTCTGAGTCACATTTAAGTGCAGGCAGAACTTCCTCCCCACCCCCTACACCACGAACAGTAGAGACAGGAAGGTGTCCTGGGAGACAGGCAGCATCTTTTCGGCTAGGAGTGTGTGAGGAGTGAGGGCAAGGAATGCAATGGCAAATGCAGGCCAACGGTGGGCGGTGGGGGGGTGGGGGCGGTGCTGCAACCCTAAGACGCTCACCTGGAAATGTGGGGATGAGTCTCTGGACTCCCACACCTCACGCTGCCCACTGCTCCCCTTCAAGGCCCACCAGGAGACCACAGCGGGATGGAGCGTCTGCAGCCCGAAGGGGTAGAAGTACCAGGCTCCTGCACACAGAGGAGAGGGTAGTTACCGGGGCCGGGGCCCAGCGAGGAGGCACATGGCAGCCGCGCTCATCACTAGCCTGTCTCACTGGTGGGAGCCTTGCTCCTGCCGAAGGTGGTAGGAGAGATGGAGGTTCCCCCACTGAGGCAGCAACCTCCACCTGATGATCACAGAGTATAAGCATTCTCACATCCCCTCAGGGATCCCAATCTTTCCATAGACGGCAAGGCTTGCAGGAAATCGCTGGAAGTTGAGGACTGTCCAGGGGTGGAGCCCAGAGGCCCTGAAGGTGCTTCTCAGGCTGTACAGCAGAATCACCCAGGGAGCTTCTCCAACAGCATTGGGCCCCACCTGCCAGGGAGTGAGCTCGCTGGCCTGGGCAGATCCCTCTGCAATGAGTTTTAAAAGCTCCCCAAGTGACTCCAGTGGGTGGCCATAGTTGCGCCATCACTGGAACAGAATCCACCCGCTCAGAGAGGCTGCCTGTGGCCCCAGAACAGAGCACAAGGCTGTCACACAAAGACGTATTGCTTTAGGGGCCACCTGTATTTACTCCTGAGCTACGCACACGCATGTGTGGGCATGTACATGTATGCGTGGCAGTGACAGCACCTGGAGAAGTCATACTGGCTATGGGGTCTCCAGCCTGGTATGATGCTACACTTGCCACACGATTGTTGGCCTCGAGCAGGTGCAATGGGAAGTACGTGACCACCGGGCTTTAAGTCAGACCCTCCGGACAGGCCTTCGCTCACTGCCCTCCCTGAGCTGGCCACTCCACCCCTCGGCCTTTCAGACTTTCTATGTGCATCTCCTCGTGAGACTGTGATGACCTTGGCTCCGCCAACCCCATGTGGGGATGGTGACACAAACTGAGATAGCAAGGGGAATGTGCTTCCCGAACATAATGCTATAGGATCACAAAGTCATTATTATTGTTTTAAGAGTGATACCCAGTTTCCATTGAATAGGAACAAGCTGTTCTTATAACAGCAAGGGAATCAACACTTGGAAAGATGTCCTACTTTGGTATAAATTAAAGAAATACAACTTCAGTAGATGCTAAAAAACCAACTCTAAAAAAATAATAATAATAAAGCATGGTCTTTAGTTATAAACTGGTAACTTTGAGCCTGGGGGCCACAGGGGACGCTCATAGGAAACTGTAACGATTATAACTGTAAAAAAATGTGAAAGTTCAATGATAGAGATCAGCACAAGCTGGAGCATCTTGCAAACAAAATGTAATTTAGTATCTTGGTGCAAAAAAGTGCTCTTACTTCTCTTTCCTACTTCATGGTTTTGATCTTAAAGACAGCTGAAGCCTTGATGGAGTAAGAATTCACTCACCCACACTACGTCCTGATTTGGAACGGAGGGAAAATGAGTGCTAATTTTACCCCAGCACTCCTGTAACAGGGCATCTTCTGGCCCCATGGCTTCCAAGGATGCTCTAGACAGGCCAGGCCGTCCCACAGAGCCACCCAAACCAACGACCAGATCGGCAGGTTGGGGCATTGCCCCTTCCACCCACTGATCACCAGAGGGCCCAGGAGAGCCACACAGGATGTTGCCCAGGCTTGATCCGACCCCGCCTTGTCTCTGCACTTACTGTAGCTTTTCAGTGTCCCTCCAGTTTTCACATTTCTGCTCAGCGCCACCCTCAGTGCAGACTCTGCCTGCCCCTCTGGCTCACCAGCCCCGTCTCCACAAGGAGAGTCCTCCCTTCCCGGTGACAGTGGAAACTCACCATAGGTCAGGCCAGTCAGAAGCAGCAGCAGCAAGAGGAACCACAGGAACGTCTTCAGGGATGAGAAGCGTCTGGACCACAGGAGGGGAGAGAGGGCAGGCGGAGGAGTCAAAAGGCCTTTAGGGCCTCTGGGTGCCCTCAGGGATTCCCTAGAGTACTGAGCTACAGTCGGTGGGGGGACACCCTCAAGCCTTGCATCTTGCCAGGGCCAGACTGGATGCTGAGAGCTTTACCTGCAGAGCTGGGAGTGATGGGGACAATTCTGACTCTGAATTATACTGATGTTATTAAAAATAAATCCTGGGGTCCTTGAATAACCTAAAACTCTTATACACAGATATCTTCAAAGCAAGCAAATATAGAAGAAAAGAAAAGTTAACTCCTTAGACAATATTCTTTTAGAAAAGTGAGGAGCCTTTTTTGATGACATGAATTCACCCTTGCTCCTCTTTTCAGCATAGTTGGCTGCCCACTCCAACCAGGTGTAGGGCCAGAGGGACCCCACTAACCTCCTGGTTCAGTCTTCCTTCCTCTGCCCAAGGGCCAGCTCCCAAAATCTGGCTCTGCTGGGTAAGGGACTTGGGGAACAGACCCACAGCATCCTCAGGCCACACCCGTTCATGGCTTCTGAACACAACACGGGAAACACTGGGGGCCAAGGACACCACGCCCTTGATGCTGGAAATACCACTTGCCGGCTACAGCCTAAGGCCTGGCCGTGGGAGTAAGGCCGAGCTCGTCTGAGACTCCGAAGTGGCTGGGCTGGTGTTCAGCAGGAAGCACCCGAGAAGAAACAAGAACCTGTGTTCCGGAACACCCCCTGACGAGCTATTAATTCAAGGGGCAAAGCCTAACCCTGCGTCCCACCCTCTGTCAGGCAGAGCTGAGCTTTGGGCATCCACTCCATGCTCTCTAATACAAGCAGCAAATACTGGGGAAAACCCCTCAGAGAAACGATCGCATAGAGGTTTAGATGCTTTACTGGCCACCACCCTGCCCAGGGCGTTCTGATTCCTTGTCAATTTCACTCACCTGGTTAAAACGAAGACGTCAAGGAGGGAGGCGGCTGTGGTCAGGCGGTACCAGGTGGTGCCGATCCACCAGTAGAGGAGCCCGAAGAGCCGGCCTGGAAAAGGGCCCGTGGAGCGCAAGTGCCACCCTGAACCATCGGCCTGCGGGTCTTTACCCTCGGTCCTCCTGCCCCGACCCCAACCCTGACAGCCAGTACACCTCTGTCCTGTCCCATACCTCCCAGTTCCCATCGTCTCACCAGCCCGCCCGTGCTACCAACGCCCTCCATCCCGCTTCCAAGCAAGGGTGCTCCTGTGGCTCCCGGCTCCCAGCGATTACTCTGGAACAAGCTCTTCCCGTGGCGCTACAGTCTCCGTGGTAACAGAGTTGGATGCCCAACCGCAGAAAGATGGGCGAAAGTAATTGCCGGAGAAAACAGAAACGATCGTGCACAGAGCAGCGTGCACCCACCTGGAGAGGTGACCACCATCCAGAGAAAAGAGCCCGCCTGGGAGGCCGCATTCCGCAGCCGTGACCCCGAGCCCCTGTGGTCTGTCTCCGAGTAGCCTGTGGGGTGGCGGGGGTAGGGGGGAGAGGGAACAGCTCAGTTGTCTTCAAGCTTTCATTTTAACTTTTTTACTTTCTTTTTTTGGCTGCACCATGCGGCCTGTGGGATCTTAACTTCCTCAACCAGGGGTGGAACCCATGTCCCCTGCAGTGGAAGCACAGAGTCCTAACCACTGTCCTCCCTCATAAGAGCCCTGGAATATGGAAGACCGTCACTGTCTGCTCCTCTAGCCTGTGAGCTGAGACGGTGTGTCAGTCTCCTTCATGTCCCCAGGTGACTCAGGCTGGCAGGCGGCAGGTCAGTAAACGCTGTTGGAGTGACATGCTCGGTTCCCAACGTTTTATTTCCCTCCAACTTCTGTCTGCTTCCCTCTGCTTCCCAGCAGTCCCTCAAACCACTCAGAACTGGACTAAGGAATCAGCACCTCCTGTGTGTGAAGGCTCACGCTTAACACTTGCTGGAAACATCAGAACAAGGGGACTGGTCACAGGCTGCTCAGGCCCTCGTGGGGCCTGGCCATCGCAGCCCGGCATGTCCAGGACCACCCCCGGCCTGGCTCGGGTACCACGGGGGCCCAGCAGCGACGCCCAGCTGGACACGGGTGCTCTCCCAAGCTGTCAGGGCACCCTCCCCGGCTTCCCAGCAGCCCGGGAACCTGGTGGAGTATCTTCCCGAGTCTGGGGAAGGAGGACGTCGCCTACCTACGTAGTCATCCTCAGAGGAGTAGCCCGAGGAGGACCCAAGGAAGTCCTCGGAGAGCTTGTTCTCCGGCAGCCCGTTGACCTTGCTGCTGTCGGTGCCGCCTGTGCCTCTCCTTCTCCTCACCCGCAGGTCCTCACCTGGGGAGGGAAGAACTCAGGGTTCTCCTGGGGCAGATGCTCCAAGGAGGGAGGCGGTGTTCCTGGGAACACCCTGAGGAGCATCTCTGATGGGCAGATGGAATCTACTCTGAGCCCCTCCCAAGCCCCCTTGAGTCCAAGGAAGGGTGGACTAGGACCTGCCCCCTCTGTCTCCTAAGTCTGGAGCAGACACGTGGCTACTTCATCATCTCAAAGGACCTGGAAGTTCAGACACCTGGCTGCTCTTCCAAGGATTTCCAAAAGTGGGGCGCCTGTCTTCTGGCCCAGCAGTGGTTAGGAAACCCCGTGCAAGTGGGGGGATGGATTTTGAACCATAAATTTCCAGAGGAAGCCAAGGCCTCGGAGGAGGGTTGCGGATACTCACTCCAGTAGGGGTCGTCGAGGAGGGAGTTCCTGGTGAGGGAGGCGGCGATGGAAGCGGCCCGTGGGCTGCCGATGTAGGACTCCCTGACCACGGACTCGCTGTAGTAGGAGGTGTGTGTATCTGAGGAGGGGCCCAGCTGTGGCGCTGGGGAGAGGCGCTTGGAGTTGCTGGATTTCTTCTTCAAGGTCCTATGGGAGGTCAGCCAGGAGGGGAGAGGTGGGAGCAGGCAGGTGAGCCGGCCTGGAATGCTCTGCCCTCCTACGGTGAGTGGCGTGGGGAGGTGGGGGGCAGGTGGGTAGCCGTGTTGCTAGGCAACTAACAACCCCCATCTGCTGACTGTCTGCCACGAAAAGCAGGTACCTTCTGTGCTCCCATTATCTCTAAATCTCACAAGCAGTTAGGTAAGATCAGTGAGGGAGTCGGGATTCAAATCCAGGTCTCGAACTTCAAAGCCCCAGTGTTCTTTCATGCTTCCTGATGGATTAGTCGTTTCTGCCACCCACTGAAAACCCAGACAAAGCCGACCTGGCCTCGGAAAGCTACTCAAAGCCTCCGGGGGCTGTTATCCGGGGTTTGCGCCTGCCAGGGGGCAAGACGCGAGGTGGGGGGACGCCTGCCTTAGCTCACATCCCTGGTGCCCTTGGACTTGTTCATGTCCTCAGCTGCTTCGCTGGCCTTGCTGAGGCCCTACAGACGGACAGTGAGGCAGGCAGCTGTGGGTCTGGCACAGCCATCCACAGCAGAAGGGGTTCCTGTGAGCCCAGCACTCAGTTTTGGGGTTTCCGGCCTGGCTTATGCTTGAAACTGCCTCTCCCCACTTCCTGTTCTCTGAATATGAGACAGCCCAGCTTAGACAGAACAGCGCTGGGCTCTGGCATCCTCGGAGGTGTGGCTGTCCCCTTGACCAGACATGGGCAAGGTCTGGTCTCTGCCCACGGAAGTCACAACGGGAAGAGGCGGCACGGTGAACCGCCCAAGACATTGGCTCGGTGGGTCGGGGGACCCACATGGGCTGGGGATGGTGGGGAGCCCCTACCTGAGAGGGCTGTCCTTAAACAGGGTGCTCTGACTCCCCATCACTGAGCTCCCTCCGCTGCTGCTGCTGCCACCATCATCGTCACCCTGGGAGGAGTAGCGCGTTAGGCGCTGGCTTCGTCGAGACATGATGAGGTGGGTAGGGGGACCCTTCCCCTGAAGGGAGTCTGGGGAGAGAAAGACGGCCAGGTGAGGCTCGGGGCTACTTTCAGCCCCTCCCGGGAGCCGAGGCGGAGAGACAAGACACAGCCTCCCAGTGAACACACAGCCCTGTGCATTCAACCAAACAGCCTGAGATGTGGGCGAGACCAGGCGTTGATTAAGCATCCCGGCCCCACCCACCTGCAGCCCTCTGCACTCGGCCAGCCTCTTTCAAAGCAGGTACACAGGATTTCCAGACTTTCAAATTATTGGATGCTGAGCTCCGAGATCCTGAATTGGGCCTTCTGCAACCTCTGACACCAGGCGGAGCCTGTGGCACCTGCTAGGTAGGCTACAGATGCTAAATAAATGCCTCTCATCACTGCTGCCCTGCACAGACTTTCCAGTCCAGCTGTCTTACTGGGCTGCCCAGTCCCTCGAGCTGTGCCCATTCTTGTTCCAGCTTGTTTCCCTTAAGTGGGACGTGCATTCCTTTCTTTGTAGCTGTACTCATTGATTCAGAGCCCCAGTCAAACTCTGACTCCAGAAAACCTTTCCACGGTAACCCCTGCCTGCATTCTGCTGGAGGTGCCTAGCCCATTAGTGATAACTGGCCTGCAATATCAGTGCCTCTTGATATGATGCTGATGGTGGTGATAAAATATTTTGTTAAATGCCTCCTGGGTACGGGGCTCCTGACATACTCATTTCTGATCCTTACGATCAAGGGAGGTATCACCGCTCCCACTGTATGGGGGGAACCTGGTAGCACTGAGAGGATCGGTAACCTGCCCATAGATCAATAACTCAGGCTGTAAGTGACAGTGGCAGAGTGTGCACTGCGCTGGGGCCTGGGTCTTTCCACTCCACCAAGAAGTTTTCAAGTTGTTTCAGAAAGGTGTTGTTGTGTCCCCAACTAGAGTCTTTTTTAGCGTCCATTATGTTCAAAGGGCTTCCCTGATGGCTCAGTTGGTAAAGAATCCGCCTGCAGTGCAGAAGACCCAGGTTCAATTTCTGAGTCAGGAAGATCTGCTGGAGAAGGCATAGGCTACCCACTCCAGTATTCTTGGGCTTCCTTGGTGGCTCAGCTAGTAAAGAGTCCACCTGCAATGCAGGAGACCTGGGTTTGATCCCTGGGTTGGGAAGATCCCCTGGAGAAGGGAAAGGCTACCCACTCCAGTGTTCTGGCCTGGAGAATTCCATGGACTGTACAGTCTATGCGGTTGCAAAGAGTCCAACAAGACTGAGCGACTTAAAAAAAGCAATTATGTTCAGAACAGACTGTGGACAGAGTTGTTACATTACAAATACTGGTTAACAAACTAGCAAAACGGGTAGGTGGAGCAGCTGTGTGAGATTATTGTCAGCCTCTACCAGCCAGACCAGCCACCACAGCGGGTGGAAACCAAGGCTCTGGGATGAGGCGAAGGTGAAAAGACCTGGCAAAAGGCGGCATTCTACAACACAGGGGGAGTAATAAACCTTTCAGCTCTAGAAACCCAAATTCAGAATCTCTGATAACCAGTGTGAGCACTAAACATGGTGCCTTTGTTGGCCCGTGTTACAAAGTCACTGTTATACTTTGGCCCTAGTAGTATTTGTGACTTGTT
This sequence comes from Cervus canadensis, assembly GCF_019320065.1. NCBI lineage: Eukaryota > Metazoa > Chordata > Mammalia > Artiodactyla > Cervidae > Cervus > Cervus canadensis. The sequence continues at coordinate 9,233,866 of NC_057406.1, read as the reverse complement.
ATCACTTCTAATATTCCTGGTTGATACTTTTTTTTAAGCTGTGCTCCGTCTTTGTTGCTGCGGCTGCACGGGCTTCTCATTGCAGTCGCTTCGCTTGTTGCAGAACGCTGGGTCAATAGTTGTGGTGCATGGGCTTAGCTGCTCTGCGGCATGTGAAATCTTCTGGATCAGGGATAGAACCCATGTCTCCTGCCTTGGCAGGTGGATGTTTCACCACTGAGCCACCATGGAAGCCGCTCCTGATTGATACTTAAATTACTACTTCTCTGGGTTGTGTGGTGGCCATAGGCTCTAACACATCCCAACTCACACCATGGAAACCAGGAGATCTGGCTGGTCTGGCTGGAGAATTCTACAAAGTTCTCTTCCAGAATATAAGCAGTCTCGTGTCTTGGGACTTACTGGTGTCCTCACAGGTAGGATGCTCACCTGGCATCGTCCCTGGTTTAAGCCGAGGTTGGTAAAGCGACCGACTGGTAGTAGCCACAGCAGGAAGTTGGCCTGGGTCCTTTTCTATATTCAACTCCTTATAAGGTAATTCCACCCCCACTACTACCCTCCCTACCTGGAAGTTCCAGATGCCCGCACAGGCACAGGCTCCTCCTCTTAACCCTGCCCTGATAAAGTTGATGAAGCTTTTGCCCTGGGGCAGGAACAAAGCAAAGCATTTATACAGAACTCTGCTGTTGGCAAGAATATAAAGAAATATGTAGATGAAGGGGTGTGTGTGTGCGTATGTATGTGTGTGTGTGTTGGGGCTGGGGGAGGGGTTGCTGAAAACCAACAGCAGTGCACACCCTCCCAGAGGGGTGTCTTCCTCCTAGGGTTCTGCCATCACAAAACAGTTCATGATAACTGCTAACACAAAACTGAGCCTGGGTTTCACAAAAAAGGCCAAAGCTCTGTCCTCCAAAACAAAACAAGAGGTGAGCCTCTAGGAGCTCAAATCTTTTGCATATCAGAATCAACACCGCGCCCAGAAACACACACACAGTTAAGATACCCTCAAATAAAACATCCCGCCCCACTTTTGAGCTGACCACATCCTTTTTTCAACTCCACCTTTCCCTCCCTCATCACAAACTTATATGGCAGTATCCAGTCACTCTTCGGACTTAACCTAGATCTTGACATCCTCCGCCTGACGTTTTCACACCGCATTCCCTCGTGGGACGGGCAAACCGCTCCAGGTGCTAACTCTTCTTCTCCCTTCATGCCCTACTGGCTGAAACTGCGGGAGATTTTTCTTTCTCTCTCTCTCTCTCTCTTTTTTTTACCAACCACGCGCCTGTCCCTGCCTCTCTGCTCTAAGTAACACTCCCACCCCCTATTTGTTTGCATTTTTTTTTTTTTTTTAGAACTGAACAAAATGGGCCTCCTCCCTATTCCCAGAGTTCTGACAAGCGGCGGCAGAAGCAGAGAACTGCCAGTCCCTGGAAACTGCCGAACTGGCACGAAAACGCAGGCACCGGCCTGGGCCGGTTTGGACAGCCGGGTCTCCGCTCCCCTCCTCCCGGGGAGGTTTGGCCCGGGGAAGTCCCGCCCGGAGACATCCGCCCTTTGGACCGACCAGTGGGGCGGCCAGTCCCGGAGGCGGGGGCCCGGCGGCGGCGGCGCTGAGTCAGGACGGCCTTGGCGCTTGGCCCTTCTCGACTGGCCCAGGGGCGTGCTCCGGGCGGGGCTGGAGCCTGGCCCAGCTTGGCTGGAGAGGAAGAACCAGGCCTGGGCAGCTCGGCTCTGGCCGGTGCGGCCTGACGATGACCCCGGGGTCAGGCCGACCCGGGACCCGCGGGGAAGGGGGCGAGGCCGGCCCATCACCCTCTCCCGGCGCGTCCGCCCGCCAGAGGCCCACGGCCGGCTGTTAGCTGCCTTCGCCGCTGCTCTGTACAAGGCCGGGGACTTCCGAGGCCCGCCGCGCCGCCCGGGCGCGCCACCCCCGCTTACCGCGTCGGAATCCGGGGAGCGGCGGTCGGCGCGGGGACCCGGGGCGCGCGCGGAGAGGCGGCAGGCGGGCTGGCAGGCGGACAATGCGGCCCGCGCTGAACTGCGCTGCGCGAGTGGGGCCGAACGGCGCGCGCGTGGCCGAGTGTGTATGTGTGCGCCTGTCAGTCAACGCTGACAGGCCGCAACCCATTGGCCAGGCTCCGCCCGCGTCACCGCCCACTGCCACCGCCCATTGGGCGGTTTGAACACAAAGGCCCCCAACTCGCCCCGCCCGCCGCGTGGGCCCAGCGGGCGGGGCAGGACCAGACCAGAATCCGCGCGTGGGAGGCGCGGGTGAGGGGGGTGCGATCCCTCCCTGCTGGGGTACTCGGCTGAAGCCGGCCTGACTGCGCACTTGACTCTGGGTCTGGTGGCTGAAAGCACCTGAGACCTCTCCTAGCGCGGCCTCGCACGCCTCACCCCACCCGCGATCTTCTGGGTCCCAGTGCTCCGCAAGCTGACTCGATAGGGCCGTGGTGCCAGCACCTTAGAGGCATTGAGGAGGGCATGAGGAAGTGGGGAGCAAGGGACACTGACGACCCCTGATGGCCTGGGGCCCATCTGGAGGGGTAGCACGTAGTTAGCCCTTAGGGGACCGCCCCCTCCCCTAAACAAAAAGATTGTTGGAGGCATATGCGTAATTGTTCTCTTAGGTATCACACTTAAAAAAAAAAACACACGTCTGGAAATAGGTTCTTAGAGTTTTTAAGTGATTTGCTTAAAGTTACACAGCTTGAAAAAGGCAAAATTGAGATTAGAAGATTCTCTGAAATTTCATGGCAGCTTTTTTTTTTTTTCCATTTTAAGGAGGACACTTGCCTCAGTTGGTGCTGAGAAGGCAAGACTGGCTATTTATTCCTATGCTTTACTCAGATCTGCTTGTGGAATAAGCGCTTGATAGATACTGAGTGAATAATAAATACACTGCCTGACTCCAACGGTCCAGGGCCCTGGTTCCCCACCGGCCAGCCCTACAGGCACAGAAAAGGCCCCACTTGGGAGAAGCACTTCCTGTGCTAAGAGAAGGTGAAATGGTGTTATTTCACTTTTAAAGTGCCAAGAGGAAGAGACTCAAAATGACGAAATCCAGACAGGAAGATGCTGGGGGCAGAGGACTGAGGAAGTGTGAAGCCCTTGTGCTCAGCTGGCTCCAGGTAAAGATGAACACCCCCGGCCCATCCCTGGGTCTCCATTGCCCCACCTGGAAAAGTGTCACCTAAGCTAACAGCCCATTGAAGACCACAGTGCTTGCTTCTGGTGTTATGACTTCGAGCTTTCTGAAGACAAGGGCTGGCTCCGGTCTGAGTATCTGGTGAACATGGGATGAGTTAAATGAGAATTCAAATCAGATTTAGAGTCAGCATCCAAGTAGGGGAGGAGGCCCTCTCTTGACATCTTGTCCTCCCCAAGTTGCTTAACTCCTCCATTCTATCCTAGCCAATTCCAGTGGAGTTCCCATATCCTGCCACCTCCATTGCACACCCTGCTTCACTTCTCTCCAGGGATCCTGGCAGAAGGACCCCCTTCCCAGGATATGCTGGTTTGTAAAGCTAGAGGCCATGTGCTTTCCAGTGGCCACAGGAGAGGGCCATGCCCACAGGCTGGCTAGAAGCAGCCCTGACTAAACTATGTTGACTCTATGGGCCTGTAGTAGGTGAACCATGGGCCCCAAAGATATTAGGTTCTAATCCTTAGCTCCTGTGAATGTTACCGCACATGGATAGTCTTTACAGATGCAACTAAATGGAAGGATTTTGAGATGGGGAGATTATCCTAGATTATCAAGGTGAATCCTAAATGTAATCACCAGTGTCCTTTGAAGAGAGAGGCAGAGGAGAAGAGGAGAGGGCGCTGCAGCCACGGAAGCAGAAATTGGAGTGTGTGGCTATAAGACAAGGAATGCTGGCAGACACCAGACGCTGGGAAAAGCCAGGGACGGAATCACTCCTCGAGCCTCCAATGGGAACAAGGCCCTACTGATCATGACTTTGGTCCAGTGATTTTTTAAAAAATTAATTTATTTATTTGGCTGAGCCAGGCCTTAGTTGCTGCACTCAGGATCTCGACCTTCATTGTGACACATGGATCTTTAGTTGCAGCGTGCAAACTGTTAGTTGCAGCATATGCGATCTATTAATATTTCCCTGACCACAGATCGAACCCAGGCCCGCTGCTTGGGGAGCACGAAGTCTTAGCCACTGTGGTCCAGTAATTTTGATTTTGGACTTCCGGTTTTCTCAACTATGAGAGGACAAATCGCTATTGCTTTAAGTCACCGAATTTGTGGTCATTTGTTACGGCAGAAACAGGAACCTAATAAGCGACCCTGGAAAACCCCTGGGCTTGTCACTCAAGGCTCCCATGGTTGTGCCAGGCTCCTCCCTCGGTCCTGACCGTTCTCTCTGATGGGATCTGTTCAGACTTGGGCAGTCACACACAGCCCTGTCTCCCCGTTTCTGCTGCCCCTGCCTCTCTGCCCTCCTCTCCCTCAGCAACGCTCTGCCCTTCCAGACTCCCTTCTCTGTCTGGCTGCCACTCATTTGTCCAGTCTTCTCCCAGCACCCTTCTCTCTTTTTCACAGCTCTCTTCTTGTTCCTCCTTTCTCTATCATCATTTCACAAACAGTGGCACGGTGGAAGTGGCCAGCTTTGCCCCAGCTGGAACAGGTTCTTGGTAGCTGACAAATGTGGCTACTGCCATGGGGCCACGTGGTGGCTTTCTCCATTGCCAGCCACTTCCCCTTCATTGGCCCCTTCCTTCATTAAAAAAATAAATAAATAAATTATATTTTACAACCACATGGGTAGAAAGATGACTGTAATCTAGATTTGATGCATTAGTAAGTATTCATTATTATTATACTCAATTTTTCTTCTGGTTTTAAAAGAAATGAAAACATTTCTATGGGCTCCTGAAGGATCCTATGTCCTGGGTGCTGAGTCTGCTCTGCTTCATGAGGAAGTTGGCTCTGTGCTGGAGAGGCTGAGGAATAGCGCAGTAAGAGGGGCCCAGACCCCCGCCTCTGCCTGCCAGAGGATCCCCTTCTCCAGGATCGAACCCTCGTCTCCTACATTGCAGGCGGATTCTTTACCATCCGAGCTACCAGGGAAACTCTGCATTGGATGAGGCTCTGGCCAAAGGCAGCAGGGAGGCATGAGCTACAGCCCTGGGTCTGGGCTGGGTGCACCGCTTGCCTGCTCTGTGTCTGCTCTGTGAGCCACTTCACCTCTTGTTTGTAAAATGCAAATAACTGTCCTGTCTGTCATGCAACTGTCTGTGTGACCCAGGACAAAACACCAAGGTTCCCTGGCCCCTGTTTCCTCAGGTGTGAGGTCAGGCGAGGAGAGGCGCTGCTTCAGCATAAAGGGCTTTTGCCACGATGGTCTTTGGGAGATGAAGGGAGAAGGGTTGGTCCTGGACTCAGAGTCAAATTGGGCTTCCTCGGCGGCTCAGTGGTAAAGAATCCACCTGCAATGCAGGAGACGCAGGAGACTCGGGTTTGATCCCTGAGTTAAGAAGATCCCCTGGAGGAAGAAGCGGCAACCCACTTCAGTATTCTTGCCTGGAGAATCCCATGGACAGAGGGATGGGGCAGGCTTACAGCCCATAGGGTCACAAAAAGTCAGATGCAACTGAGCTTGCTTGCTTGCAAAGTCAAATCAGGTAGCTTTTCTGTGCTTCCAGAGGCCTGGCTTCCCCCTTATACCCCCGCATGACGGCTGGATGAGCCCTCACCCTGCCTCTCACTGGACTCCTGACCCTTGTGCCAGGACGGGTCCTGATAGGCGCTCATACGCTTGTGTCAGATTCACACACTTCAGCCACCTCCCTGCAGCCAAGGCTCCTCCATACCTTCCTCCCGGCCATCCGCACCCATCAGCTGCCAAGGTGGTGGCGTCTGTCATTTAAGCATCACAGGCAGAGTAGCCTCAGTAGGGGTGGGGGCTGGGCAGGGGACTTTAATGTCAGGCTTGCTGACTGTAGGAACACGTTTGATAACCATCAAGAGATGGTAACCGCAGAGGATCTTGGTGCCCCTTCAGCCCCCCCAGGGGCTGTTTCTCTGCCTCCTGGGGATCTGATGTGGGCTCCCTACTCCGCTCCACCCAGTCTGACAACCAGGTTCTGTATTTACAGGATCTTTTATCCAGGGAGCTCAAAGAGCTCCGTCACCAGGTGGCAGGTGCAGTTAAGCCTGTTTTATGGAAGGAGAAGTCCAGTCCAAGGAGGGAAAGGTGATGGATCCAGGTTATTGGAACCAGCCGGGGCGCCAGGGACAGACTGTGGGTCCCCCGCCGAGAGGGACTCTCCCAGGCATGTTCTAGTGGGTGACTGTGCCTTAGTCATCGCTGTTCCCCCACGCCTATTACAGTGCCCCGCTCCTCATGAATGCCCAATAAACGTGCACCAAGTACCTGCCTGACCGCACCTCCCCAATCTTCAAACAGCCCACTCCCCTGCATGGCCTTCGAAGGCAGCAGCTGGAAGCCCCCTGTGGCCTGGCTTGCAGTCAGAGCTGAACCCTCCACAACCTCGCCCTGGGGCCCCTCACACTCCCACACCTTTGCTCAGGCTGTGTCTGGGCCTGGAATGCCCTTGTTTCTCTGCCTGATGAAATTCTAATCTTTCACAGAGGGCCTCAGCGGTCTCTTGTCTCATGAAGGCTTGCTTCTCTGCCTCCAAGTTCCCAAGGCAGAAGCATGGATCCCACATCCCTCTCTCAGCGTACTTCTCAGGCTGGGTTCTGGAACCGAAATAAGAGTCCCCTATGGTGCTTTATTTTTTTGGGCTCCAAAATCACTGCAGATGGTGACTGCAGCCATGAAATTAAAAGATGCTTACTCCTTGAAAGGAAAGTTATGACCAACCTAGACAGCATATTAAAAAGCAAAGACTACTTTGTCAACAAAGGTCTGTCTAGTCAAGACTATGTATTTTCCAGTAGTCATGTATGGGTGTGAGAGCTGGACTATAAAGAAAGCTGAGCACAGAAGAATTGATGCTTTTGAACTGTGATGTTGGAAAAGACTCTTGAGAGTCCCTTGGACTGCAAGGAGATCCAACCAGTCCATCCTAAAGGAAATCAGTCCTGGGTGTTCATTGGAAGGACAGATGTTGAAGCTGAAACTCCAGTATTTTGGCCACCTGGTGCGAAGAGCTGACTCGTTTGAAAGACCCTGATGTTGGGAAAGATTGAAGGCAGGAGGAGAAGGGGACAACAGAGGATGAGGTGGTTAGATGGCATCACTGACTCAATGCACATGAATTTGGGTAAATTCCAGGAGTTAGTGATGGACAGGGAGGCCTGGCATGCTGCAGTTCATGGGGTTGCAAAGAGTTGGATACGACTGAGCAACTGAACTGAACTGAACTGATGGTGCTCAGGGATGCCATGAAGATTGGATGAGCTGGTGCCTGGTGCTCAGTGACTGTGAGTTATAGTCATCATTTATCGTCCCCCGGTCGATATCATCCCCCCAGTCCCCCTGGCACAGTACCTAGTTATGGGCTGTGTGGTCTGGAGGAAGGTCAGGGCGGCACTGGGGCCTTCAAGAGCACTGGTCCACGGGTCAGGACTTACGGCTGACATCAGGGGCTTGCCTGATGTCTATGTGAGATTGTCCCTCCTGGAAATGACACATCCACCAGCTGCTCCACCTCCCGTGGGGACGTGGCTGGGCCCATGGTGTAGGCTTGATACTTAGGCTCTCCTGGTGAACAGCTTGGGCCAGTCATGTAGCCTTTCTCAGCCTCCATGTCCTCATCTGTGAAATGGGCATGTAATATATCTGCCTCACAAAAGCTGAGCACAGTGTCCGGCACAGGGCAAGTACTCAGTCAATGTAAACTTCTTTTCTGTTTACAAGCTTGTCTTTATTCACCCAGTGCCTACTGCGAGCCTGCTCTGACAGTAAGACATGACCCTTGCTGGAGGAGTCAATTGAGCAAGCATCCCCACAGTGAGGCCCTGGGAGGCACAGTGGCCTCTAAGGGCCCCCCATGACCAGGGCCTCAGTATGACTGTCATGGTCCACTTCTTCCAAAAAAAAAAAAGGATTAAAAATTCTATTTTGTGATTGTGTTGCTATGAAGAAGAATAGAATCCAGGCTGAGTTCCATCCATTTCCCCCACTTCTTTTTTTTTTAGTTCTTTTTTTTCCTTAAAATTTTAGTCCCCTGTTCTAATTGATCAAAATAATCAAAGCATTTCCATGGCCCTGTAAGCATGGTGGGCCCTGACATCATGCCTGCTGTGTGTCAGTGTCTGCCTGTGACTCCTCACCCAGATCTGGGGAGTCAGAGAGGCTGCCAGATTACAGTGACCGGAAGGGCAGGAGGAGTAGCCACCGGAAGGGCAGGAGGAGTAGCCAGGGGACAGAGGGGACAGCAGGAGGAGCACCCAGCTCGTGGGGACATCACAGGATCGCGTATGCCCACTGCACGATCCCTGGACCCTTCACTCTTGTTCCCTGGGCTAACCTGAGATGTCCCGAGCACAGCCCCAGCCAAACCCCCATCACTTGCCCAGCCCCCTCCTCCGCTCCCCAGCCTTAGTTTTCCCACGTGTGCTGAGGGAATGTCATTGCTACCCTTCTCCACTCTCCAAGGCCTGGGGACAAGGGGCTGCACGAGGACTCACGAGGCGGCCAGTCTTTGCCTCTGTTATTGTTGGTGTGGCCGGCATGCCTCTCCTACACAGGACCGACCTCAGAGGAGCCCTCATCACTCCGCACCCGGCCTTCAGCAATGCAGCCCGCCTGGGAAGGAATGCTCCATCACGGGGCGCTCATTGTGATCCCAGAGAGGGTGCAGGGCTGGTGGGCCGGGGTTATGGCTGAGGGCGTTTCAGTCTGGGGGCCCCAGTTCATTCAGTCCTCCTCCTGTGCCCACTACCTCCCACACTGCCCATTTCCTGAAGGCTCTGCTTTCTGAGAGCCAAAGCCCTCCAGGTATGAGGAATCTTGGGTGACCGGCTTTGGTAGCACACAGACGGGGCAAGACAGGGCTGCAGAGGTTAAACGTGGTCACCTGCCGGGCTCAGGCCTACCATCTGGCAAGCTCCTCCACCAACACCTTTGAGGGCCCTAAACCCGTTCCTCTGGGCAGCATACCAGCATGGCTGCACCCGCCAGCCCGGGGCCTCCAGATGCTCACAGACTCTCACGTGCCATCCTTCGGGTTGTAGGACCTGGTGGTCAGGAGCCGTGGGCTCAAGAAGATTGTCTTCTTGTTGCTGAAGAATGAGGCGGGAGGGGAGGACGGGATCAATGGGGGATGGCCTGGGTCTGCCCCTCCACCCCACTGGTCCAAGACTGGACTTGCCGTTAATAGTTGGGGTGTATGTGTGGCTGTGTGCACACCTGTGTGTGTGCAAAACACGGACGGTAGACATGGGCTATGACTTGGGAGTGAGGTGACCTCGGGCAAGCCTCAGTCTGCCCACCCAGGGGTTGAATGAACTGCCTCTGGGGTCCTTTCAGAGCCCACCCAGGGCGCAGCCTTCCCACTGGCCGTAGCTGCCCCGTCTTTGCTCCGATCACCCTCCCAGACCCTTCCCAGCCCCCAGGACATGCGGGAGAGTGAGTTATCTGCCTCCACACCCAGCGCAGTGCCTCCTCAGTCAGGGTATTTATTTATTTATTTATTTTTAATTTTTTGGTCTTAGCTGCAAAGGGTCTTAGCTGCAGCACTTGGGATCTTTGGTGTTGAGTTCGGGCTCTGTAGTTGTGGCATGTGGGATCTTTAGTTGGGGCATACAAACTCTTACTTGCAGCACGTGGGATCTAGTTCCCCTGACCAGGGATTGAACCCTGGGAATCTTGCATTGGGAGTGTGGAGTCTTAACCACTGGACCACCAGGGAAGTCCCCCTGTTCTGTTCTCTGTCTGAAGTGCTCCAGGCATTCATGTCCGGCCCCCTGCTTCTCTGGTACTCCATCCTCCTGTGTCTAGTCCTCAGGACCCAAGGAGGCTGAGGTTATTTGTAATTCAGGCAATTTCTCAGCCTTCCTCTTCTGGCCTGTCCCCAGCTCCCAGCCCAGATCCTCCAGAGCTGGATCCCTACCAACCCTGTGCCCCGCCCCTAACGACCAGCCTTCCTCCCAGGACAGGTTCCTTGGAACCTGAGCCACCTTCTGCACCCCGGCGCCCCCACAACCCACTCCCACCCCAGCCTCCACAAAGCTTCCAGAAGGACCTTCCCTAAGCCCAGGCTGGGGCCTTGTAACCTGCCTCCAGCTTATCACCTGTCAGTGGCTCCATCACCCCCACTATCAAGTCCAGCCCGGCCTCGAAGGCCCTCTGTGACGTGGTCTCCACTGCCCCCTACCCAGCCCCTCCCTCCCTCCCCACCTCCACTCTAACCGTGCAGAAAAGAAGGAACGCAGCAGGCCTGAGACAAAGGCCTGCTTGCAAGGCTGGACCTGGGCTGGCATCTGGACACTTGGATTTCAGGAAGTTCCCATCACTCCTTGATAAGAGTGGTCACTGGGGGTAAACTGCTGGTGCAACCAGCGTGGTTGATCCTGAACCCCTGCTTTCCTTCTGGGAGTCTGGATTTGGGTACATGCCAAGCAGAGGGTACCTCCATGACCAGCCCCCAGTGAAAGCCTTGAGCCTTGGGTCTCTAATGAGCTTCCCCTGTTAATGACTCTGCATATGTGTGGTCATAGCTCGTTCCTGAAGACGTTAAGCATGTGTGACTCCACCGGGAGAGACTCTCACAAGGCCTGAGCCTATAGAAATTCTGAACCTCAAGAAATGGCCCTTGATTTTTTTCCTTTTTTTGCCATGTGACATATGGAATCTTAGTTCCCAGACTAGGGATCAAACCTGCACCCCCTGCACTGGAAGCGCAGAGTCTTAACCACCGGACCACCAGGGAAGCCCCTCCATTTGCTGGTTAAGCTCCATATCCTTTTGTGAAATAACGGTGAGTATGACCCTGGGTGGCACCCTGTGAGTCCTCCTAGCCGATCATGGGATCTGGGGTGTCCTAGGGGCCCCAGCTCACTGATCCTTTCTCGAATACTCCGTGGGTGTTTGGCTTCCATGCCTTTGCTCCCGCTGCTCCTGGTTCGTAAGCTGATCTCCCCATTTCACTTGGCGGGCCCGTCTGCACCTGTATGTCCAGGACACAGGCGACCTCCTCCAAGGTCCCCCTGCCCTTCGCTGTATGTCTGTAACCCGGTGCTGTGGGCACTGCCCGGCCTTGTGCTGGCTGATCCACGGATCCCTAAGAAGTCAGGGGGTGGTTATTCCTTTCTCAAGTGCTTCTTGGCTTGACCAGGGGAGGTGAAGGAGGATCCTTTCTCGAATGTTTTGTCACTAACAAGCTTGTTGTGTGCATTATCAATGAAACACTGGTTATTTGCACATAGCTTTTGAGGCTATGGCTGGCTGTGAAGCGTGGTAAGCCTGAGGGTCAGGCTCGTGACAGTTGGCAGGACACCGAACTTGGTTCGTGTCTTGATAACAACACTCCTTGCCGAGTAGGGGCTCCGGCTGCCCCCTCCTACCGTGGTCTGGAGCAGCTGGCACAGATGCCTGGCTGGGGACTTCCCTGGCGGTTCAGGGGTTAAGACTCCGCTCTTTCGCTTCAGGAGGTGAGAGTTCAGTCCCCGGGGGTTGGGGGTGGGGGGCAGGGGGAGAGACTAACGTCTCTCACACTGCACGGTGCAGCCAAAAAAAAAGACACCCTGGGCAGCAGGGAAAGAGCCCGGGAAGGAGAATCATCCCCAGCTTTGGCTGGCTCCGGGGCCCATCCTGGGGTCGTCACGGCTGTCCCAACCATGAGGAGGGAGGTCAGGTCACCAAGGGCCACGAGGCTCTCTGAGTGGACCTACTCCGGCCGCAGGCCCAGGAGGGAACCAGAAGGGGACTGTCAATGCAGCCCACTCAGCCACGGCCTCAGACGGGGTTGGGGGCAGGTGCGGGGCGGGGCGAGGCCACGATGAACCCACGATGAACCAGGAGCAGCTGTTCGGGGCAGCGGCCAGGAGCAGGGGCTGTCGAACCCTCAAAGCTGCCTCTCTGGGGACAATAGTGCTTCATGGGGTTGTGGTGACGGTTACGTGAAATGATCTTTATCTCAAATGAATTTCTTCAAAAAATCGTTTGAAATATTTTGACTGAATGAATGAATCTGTGTTACACATTTCAGGATAAAGAGGACATCCTCTGGGTCTCTCCCCGGGCCTGAAATGCAGTGTCCGTGTCTGACCCTCACCTGTGGTGGTCAGGGATGTCTTCAGAGCTTGGATAGCATCACCCCCTCCCTGGGGCAGCCCTCCCTTGCTCTCTTAGCACTTAGAAACAGAGGGAAATTTGTGGTCATTTCCAAACACATGCCAACACACATACACAGACACACAAATACACAAAAATACAGACCGCACAGGAGACATATACAGGCACACATAGGTCAGGGACACAGATACACAGAGTCCTACTAAGACACACACACACACTCCCAAGGAGCCCCTGCTGGTCCTGGCCTAACCTCCGATTGTTGTCCAGGTGTAGCAGAAAGTTGTCATTGCCGATATTTCAGCATCTCTCCTAATAGTAGCAGTGCAGTTTCCCTCGTTGGGGGGAGGCGGGGTAAGGCAGGGAGGGGAAAGAGAATCTAGCAAGGGCTCCCCCTGGGGGCTTTCCCAGGTAAAGGCAGGAGGGTCTGCAGGGTCACTGGGGTAACAGTGAGGGGGTTGCCCATTAAAGACTTAGAGCGGGGACCTCCCTGGGGTCCAGTGGCTAAGACTCTGTGCTCCCAGTGCAGGGGTCCCCTGTTCAATCCCCGGTCAGGGAACTAGATTCCACATGCCACAACTAAAGGTTTCACCTGCTGAACTAAGACCTGATGCAGCCAACACAGGAAACACACAGAGGCACACAGATACACAGAGACGTACTAAGAGACACACGCATGCACACACACACTCCCAAGGAGCCCCGGGGAGCCCCATGTATGTATATATTGGATACTGACTGTGTGTGTATGTATATATGACAGTAGCTATAAGTCACATATATATGACACATATATATATATATGACAGTAGCTATGTGGTGTGGAATTCGCTCAATTGTGTCTGACTCTTTGCAACCCCATGGTCTGTAGCCCACCAGGCTCCTTTGTCCATGAAATTCCCCAGGCAAGAATATTGAAGTGGGTTGCCATTCCCTTCTCAAAGGTATCTTCCCAACCCAGGGATCGAACCTGGGTCTCCTGCATTGCAGACAGACTCTTTACCATCTGAGCCACCAGGGAAGCCTGCAACAGTAGCTATAAGTCACATATATATGACATATATATATATATATATATGACTGTGTGTGTGTATATATATATATATGACAGTAGCTATGTCATATATATATGACATATATGTGTGTATATATGTATATGACTTACAGCTACTGTCACCCTAGAAATGCTCAGGTCAGGAGGGCCATCTAAAGCTGGGTGAGGGGAGCCAGAGGGGGCCACAGGGAGGCCGCTGGGACCCCAGGCGTGGGGAGGCTGCAGACTGCAGGGCCCACCCACTGAGCTGGGAGTCAGGAGCCAGCTCCCACCCAGCTCCAGAGGACAGGCCTGGTGGCAGTGGGCCCAAGCAGCCAGACTGACCAGCTGCTCAGAGCTCAGACCTGAGCCCACTGGCCCATGGGCAGGGGGCGGATGAGCAGGTGGCCAAGACAGCAGCTCACCCAGTGTTGCCTCAGATGTGAGGGGGCTCAGGGGGGCTCCTGGAAGCCAGGCTTTCCCCATCCCCTCAGCCAGAGCCATTCTGTACTGTCTGTTCCCCACACGGGGGCTCCGTGGGCAAAGTAGTTTGCAAAAAGAATTCTGCTGCCAGAAAACAAGCCAGGCAAATGAAAAGGACAACTGGCCTGGCCGACTTCCCAGAGCCCGTGTCTCACTCGGGAGGAAGTCCAGGATGGCCAGGGAGCAGGTGGGAGGCCCTGGGATCTGGCACAGCAGTCCAGGTTCCCCTCCCGCCTGAGAGGAAGGCCTGGATATGGGGGGCAGCTTGGCTCAGCAGCGCTGGGCAGCCCACGCTCACCCAGTGATGGGGAAATAGCCAGGCCAGGCTGGGTTAAGGGAGGGGGCCAGTGGCCGAGACAGCACAGGGTGTCGTGAGAAGGGCCTGGGGGCTGTTGGCAGACGGGGCCCTAGTCCCACTTGTGCCCTTAGCTCGGGGAAGGAACTTGGCTCAGATGCTATTCCGCTCTGGGTCCTGGTTTTCTCTAGTAAACGATGTGACCACTGATGAATTCATCTGACACGTGCCAGGCCTGCGGGTCCTGGTGAGCTGGATCATGATGCCTGTCCTCCAGGGGCCTGATTCCCAGTGGGGAGAAGAGCCAGCGCCTGGACCACGCCAGGGGCTGCACCCACGTGACTCTCAACCCCACCTCAGTTTTGCGGCTCCCCTGCCTGGAGCCCATTCTTGCGATGGCCGCTTGGCTCATTCTCCATCCTCCCAGTGAGGCCCTGTTCTTCTTAAACCACCCTGTTGAGAACTGTCCCACCATCTCCTCCCTCCAGTCCCCCTTCCTTGCTTCATCTGCCCACTAGACCACCATTGAACACACCCTACATTTTACTTGTCTGCGGTTGTTATTTATTGCCAGTATTTCTCCTCTTAAAAGTAAGCTCTCTGAGGGCAGGGATTTGACCCATTTTGTTCACTGCCATACCGTCAGTCCCTAATCGAACATCAGGCACACAGTAGGTGTTCAGTAAATATCTGTAGAATGAATGAATAACAACCATCCCCATTGTTGTCTCCATTTTACAGATAAGAAAACTGAGGCTCAGAGACGTGATTTATCCAAAGTCACACAGCCAGTTCCTAACACAGCCAGGGCCTTCTGATTTCTAAAGCACATTTCTCTTTCCCTTTGACCAGTGACTGCCTTAGACCTCAGAGGAGAAGCCGGGGAATGGCGCTAGGCAATGAGAAGGCCCATGGCCTTGACCAGAGCCATTCTAGAGGAGAGGTTTGCCCTGACTCACTCTTGCTCTTGCTGTGGGGGCATCTATGCGGGCTGTGCCAGCCATGGCATTAGGCCAGGGTGGCTTTGGGCAGAAAGGGGAGTTCGGGCCCTCCAACACGTGGGGCCATGGCATAGCGTGGGCTTCCTACAGCAGTAGGAGGTATACGCTGTTATTTGCTGCGGGAGGAGGGAGGCCGTACGGGCCACATCTGGGGCAGGTTGGCCTGGCTCCTGTCCCTCCCCAGGCTCCCCCAGGCTCAGCCCAGGCAAGGCCCTGGCTCCTGCCAAGCTGGGGGTGGGATGAGGGGACAGAAGGACCCCTGCCCCACATTCTGCTAGGAAGAGGTGACTCCCTTGGGCTCTGACTCTGCCCTGGTTGATGTGATCTCTGCCACTTTCCCCAGACCCCAGCAACACCTGTGCCTAGATTCTGACAACCGTGCCCTCTTCTAGGCTGCCCAGGGTAGGAGAGAGAGCGCGGGCCTGGGAGCCAGACTGATCCCCCAGCCGGAGATGCTCGGTCCGGCACTCCACTTCTCTGAACCTCGGGCCCCAGTCTGTTCCTTTCTTTCTTCAAATTCCAATAACAGGGACTTCCCTGGTGGTCCAGTGCCTAAGACGCCACACGCCCAATGCAGGGAGCCCGGGTTTCATCCCTGATCGGGAAACTGGATCCCACTTGTTGCACTAAGACCTGGCACAGCCAAATAAATATTTAAAAATTCTAATAACAGCCTCAGCAATGCTTTCCTCACCTGTCAGACTGTTCCCAGGCTCCACGCCTCTGGTGGTGCTGTGACCTCCGCCTGGCAGCCCATCTTGCCTGTCCTCTCTCCCCTAACTCTCATCTAACTCACACACTCACACTCACACACACACACACACACTCATAAATCCTTCAAATCCTAGTGACAATAGCGTCTCCTCCAGGAAGTCCCCCTGGACCCCAGGGTGGGCTAGGTGTCCCTTCACTGTAGCCTGTAAATTCTGCTGCCTTTGTCATTAGCACTGTCTCCCTGTTCCCTGCCAGACACAGGCCAGTGTATGAGCTCCATCTCTGGGGCTGGCCAGAAGTGTATAGACTGAGTGGGTGGGGTCCAGAGGACCGCCTTGGCGTCTACCCTGGACGCAGGGTGCCCAGGGAGAATCACTAGAGTGTGGCCGGTGTGGGGAGACAATAAGGGGGTGGGAAAGGCCTCAGAGGATGTCTCAGCGTGAGGAGAGCTCTCAATCCACTTCCTCCCCGGGCCTGGGACTCTGGAGAAGTGGGCCCCATCATCAGGGGACATGAGGAAGGTTTTGCAGGGCTCTCTTATCAGCAGTGACATCTCAGATCTCCTTGACATTATTCACCTTTCAGTTCATGACTGAGGGGACCCTCCTGAAATGTAGGATTCGGCCCCAGAATAAAGGGAAGGGAAAGGAAACTGCTCATACTTACTGCCTGATAGTCAGGCTTCCCTGGTAGCTCAGACAGTAAAGAATCCGCCTGCGATGCAGGAGACCTGGGTTCTATCCCTGGGTTGGGAAGATCCCGTGGAGAAGGGCATGGCAACACACTCCAGTATTC
Organism: Cervus canadensis; assembly: GCF_019320065.1. Taxonomy (NCBI): domain Eukaryota; kingdom Metazoa; phylum Chordata; class Mammalia; order Artiodactyla; family Cervidae; genus Cervus; species Cervus canadensis. The sequence goes on along the minus strand of NC_057406.1, from coordinate 9,217,315 downwards.
TTGCCTGGAGAATCCCATGGGCAGAGGAGCCTGGCGGGCTGCAGTCCATGGGATCACAGAGTGGGACACGACTGAGTGACTAGCACTTTCTTTCACTTTCAGTCAGGCCTTTGGCACTTCATACCACCTAGTAGTTCACTAAAATCTTTGAAAGGTGAGACGTAGGGTGATCATCACCTTTACGGGAAGCTGGGCTTGGAGAAATTAAGGGGCTTGTCCAAAGTGAGCATCTGGTGGATGGTGAGGCCAGAGGGTCTGACACACAGTGATGCCCTTTTTCACCCCCAGGTGGCCCCCAGGCATTGGGCTAAATGTCAGGGGAAGAATCTGTCCCCAGAGGGTGGAGGTGGGGCAGGGAACCCCAGGGCTGGGAGGAGCTGGAGGAGACAGGAAGACCTGTCTCTGCTCTCAAGGGGCCTAGGGCTACCGGGAACCTGGCCAGCGGAGGTGCAAAGAGAAGAGTTCTGAATTATATTGAAGAGTTCTGAATTATGTTGCTCAAAGTCGGAAGCTGGCAGGGGTCTCCTGGTCTTGGGTCAGCTTGACATTAGATGGAAAGGCCCCCTGACCGCTCCCTACCTGGCCCTCCACCCCCGAGCCCAGTGGTCAGATTCCTCACTGGAGGCCAGAGACCTCCCTGTGCTGGTGGAGGGGATGTCCCAGCATCCTGCCCACAGTGTTAGGGACCAAGTCCGGCCCCTGTGAGAGAGCTGCGTGACTGTGGGAGTGGCCTTGTGTCCCTGGGCCTTGGTTTCCACATTTTGTCAAAAGTGGAACAGTGGGGCTTCCCTTGTGGTCCAGTGGTTAAGAGTCCACCTTGCAATGCAGAGGACACGGGTTCGATCCCTGGTCCGGGAAGATCCCACTTACCACTGGGCAACTAAGACTGTGCTCCACAACTACTGAGCCCACGCTTGAGAGCTGGGGCTCTGCAACAAGAGAAGCCTCCGCTCACTGCAACCAGAGAAAGCCTGTGCGCAGCCAGGAAGACCTATCACAGCCAAAAATAAAATTAATTAAATTTAAGAAAGAAAAAAAAAAAAGGTGGAATGGTGCCATCTATCTTGAGGGACCACGGTGAGGATGAAATGAAGATTGATATGGAGCCTTGCACTTAACTCACTGGCTCCCTGGCTTCCTTCCCAAATTGGTCCACAGGCAGGCAAGGCAGGTCTATCCGAAGTTGAGCTGGAGGGTCCAGGAAAGCAGGCCTGGGGTCTCTGAGGAGCACTGCACTTGCAGCCTTCTCTGGATTCCCCCTCTGCACAGCTCCTGTGGCTGTGTGACTCTGGGCAGGGTACTCAACCCCTCTGTGCTTCAGCGTCCTCACCAGGTAAATCACAGATGTATGAGTGGCTGTTTTTTTTTTTTCTTTTCCTTTTTAGGGTGAAATGTGGAGGATGGTAAGAGTCCCTCCGCAGGGTGACTGTAGGCTTGGGGTGAGGAGCTCTGCACTGGAGGTGACACACCCAGGCACAGCATGAAGTGTCCAGGGTCTGCCTTCTTGCTTTCTGGGAGGACCCCATGGCGGCTGAGAGGGACTGGCCCAGCCTGTGTTTTCCTCCAGGGCCTGGGGTGATGGCACCGAAGCCCACATGCTCTGGCCTGGTTTGGCCATTGGATTGGGGAGGGGCTCAGTACTGCCTTGTTTGAAGCGAACCCACTGAACAGAAAATTCCCAGGGGTCCTGAAAGGCAAATTTTAGAGTGCTCCCTCACTCTCCGAGAGGATTTTCATTGTTTTGAAAAGTTCCCCAATCAGATTCCATTAACAGGACCGATCCCTTCCCTGGATGGTGGGGGGAGGTGGGGGAAATCTTGCAAGGTGGGGACTGTGGAGCTAAGTTACAGGAGGAGCATGGGATTCAGGGTGTGAAGTGGAGGCGCTGGGGCCTGGCTGGACCATAACTTCAGTGACGGTGGGGACCCACCTGCTCTTAGGTACTGCACCTTGGTACCCACACTGCAAGGTACACAATAGGTGCTCAATAAATGTTTGGGAGTGAAGAGCCAAAGGAAGTCAGGTCCGAATAACTCATGATTTTTCCCACTTGGGCTTGATGAACCTGAGGAAGTGATTGTGGCCCCCTACTCCAGGCCTGGGAGTAAGGGCAGGGTGTGGACAGAGCCGGGCGGGCCCCTCCAGCGCCGTCCTGGGGTCCCGGAGCGGGCAGTCGCCAGGGAGCCTTGTTGTGCACACATGTGGCCACGAGAGGTCGCCCCGCACCGTCAGCCGCCGTGAATCCAGCCTCCCAGAGGACCCCTAGCGGTGGAGAAAGGAACTCGCCTCGCAGAAAGCAGGATGCGTTCGCAGCAAGGTTGGAGAATGACCATCTGGAGAGTCAGCTGAGGGACACTGAGAAAGGGACCCTTGGGGCACAGAGGAGGAAATGAGTTCAGAGAGGGGTGGCTGGTCCCGGGGACACACGGCTGGTCCACGGCCATGCCCAGAGGACCCCTCCCAGGTCCTCATCTCATGGATTTGAAAAGGGCCTCCTGTTGTTGGGCCACTTTGCCTGGGTTCCCCCAGACTTCTGGACTGCAAGGTGGAGATGGGGGTCAGGAAGGGCAGGGCTGGTGGGCAGGGAGGATGGGGGGTGGCCATGGGGTGCACTTGGCTTACCCAAGGCCACTACCCTCTTGGGTAGTAGCCATCTCCTCCTTCAGGGCAGGCTCAGCCAGTCACGCTGTGGGTACAACTCGTCTCCATTGATGTGGAAGCATCACCAAATGAGGCAGGTGCCCTGGGGCCTCTGGCTTGGCTCTTGCTGACCCTGGAAGCCCATGCCCGAGGGGCAGGCATGGCCCTGGGCGCCCAGGCAGTGGGTCCTGCTGAGAGGCAGAGAGGCCAGGCCATGCTGGGCCTTGCAGGCCAGGTGAGGAGCTGGGTTTGTCCTGGGCCATTGGGAAATCTATCAGGTGGCGGTTAAACCGGGGAGCACGTGGCCCTTCTAGTTCAGTTCACTTGCTCAGTCGTGTCCAACTCTTTGTGACCCCAAGGACTGCAGCATGCCAGGCTTCCCTGTCCATCACCAACACCTGGAGCCTACTCAAAGCCATGTCCATCGAGTTGGTGATGCCATCCAACCATCTCATCCTCTGTCGTCCCCTTCTCCTCCTGCCTTCAATCTTTCCCAGCATCTGGGTCTTTTCCAGTGAGTCCATTCTTCACATCAGGTGGCCAAAGCATTGGAGCTTCAGCATCAGTCCTTTCAATGAACACTCAGGACTGATCTCCTTTAGGATGGACTGGTTGGATCTCCTTGAAGTCCAAGGAACTCTCAAGAGTCTTCTCCAACACCACAGTTCAAAAGCATCAATTCTTCTGCGCTCAGCTTTGTTTATAGTCCAACTCTCACATCCATACATGACTACTGGAAAAACCATAGCTTTGACTAGACGGACTTTTGTTGGCAAAGTAATGTCTCTGCTTTTTAATATTCTGTCTAGGTTGGTCTGGGTTAGTAAGATGTGGGTGTGGAGCTGGGTTAGGAGGCTGTGGTCACCTGCACCTGTGACACAGCTCACAGCCCAGCTCACACTGACTCCAGGGCAGGTGGCTGGCCCTCTCTGGCTGGCTCCTCTCAGCCCTCCAGGCCGGGAGAGGAGGCCTTTCTCCTGGCTCTCTGGCATCACAATCCTGCCAGACGCCCTCCCTGGCTCCCCATAGCTGGTCAAATGGCAGGTGGGCATCTCCCCCAGCCTTGTCCTTGCTCTGCCCACTCCCACCCACAGTGACTTCAGCTGCAGTGCTCTGACCCCTCCTCATCTCCCTGGGGCCTGCAGAAATCCCTTCTGGGCCCAGTTCAAATATCACCTCCTCTGAGAGGAACTCCTGGCCAGTGTGGGCATCGAGGCCTCACCCTGGCACCCCCATCCCATGGGAGTTCTGTGGGGTTGTCGGCCAAGGTCCAGGGGGTGGAGTCGCCTGAATGCAGGGACTGGCCCAGCGGCAGGTATATCATCCAGCGAGAGGGGTGTGGGGAGAGAGGACAGGGGGGTCCAGGGAGGCTGAGCCCCACTCTTGAGTCCCCGAACTCGAGTTCAACATTCTCACTCGTTGGTCAGTGAACTTCTCCTAGGTGTGACACAGAAGAGCTTGTCCTTCTGCCCCAGCGCTGACGTGGCCGTGTACACGGGGTGGGCAGAGGACTCGCCCCGTTTGCCCTGGCCCAGATGCTGGGCTGTGGCCCCAGGCTCTGTTGGGCAGCACCCCTTTCTCCACAGATCCCTTGCCACCCTTGAAATCCTACGACTCCTGAAACCCCCATGGCTTCTGGCCAAGCTGCGGGGGTGGGGGGGTGGGTCGGTCACGGGCTGCCCTGGCTGTGACAAGGCCACCTACAGGGGCCCAAGAGGAGGGGGAAGCCAAGAGTAGCAGCAGGACCACCGAGAGGAGTCCCAGGAGCTGGAGGCTGTACCATGGCCGCTATTCAAACAGGTGCAAGGCCAGGGAGCTGGACCGCACAGGATAGTCAGAGGTGGCACCTCCTGGACCCAGCCATGGAGGGAGGGCATCTCCCGGAGGGCTGTCCAGAGATGGAGTCCAGAGACTGCCCAAGGCCCCGGGGAAGCCGTGAAGGCGGCCAAGGGAGGGAGCCCTGGCCGGTGGGGTGGGGCGGGGTTGGGGCACTGACAAGAGATGGGGCCAAGGGACCAAGCGGAAGACAGGTTTGGGCTCTGATTCCTCAGGAACAGAATGCTTACCCCGCCCCACTCCTGGCCCTTGACAAACCTCCGAAGATGCGGGTCCATCATCAAGGTGGCGTTGCCCCTCCCAGCTCCACAGAGGCTCTGAGTCGGGGGTGCGGGAAGTGCAAGGACCACCCAGGCAAGGAAGGACTGAGCCACCCCTCCGCATGCATCCTTGAGGCCCTCCACCCAGCCCTGTGTTCCCAGCACTCGATGGATCACCGTGCACTGTCGCCTCCCCGGATTCAACACCATCCTGGTGCAGGCCTCGCCCTGAAACCCCAGCCTGCCCCTGCCACGTGGATGCTGTTGCCTCCTTCACTGCCCCCCACTTCCATCCTTCCTGCCATGGAGGAGGCCCACAAAGGCCTGGCCCTGCCTGCCTCTCTGGGAGCCATTTCTTGGCTCATCTCCCCCACCTTTCCGCTCCATCCAATGGCCTTCTTTTCTGAAAAGTGTGTCCACACCCTGACTTCTGCCTCAATTCCTTCCCCTCCTGTTGAACTCCATGTCCACGTCCGCTGTGTCCCTTCTCTGGTCTCAGCACCCCTCCCGGGCACACCCACCCGCCATGGTCGCACATTGCACATGGAGCTGTCCCACTGGCCCCTGTGTCTGCCTAACTGCAAGCTCCCACCGTCCTGCGTCCCTGGGCCCCAGCAGAAGCAGCACAAAGAATGTGCGGAAAGGTTTTGCAGACAAGGATGAGGACATTCACTTGATAAACATTTATGGAGCACCGGTTGTGTACACAGCCTTGCGCTAAGCCCTGTAAGTGAAAGTGAAGTCACTCAGTCGTGTCTGACTCTTTGTGACCCCATGGATTGTAGCCTATCAGGCTCCTCTGTCCAGATGGGATTTACCAGGCAAGAATAATGGAGTGGGTTGCCATTTCCTTCTCCAGGGCATCTTCCCAACCCAAAGATCGAACCCGGGTCTCCTGCATTGTAGGCAGACGCTTTACTGCCCTGTAAGAGGTTACACAATGCAAGGCCCTGTGGCTCTCAGAAGAGCTCTAGACCACACGGCGTTCAAGGGGGAGGTTCTGTGCCTGCCCAGGGCAACGGGGAGCTTTGGCGGGGGGCTCTGCCCAGAACACTCCTGAATAACCCGCCAGCTTACCTGCGCTTGGCCTGCACAATGTTCTCCAGGAGCCCCTTTAGAGTTCAGACTGTGCTCCCAAGGGCAGGGACCAGAGTGGGGCCCTATTTCCTCTGCACAGGGTCTGGCATCTCCGGAGTTTATTAAATACTTGCTGAGTGATGTCTGGAAAGAGCATCAGGCCAGCAGGCCAAAGGCCAGCCTGGGGCACAGGGTCCTGGCTGATGGCTCGCTAGCCAATGACGATGCTCTGGCAGAGGCTTTAATAGCAGGAGCTCAGCCCTGACCCCCTTCCTGGGGCTCTTCCATTTGCTCAATCCTCCCCATGACCTCTGGGCTAGGAGGGCAAGGACTTCACTCCTTTCTACATCTGAAGAGAACAGGGCTTAGGAGAAGGGACTCACTCAAGGCCACCCGGCCAGCAAGTGGTGGAGCTGGTGTTGGAACTCAGGTCTGATGGCAACCCCGATGTTCTTCTTGGTGTTCCTTAGCAAGCTCTTCCAGCCTTGGGAATCAACTTGCACTACTTCTGAGTCTTCGTATTTTCTTATTAATCAGATCAAAGCAGAGTGACTTTCTGAGTCCCAAATAAACTTTAGGTCTCCTGTGAGGGACCTGGAAATTTGGCTGAGGGCATCAGAAATAAAGGGACGCCCCTGGTCCATCCATCACTGGTTTTTTTTTCGCTCATGTGCTCTGTTGCTCTGAGCTTCCTGGAGAATTTTCTACTAATTTATCACCCAACCATCCATCCATCTGTCCATCCATCTAACCATCCCTTATCCATCCATCCACCTTCCATCAATCCAACCATCCATCATCCATCCATCTATTCATCCCTCTAACCAGCCTTATTCATTTGCTCACTAGTCACAATGCACCTCTGATACATAGCAGGTCCTATGCTAGAGAGATAAGACATAGTCTCCACCAAGTCAATAAAACGTAGCCGGTGTAGATACGATGATGAGGCACAGTGGGAACACAAAGTGACCTGGAGTGTCCAGGGACTGCAGTGGGGGGAGGAGCCCTAGAGGAGCTGGCAGCACCCTTCCCACGTGTCTGAGGCTACTGGTGTGTAGAGGAGAAACCTCTGCCCCAGGCCAGCCCCCATCCCAGCACATCCCAAGTTCTCTATGAGGCCATTTCCTCACTGTTGGGGCAGAGGCCCTAATAGAATCTGCCTGGCTCACTTCCCTGGGCCATTCTGAAGCTCGAAGGACAGACATGGCTTGGAGAGTGCTCGGCAAGAGCAGAGTCCTCACAAGTTCCTGCTATCGGGACAGTCCTTCCCAGCTCAGGGTGGAAGGACAGCATCTGGTCCCGCCTGTTCGGGATCCTCAGTCACTGGACGTATGTGTGGTCACCCTGTGTCTCACGCTGTGACCCTGCAGAGCCCAGATGCCAACAGGGCCTTGGAGGCAACTACCTACCTGGCCCGCTGAGCCCTGGCTTCCAGATTCCGTCTCCTAGGGGTCACGGGGGCTCCCCAGACTGGTCCTGACCCCAATTCCTGATCAGCACTTCCCACCTTCAGGCATTTCCACCTTCATGACCACCATCTCCATGGTGCCCTACCAAGGAGAAGAGGCAGGACAGGAGCCGGGAACCCTATTTTGCCGCCGAGAAGCCGAGTGGCTGTCCCGTGGCACGCAGACCTTTGGAGAGCTGGGCTCTGGTGCCCTGTGGGCCTGCGGTGAATCCTGGTCGTGTGACCTGGAGCTTAACCTCTCTGGGCCTCGATGCCTCATCTGTAAAAGGGGCGCTGACAGTATCTCCTCACAGGGTGAACGTTCGAACTACAGGAGACAGTTTGGGAAATGCTTCCCAGGTGGCGCTAGTGGTAAAGAACCTGCTTGCCAATGCAGGAGACATAAGGGACACGGGTTTGATCTCTGGGTCGGGAAGATCCCCTGGAGGAGGAATTGGCAACCCACTCTGGTATTCGTGCCCAGAGAATTCCATGGACAGAGGAGCCTGGCGTGTTACAGTCCCTAGAGTTGCAAAGAGTTGGACACGAGAGAAGCAACTTAGCACGCACACGATAGTATCTCTTCACAGGGTGGACATACCAACTAAATGGGACAGTTTGGAAAATGCTTAGGGCAGTGCCTGGCACGCTTCAGACCCCGAATAGTTTGGAAGTATTATGAGTACTAATCAGATCCTCTACCTCCTAAGCTTGCTCCCTTTCTACCCCACCCCCGCCCCGCCTTCCTAAGGACTGAAGACAGCAGCTGGCAGTGGGAGGCGGTTACTTTAAATATGAGATGGGGAGAACAAAAGGAAAATAGAACAGGGTGGTGGCTTGTGGCTAAAATTGAACAATTCTCCTCCCAGACTTGGGGGAGGATCTGAAGGACATTATTGATGTTCCCTGCTCCTTCTTCTCAAGGAACTAACAAGCCCTGCCCCTGCAGCTGTGTCAGACCTGCTGGGGGCTGGTGAGATGCTGGCTGGGGACGCCCACCACCCCAGGGGACACCGCCTGCCTGCCCCAAAGGCTCTGTTCTCGGGAGACGCAGGAAGTAGGTTAAGCGGGATCCTGGAGCCTCTCCGCATCACTTCCGAGACAGCATTAAATATTCACCAGAAGATTTCTCCAGGGGGCCCACCGCCAGCTTCAAAGGCAGCCCTCTCGCCCCCTTGGCAGCGTGCCCACCGTCTTGGTTGCCATGGGGCCCTGCTACCCAGCCCCTGCCTTGTGGCAGCTGGGTGTCAGACAGGTTCCCATCTCCAAGGTGGGGAGATCGCAGCACCCCCAAGGACACAGTGTGCATGGGGGGGGCACCATCTGCTCCGGGGGCAGGCCTGAGGCTCACAGCAACCTCAGGAGCTGCTGCGTTTTATCCCCATTTTACAGACAAAGCCACTGAGGCTAGCGAGGTTAGGAAGAGCAGGGCTGGGCCGGAGTCAGGCCTGTGGACCTCAGAGCCCACACTCCCCGGATGCCACCCTACCACTTGGGATTCGGGCTGAGCCTGGCTTACTTCGTGGCACCTACGTGTGGCAGATTAGAGGCAAGAACAGCTGCCAAGGCGGCAGTTAATAAACTGTAGCTATTCCAGGCCTCAGCGCCCACCTCCTTGTATTCCCATCTGCACGCCTTGCCAACCACCCCCCGCAGCACCTGGTGTGGCCCAGGGCTCGGGTCAGCGCAGGTCCAAGGTAAGGGAGTTGCCTCCACCCCCCAACCCCCACCCCACAAGTCCCAGAGGGTCAGATGACCAGTTAGGTCTAGATAACCAGCCTTGGGGCAGTGACCCTGACCTCCTTCTCTTTCTCAGGACCCCACGTGCAGCAGCAACTCAGCGAACACTTGTGAAATTCACCAGTGGTCCGCTGTGCTCCCCTCCCTAGTCAGCCGCCTGGGTCTCTGCGTAGAACTTAGAGGAAGGAGGGGATGCCGGCCAGCAGAGCAGTCGACAGATTCCACGACAAATGGACTCGAAGACTTAGGAGGCTGTGACCGGGCCAGGGCCCAGGGCTGCCAGGCCTGGACGTTCTGGTGAGCCATCTCAGGAAGGGAAGGTAGGCTGGGGGCAGGGCAGGCTGGCCCAGGTCTGCCCAGACTTGGCATTTCTAGGGGTGAGACTCAGATTGGGGGGAGGGGGCTTCTCAGGTCTGCAGGGCGGCCCCTCACGCCACGTATCTACTCCTAGCGTCACTTGGCCCGGAACACCTCCTCCCTGGGGAAAAGCCCTCTCTCCCTTGAGAGCTGGCTTTCAGGGCCCACCCCGCCAGGGGCTCCCCGACACTCCCTAGGCTGGGCGTGGAGGCCTTCCGTCCACCCCCACCATGCCCCGTCCTCTCTTTTTCAAAAACTTAATTTATTTTTGGTGGCCCCGGGTCCTCCTCGCTGCGCACGGGTTTCTCTCGCTGCGGCGAGCGGGGGCTGCTCTCTAGCCGTGGAGCTGGCTCCTCCCGTTGCGGACCACGGGCTCTACAGAGCGCAGGCTCCGCAGCTGTGTTGCACAGGCTGAGCTGCTCCGCGGGATGTGCGATCTTCCCAGGCCAGGGATTGAACCCGTGCCCCCTGCACTGGCACGCGGATTCTCAACCGCTGGACCAGCAGGGAAGACCCTTCTTTTATTTCATCACTTTTCACGTCCAGTTGAAACAACTGGGTTCCTGCGTTCCTCCTCCACAGACCGCGAACTCACTGAGGGGGGTCTGTGGCTTCTCCGTCTTGGTGTCCCCACTCCCGGGGGCCCTGGCCCTCAGCGCTGCTTGAAGAAACATCTCTGAACGGGACGACACGATGTGAGACTGAAAGCGTCTTTACAGTGGCCCAGTCTGGCCATCAGGGTGCCTAAGTCAGTGACCCCGGGGCCCGCACCGTGAGGGAACGGGGAGGGGCAGGGCCTGGGCGCTGAGACGCCAGCAGCCTCACCAGGTTCCTGGGACCCCCGCACAGCCTGGCAATACTGAGCCTGGCTCCCCAGCCCCGCCAAGAGACTATAAGATCAAGGTCAGTTTTTGGTTATTTTAATTGTAAAATCCAAGACATTTATATATAAATAAGACCGCTGTGTAAAATAGGATTCACCCTTCTACTAAAACCCTTCTCCCCACACTCAAATAGAATATAGAAAACCCAGCAGAGATAAGAAGTACAAATCGGCATGCGGTCCCTGATGAGAAGTAAGTGGCAGGCCAGGTTTCCCTGCTGAAGCAGGCCTCGCGGCGAGGGCGCTCCTGGCCCAGGCGTCTCACCGGAGGTCAGTGACACTTCCAGAAACCGCGCAGACGTGGTTCCCGCACCCTCAGCCACTGGTTACCAACTGCACACGTGGAGGCAAGGTGGGGGGAGGGCCGGGACGGAGCGGGGGCGGGGACAGGCTGCTTGGTCCTCATGCCAAAGCCAGGGGGCCGTGGAGCTGTGGGCCCGACGAGACGCGGCGGCTTGTTCAGCCCGGGGCCAGGCGGGGAAAGGGGCTTCTGGGGGTGGGGGTTCACTGCTTCTCCAGAAGTCGAGGAGAGAAGCCCTTAGTGACCCCCTAAGCTGAGAGGCTCCCTCGAGGCCATCTGCACACGCCCCGTCAAGATAAGGACGGGCGGACGCCTGCCCACAGTGCTGGGTGTGGGCAGGCGTGGGGGGCTGGCAGGTCCCTGTGAGAAAAAAATGCCACCCCCGCCCCTCCTTCGACCCTGTCACACCCCCCAGCCCCCCGCTGCTGCCCCCTCACACCCGGGGACTCGGCGTGAGATGGTTGCGGATGCACACGCGGGGCGCGGCTCAGGACACGGAACACAGGACAAGGAAGAAAAGCCCCCAGCCTTCCTCTGGAAGGTCAGGACCTGCCCGTGGCTGCTCCCCCCTCCCAGGGAACAGCGGGGTGGGGTGGCGGGGGAAAGGGCTGCGGGGGCGGGGCGGGGAAGGGCGGGGGGACAGTGTGTCAGGAGCATTTCCAGACACACACAGCCAGGGTCCCCCCGAAGTACAGGTAGAGGAGGTTCTTCACCTCGTGTGTGATCTCAAAGCCGAAGCCTTCGCCGATCACCACGTGCCAGGAGGAGCCGAACTTCTTGTCCATGGTCTCTTTGATCATCTTGGCAGCGCTCTGCAATGAGACCAGGCTCGTCGGGGGCGGGTGGGTGGGGGGCAGCTTGGGGGGGAGAGGGGTCAGCAGGAGAGAGGCCTTGTAGCCTCGGGGCTGCTGTTCGGCTCTCGGAACCTTCAGACAGGGTTTCCGCCCCTCCTAACCAGGGGTCGCGACACAGCTACGGCGAACCGGACGTTCTACCTCAGCCGTCGGAAGACACGGGTGAGGCGGCAGGGCGGGGCGTTGGACCTGAGACGGGGCCTCCGGCTGGAGCTCGGGCTGTGCCCCCGGTGCCCGCGCCCACAAGGCTGCTGTCAGCCCTCAATGAGCCAGCGCCCCCGAGTGCGCGCTCCAAGTGCGCGCTGCGGATGCAGCGATTGCCATCATCACGGTGCAGACTCAGGGCTACCTTCAGGGTGCACAGAGGCTTTCCCTGGCGCATCTGGTGGGCTCTGGGAGAGAAGCTGGCTTTGCCTTCCTCAGCTGCGGCAGCGGCGCCCCCCCCCCCCCCCCCCCGTCCTTCCCGAGCTCGCTCTTTCAAGAGGTCTGGGGAGGGGCGGAGGCCCGGCCTTCGCGGGGTGAAGCCCCAGGCTCCAGCACTTGCTGCGCGCTGGCCGCGCCCACCGCCATGCCAGGCGCCTCACCCACATCATTTCAGAACGTCTGTCCTCAGGACCACCCAGCGAGGAGGCAGCATCCTCGCCTCCGGCACAGACCGGGAAACTGGGGCCGGGCGATGAGAACTGGCCTGTCCAAGGTTAAAGAGCTAGCAAGGGGCTGGAGACTGAGATTTGAGCTTGGGCCTGCCTGGCCTGAAGCCTGGGTACACAGTGGCCAGGGTCGGCCTCCCCCACAGGCTGCCACCACACTGGCTTCCTTCTTGTTCACCAGCAGACTGATGAATGGCTTTTCCTGTGTTGATGCCTACCTGTCGTATTGCCAGCACCTAGGACAGTGCCTGGCACAGGGATGGTGTTTAACATCTTTTCTGAATGGATGAATGGATACATGAATGAATGCCTGGGCGGGCCTCTGTTCTCCACTGGGATGGAGCCAGGGGGAAAGGTAACCTATTTTGCAGCCCACCTGAGACGGGGCACGTGGACAGGTGCGTCACAGAAAGTCCCCCGGCTCTTCTCCCTCTAGCACTGGGTCAGTGCCCGAGATAGCACCAGCTTCTGCCCTCACCGGCCTTCCACGCGCTCTGAATGCTTCCCAGGAAGGATTTAGCCTGGCCCCAGCGGCACTCTCTATAGCTGGATGCGGGGACTGGGGCCACAGGGGTCACCCAAGGCACGAGGGGCCACACTGATGGCAATACCTCATTGTTGTTGGAGAACTTCTCACAGGCCGTGACGCACAGCTCCATGGTCTCCACTCGCATCTCCTCCGGCATGTCCGAGTGCTGGAGGCGGGGCGGGGACAGACAGACAGAGCCTCAGCCTGTGACCCGTCTTCTGGGCTGGCCTCTCGTCCCAAGCTTAAGGCACGGGCAGAGCCCAGAGAGATGACCCGTCTGCTGACGGAACCGAGCGAGGCCTCGTGGGCTCTTACGCCCGGGGCCCCTGTGTAACCAATGCATCCCAGCGACATACAGGGGAAGGCGGCTGGCCCAGGCAGGAGCACGCCGGCCGCAGAGACACTTCACCAGCAGCCTCAGGGCACAGCTGACTCGCTCAGATCCTGAAGAGATGGTGTGGCCGCGCTGAGGGCCCCCTGCTGTTCTTCCTGGCCCTCTCTGGGTGCCCTCCTCCCCTGGGCTCCGTCTCCACCCTCGCCTCTTCTCCAGCTCCTGCTCTCCAGGGGCCCCGCCCTGCTCTGTGGGTGCAGACACCTTCTATGCGGGCAGGGTTCCCACATGTTCACCCCTACTTTAACTTCTTTTTTGGGGCTCCGGATTCCTATGTCCAACTGCCTACTTGCCAGCTTCAGAGGTCTGAAAGATAACGCTTGATGTTCTCCCACAAATCTAGTCCTCCGTCTTCCCCCTTTTGGTAACCGACACAGTTTTCTCTCCCACACTCAGGACAAAACCAACCCTGGCAGTCACCCTTGGCCTGCTTTCCCTCACACCCAGCATCCAGTGCACTGCTGAATTCTACTGCTCTGCCGTCAACATCTGTTGAGAACCCTACCCTGTCTTGCCATCTCTGCTCCGTGACCTGGACCCGGCCACCCTCTCTCTCCCTGGGCCTCTGCAGTAGCATCCTGGTTGGTCTCCCTCCTTCACCTCGGGTTCCCTAAAATCCACTCTCCATCCAACAGCTGGAGGGCTCTTTCAGAAACATTAAAAAGATCACTGGACTCCTACTCCTCTGCTGAAGGCTCTTTACTGTTTCCCTTTGAAGTCAGGATGGGATCCCCATTGCATGCTGTGGCCCCCAGGCCTGGCAGGCTGACACTTACATCCTGTGCCCCCTCCCTTAGCACTTATTCCAGCCACACTGGCCTTCCTCCGGCGCCTCCCAGACGCTGAGCCTGCTCGGGTTTTCCATGCCTGCTGCTCCCCCTGCCTGGAGAATGTTCTCCAGACTCTCACAAGGCGTGCTCCCTGACTTTATTCAGGTCTCTGATCAGAGAACCCTTTCCAGAAGCCAATCTTTACTCTCCAGCTCCTTGCTTTTGCTTTATTTTTCTTCAGGGCACTTGTGACCTGAAATTATGTTCTTTAAACCTTTTTTTCACGTGGGCCAGGCCTCTGTCTTGTTCACTCCCATATCCACAGTGCCCAGAACAGCGCCCAATATGTAGTAGGTGGCCTAAATAATTGTTGAATGAATGAATGGATGAATGAAAGAATGAATTACTGTAGGCGCCCTCTTGGTCTCTAGACTGGCCAGCAGAGCCCGTCATAACCTCCTCCCAATGCTATCCTGCAGCGGACAAGCTCCCCCTTGCCTCTTTCTCTAGGGCTCTTGGGCCCTGCTGGCCACCTGCCTCCCTCCCCTGGGCCTTACCCTGACCAGAGGGAAGGTCTGCAGTCGTTTATAATCAGCCTCATCTTTCTTCCCTTCTGTTTCTCCCATGATACTTCCACTGTGACCAGGAGGAGAGAGGGATGTTTTCAGGAGGTGCTGGGACTGGTAATTAAGACACACCCAGGAGATTCAGGAAGCAGGCCCTGCCAGCTTGGTGGAAGCAGAAAATGTCTTTCCCCAAGGGGTGCTGCAGAAAACAGGGAAAACCAGGAGAAACGAGTTGGCTTAAAAACTATACATCACAAATTAGAAATGTCTCAGTAACAATCTGACACCTCCCCGTCTCAACTCCTCCACATCCTTTTCCAAATGGCCAGCAAGTCTGGAGACAGGAGGATGAGTCAACACGAGATGCTGGGACCCAGTTAAGAACACGCTGATACGATGCTGCAAGCCCACACTGTCATTATCAAGACAAATACTTGACTGCGGGCCAGGCCGAGGGTAGAGCCTTCAGCTTGCAATTAACGAACTTGGCTTCTCTGCTAGGCCACTATGTACATCATCCTTGCTTCTCGGCAGAAGTGGTCAGGAAGTGAAATGTCAGGTTGTGCTCAACAGTCCTGGGCTTATGGGCAAGCAAGTGCCTCCTTCCACAGGTCCTGGCTCTAGAGGAGAAATGTGACCAGTGATGCTCTGTGCCCTCCATGGTGTGCCAGGCAGCCCGGCTCTCCTAGTCCACTCCCGCAGGCCGCCCTGTCCTGTCTGGCTGGCCCAGGAGCTGGGAGGTTCAGGCCTTAGTTCCTGGTCCTTCCACTCACTAGTTATGTGGTCTTGGGCCTCAGATTCCTCATCAGTAACATGAAGGTGGTCATGTCTACCTCGTGGGGCTGTTACAAGAATCAAATGAGATGGCGTATGCCAGGCACGTAGTAGGCACTCAGCAAATACCCAGCAAACTGTCTTTCCCTCCCTCTGGCTCCCTGGAGATTCACACAAGGATATGATGGAAAAGTTATAAAGCCTAATACACATGCGTAGATTTCTTTTTTCTTTCCAAATCTTACGGAAAAACAGATGGGGCTCTTCCTTAAAAGATGGGCCTGGATCCTAAATGACTGGAAGCAGAGCTTGAAACTCAGTGTTTCTCTCTATCCTACAAGTCAATTTATCCTATAATTAAAAGAACTTTTAATCTCAGAAGTACAACTAATATAAATGAAAACAAACCACCACATCATTAAACCCCTTTTAACTGTCCTTATTGGACAAATGGGTGTCCCTGATGGCTCAGTAGCAGAGAATCTGCCTTCAATGCAGGAGCCACAGGTTTGATCCCTGACTTGAGATGATCCCCTGGAGGAGGAAATGGCAACCCACTCCAGTGTTCTTACCTGGAGAGTCCCACAGACAAGAGGAGCCTGGCGGGCTATAGTCCATGGGGTTGAAAAGAGTTGGATAGGACTGAGCTGCTATGCAAGTACAGCCAAATAATGTTATAATATTCCAGCATCGCTCACATTTCCAAATTAATTTTCACTGCACAGCCCCCAAACCCTGAAGATGCCCAGCGTAGTAACCAACGGGTAGGTAATGACGGGTGACATCAGTTGGGTCTCCCGCGGGCCAGACACTGTTCCAAGGACTCCATGTGCATTTACTTGGCCCTGTGCCACCAACCACCCCATGAGTTAGGTCCTGCATGTGAGGGAGGTGTCACTACTCCGAAGGTCACTCAGCTACTGAACGGCAGACCTGGGGCTGACCCGGGATGGTCTCCAGCACAGGTGATCCTAACACCCTCCTCACAGCAGGCACACGAGGTGGGTGCCCACACACCTTCCCCCCTGAGGCATGACCACTAGCACGGCTCCCGTGATCCCAGAAGTGAGAGGAACGTTAGAGCTTCCCTTTCAGTGTCTCCCCTTCCAGTGCTAACTTGATCCTTGTTTGGTCAAGCCTTAAGCTTTCTGGGCACATTTTTTTCTGGGTGGTGCAGAAATCCTCAGCACTACTCCATGTGGTCGGCTCCCTCGAGGGAAGCTGGAGGCCTGGCGTCACCCTCTGCCTCCCCTCCCCCCCATCGCCTGGGTATGCTCTGGTTTCCCAGCGGACAGACGGCTCCTCTTATCTCACCATCCTGGGCATTTGTACCACCCGGATATTAGCCGTGTCTGTTTGTCTCTACATATAAGCTGGCAAACGACCAAGTACGATCTCACTGTACTTTCTGCTTAAGTTCCTTTATTTCACCAAAGGCAGTGAATCATCTTGTCCTTTCTTGTTCCTATTAAGGCCCCATTCCCCCCGTCCTCCTTGCAGTCTTTGGTAAAGGCCACTTTGTCGCCTCCTCCCCAGCATCATCAAGGGGTGACAGAAGGTGGGGGCTACACTGATGTAGAAGGATTATATCCTTTGTAAGCTTTGCTGTCTCCCGAGACTTTCAAGTGGGAACAACTTATGACACTGAAGCGGCTGCTTTAGGCCCCTTCCACCTGAATATTTCAATCCGATTCAATCCGGCCTCTGGGCTAACAAGTGCCAGCGTGGAGGGGAACTCAGAGGCAACTGTGTACACGTCTGCCCTCCGGGACCTCACAGTCCGTGACCACTGCTCGGACTCTGCTTCGGCACGTGGAATCCTGGATGAAACCACACTTCAGAGGTGTTATCAAAGCCGATTCTTCAGGAACAAAGTGGGAAAGCCACTGGGACAGTTTTTTTTTTTTTTTTTTCGGGGGGTGGGATATCACCTGATAGAGAAGAGAAGGTACAAGACTATAAGATAGGGCATTAAGGCTAGAGTACCAGCTCTGAAACCGAAAGCAGTTCTGCCCTCTTCCCTGCTTTGCAGCCTGAGGCAAGTAATTTAACCTCCTGAGCCTTGGTGTCCTCCTTTGCGAAGTGGGATGATCCCACTTTCTCCTTCTCAGGGAGCTGTCGTGAGCACCAAGTATATATGCATGTGAGCGTTTGGAAACCGTAGGGCCCTCTGCACCCAGCATCACGCTGCTCTAACCACCACCATGTTATCAGCCGGGACTTCGTCCACATCATTCGGCCACGTTTATTAAGGATCGTGACTGCAAATGGCTTTTCCTAACCTCTACACACACTTCTGGGGATCCAAAAGGGATGAGACAGAATGAAAAGGAACAGTTATAGACAAGGTGTCTCCAAATGTAAAAAGGTAGAATTTTTTATGACATTGTATCATTATGGTACAACTATAGGCATTCAGCTCGGATTTTAAAACCCTGCTGAAAGAATGTTACCCAAAATAGCACAACTCAAGTTTTAATAACCTTATCAATCTTCCATGCAAACGAGTGTGTGCCTGACAGGTCCAGGCCAGGAAGCAGTTGCGTCAGGTCTAAAAGAGAGCCCTTTAATAATTTAAGTGTGCTCCCGGCCAGGGCATGCGAATCTGTTGGGTAGCAGAGCTTGACTCTCCCCAGAGCCCGTCTGGGTACACAGAGCCAGCGTCAGCCTTGCTCCCTCTCTGCCCTTTATTCTCCTTCTCACCCAAGGGCCCTTCTGGAGCCTTACGCAGCCTCGCCCGTGTCTGACGCGAGGCTTCTCCTCGGCAACGAGCTGGGCTCCTCATCTCATCATCTTGTCAAAGCCTGTGTCCTTTGTTCTTTTGTGGGCACTGACCTCAGTCACCATTTATTCTTTTGCTTCTGAAATGTTTGGGAAGAATCCTTAAGTGGGTTAGGGGATGTGGGAAGGACGAAGGAAAAACGAACGAATTCTGGGAAACAAGGCCAAAAAGGTCTGCTAGCAGGCCCCTCACCACCCCCTCCAGCCACTCAGCACCTGGAACAAGCTTGGTCCGTAGACCACGGCTTGCCGCCTTGACCTCTTTCCAGCATCGGAGAGATGGGAGGACATGTGTGGAGCATAGCTTTATGGTTGTGAGTACAGCCTCCACAGGAAGGTCTGGCTTCACACCTCAGACTGTCTCGGATAAGTGTTTACCTCTCCAGGCCTCAGTTTTCTCATCTGGAAGCTGGGTCTAAGAACAGACTCTACTTCACAGTCCATGTCAGCTTTTGTTACTGGTGTGGGAGGAAGCGTCCTTCTTTGAATCCCAACCAACTAATCAGTGAAATGCTCAGGCAAACAGACCAACACTCATTGAGCTCCCGCTCTGTGTTGTTAGTACTGAGCCAGGAAGGAGTCACAGGGAATTCTGCAAACACAGTTGGGCCGGGGGGCTGGGGTGGAGTGATACGGTGCGTTCACACCTGCTGTCTCATTTCATCCCAGAACAACCTGTGCGGGCAGCACCCGCTCACAGTTCTCAGACAAGGCACCTTAGAGAGGTCTGGGGGCTGGCCTGGGGGGACACAGCCAGCAATGACACAGCCAGGATCGGAATCCTTATCTATTCTTCTCTACCTTTTGCGCTTTCTCTCCTGTCCCAAGTAAGAAGGAAACAAGACAGTAACACAAACAATGTCCATCCTTGGCAGCCGGCGGTTCAGACTCCTGCCCACATAGGCCTGCTGGTTCCAGCCGTAGTGAGGCTACACACACCCTCCAGACCTCGAACATCCTCCTGCCCTCCCCTGACAAGTCCACCCTCCGCCTTCTGGCAAACAAAAGGTGAGGCTCGTAAGGTGAGGAGAAAGGAATCTGAGGACTTGAAGGCATTCATCTAAGATATCGGGGAGGTCAGGAAACAACACGGACCATCTAGGTTTCACCATCAGTTTGAAATGCATCATCTACTATAAAAGAAAGTTTCAAGAGTAAGAAAGAGATGATTGCAGGATAAAGAACAGTCCTCGAGAAGACAGTTACTTTTCATGTACACAAAGGGTTTCTGTTTTTGTTTTTCACATCCCCCTTATTTTTTTTAATTTCACTTAGGTCTGGTGAAAACTGATGTGCCTTAAACCAGGGAGAGGGAAGGAAAGAAAGATGGAGAGATGGAGAGATAAGAGATCAAGACATTTTCTTTATGTGTAAGATGATGTAATAAACCATACTGACTCACATGGTACTCCCTCACGGACATACCCAAGTTTGGATGCAATCCAAACACTTTAGTCAAGATACAAAGTACAACAAATAGCATTAACTATCACAGTCATCACAGGGGAACAGCTGCTTACTACAGACAGTGGATTACTAAGTCTCTTACCCGCCCCTTCCCCACCTCCCCTCCCTTTCACACCTACTCCCCCCTTTCCTACTCAAGAGAACAGATTTGAACGTAAGTGACTAAGAATGATGTTATCACAAAAATAAACTGGAATTAGCACTGAGTTACTTTTTAAAAAAATCATTCATAATCACTAATTACCGGTGATGTCTCATAGCCAGTCACGACTCAACAGTGCGTCGTGAGTCCAGACAATCTCCCGGGGATGAAGGACTTGATTTGCTCTCCTGTAGATACCCCCAGAGCAGTTTCCAGTGTCTGGCACATGGCAGAAGCCCAAGAAATATCTAAACTCTAATTAAACTGTATTTCATTTGTCCCCTGGGAAGGGGGGCCCTATCAAATCCCTTCAATAACATCTATTGAGCACTGACCTTAAGCAAGGCAACAGGATGGGTGTTTTATGTAGAGGATCTCATTTACTCCCCCTAAGAACTCCATCAGATGAACACTATTATCCCTACTTCCCTGATGATCATTCAGGCTGAGCAAAGCAAAGTGACTTCCCACCCAGCTAATAAATGAATGAGCCAGGATGCACTCAGCCATAAATGATTTTAGGACTAAGCTTTTTCAACTGCTCTGCTATAAGCAAGAGAGAGTCTCTGCTTTCAAGGAGCATGCAATCTAATATGAGGGAACAACACACATACACAAGGAACTAACTATGTTCATGGCAGAGAACAGGAATGCCACCAGACAGACACAGAACTAGAGGAAAGAGGAGAATTCTAGAGGACAGGGAAGAGGACAGTGAGAGTTTGGTGGCAAAGGCAGCATTTGAATCAGACCTTAAAAGGTGAGTGGGAATCCTGACTGATGGGCAACGTGAGGAAGACATTCCAGGCAGAGTGATGAACAAACACAGTGATGTGGAAGCAGAAAGCTCAAAGTGTTTTATGGGAAAGTCTAACAGTCCAATATGGCCAGAGGACAGAACCTGGCAAAGGAGAAGAGAGGAGGCATGCTGGGAAAGAGGCTGTGGTGGGTTGTGGATGTGGAGAAGAGCCCTGAGACCCAGGCTTAAGAAATATGGATATTTTTAGTGGAGAAAGAGAAGTCCTTTGGAGGTCTCCTGGGGGCTGGTGACATGGCTGTGTTTTGACAATTACTCTGGTGGACTGGGTTAACAGGAGGAGATACTGGGGGTAGGAACACCAGTTAGGAAGCTATAGCAATGGCCTGGGTGACAGGCATTAAAAACTTGAACCAGGATGATGGCTTCAGGCATGGAGAGACTATGAGATCCTTGCAGAGGCAGAACCAAAGATGTAACACTGCCTAAGTGGGATAAGCAGGGCAGAGGGGCAGATGATGCCCCAGAAGGATGGTGATCTAACTGAGAGAGACAGGAGAATTCAGGTAGAACAGATGGACAGACAGAGATGTGGGATGCTGTGATGTTTGAATTACTGAGTTTAATCTGTTGGCGAGATATGCAAATGGAGGTATCTCCTCAGGAGCAGAGGATCACAGAATCATGGATTACCAGGGGCAGGAGGGGAGCCGTCAAGTCCAATCAATAAAGCAATATCTATTCCAACGCCCACCCCCAAAGTCTCACTAACCATGGAAGCCCAGGAGAAATACCTGAGCTGGAGATGTGAATTAGAGGGTGAAATGGAGAAACAGAGTGATTCTCAGGGGGAGGGAAATGCACGGAAATATGAGACAAAGGAAGGAAGTTCATATTATTCTCAGAATCCACCGAGGAGATGTGCTATAGTATCCTAATTCTGTATATACTCAGGCTGGACTCCAGGGAGATTAGAGAACTTGCTAGGGTCCTGTAGCTGGGAATCCAAATTAAGTTTGCCAAGTCCTTTTCTCCAGGAGACGTGAAGGACAGGGAAGCCTGGTGTGCTGCAGTCCATGGGGTCGCAAAGAGTCGGAGGACAAGACTGAGCGACTGAACAACAACAAAGTCCTTTTCACTACACTTCAAACTTCCCATGAGGATCACGTCCTCGGGGAAGTCTACAGTTGGGTCAAAGAATCACATCCTGGAACGTCAGAGTCAAAGAGACCTTAGGGATCATTTCAACCTCATTTACAAATAGGGAAACTGAGGCCCAAAGAGGGAAATGACCAGCCTCGACTCCCAGACAGTCGTCAACTGTCCAACTCAAGCGGTCTGGAAGGAGGCGATGGCGACCACCCACCCAGCCGCGGGAGGAGGGGGTTACTCTGCGAACGATGGGGAATCAAGGTGCAGGGGGAGTCGGGTTAGAGAGGACGGGGGAACGTGAAGCTGAAGGGCCTGCAGAGTAGCGACGGCGAAACTGTCTCGACAGAGCTCGCAGGTCCCCGAAGTGGTGGTGGGGGGTGGGGGGTGGGGGTTGGGAGGATCTGAAACTGGGGACCAACAGGCAGAAGGCTAAGGTGGGGCCTCCGCGGTGGGCGAGGCCCCGCCCGCCCCGCAATTCCTCCCGGCCCCCTTTCGGGCCGGCCCTCCCCGCCCAGTTGCCCGCCGCACCCCGTGGCCTCACCTGCTCCCGAGGGGGCCGGAGCTAAGGCCTCAGCGAGCGCACCCCCGCCAGGGTTGTCAAGGAGCGAAACAAGAGTGTCTTAGCAACAGCGAGGAAGTCCTGCCCCCTCACCGGACGTTACGGGACTTTTACTTCCTATTGGTGAGCCAAGATGTCAATCAACACTGAAGGGCCCTACAACGGGAGATTGTACGGAAAGAGGCGTGGCTTACAGATTGAGGAGGCGGGGCTTCACTTATAGTTGTCTTAAGTGGGCCTGAGGAGTCGGGCATAAACAGAAGTTCTCATTTTGGAGAAATTTAGAAGAGCGGTATTATCTGGAGAGTTTCTTTTAGTCATTCGAAACAGCAAATGCAACTTGTTAGTGTCCTGACACTAATAGGCCACACTTACTGCAGAAAGCGAAGAACTAAAGAGCCTCTTGATGAAAGTGAAGGAGGAGAGTGAAAAAGTTGGCTTAAAACTAAACATTCAAAAACAAACAAACAACAACAACAAAAAACTAAACATTCAGAAAACTAAGATCATGGCATCTGGTCCCATCACTTCATGGCAAATAGATGGGGAAACAATGAAAACAGTGACAGACTTTATTTTCTTGGGCTCCAAAATCACTGCAGATGGTGACCGCAGTCATGAAATTAAAAGATGCTTGCTCCTTGGAAGAAAAGCTATGACCAACCTAGACAGCATATTAAAAAGCAGAGACATTACTTTGCCAGCAAAGGTCCGTCTAGTCAACACTATGTTTTTTCCAGTAGTCATGTATGGATGTGAGAGTTGGACTATAAAGAAAACTGAGGGCCAAAGAACTGATGCTTTTGAACTGTGGTGTTGGAGAAGACTCTTGAGAGTCTCTTGGACAGCAAGGAGATTCACCCAGTCCATCCTAAAGGAAATCAGTCCTGAACATTCATTGGAAGGACTGATGCTGAAGCTGAAACTCCAATACTTTGGCCACCTGATGCGAAGAACTGACTCATTTGAAAAGACCCTGATGCTGGGAAAGATTGAAGGCAGGAGGAGAAGGGTATGACAGAGGATGAGATGGTTGAATGGCATCACTGACTCGGTGGACATGAGTTTGAGTAAGCTCCAGGAGTTGGTGATGGACAAGGAAGCCTGGCGTGCTGCAGCCCATGGGGTTTCAAAGAGTTGGACATGACTGAGCGACTGAACTGAACTGAACAAAAGCCTAATATAAAGTAGCATCATGTAGGGCTTTTGCATGAGTATTGCACCTGATTCTCTCCACAGTTCTTTTAGGTAATAGTATTCGTAACCACATCCATCTGAACTAAGGTTCAGAGAGGTTACATAGTTTGTTAAAGGAAAAAATCAAGGTTAAGTTCCTGGAGAAGGAACCCAGGGCTCTTGCACTGCAGCACACCCTCATAGAGCTGCCTCAACCTGGTCCGTAGGAGACACTGTAGCATCTGACTTAAAGATATAGTTGCCCAGAGCCTGCCTTTTCTTTCCCTTAGGAGAAATTAATCTGAATGTATTAGTACAATTAGGGAGAACGGAAAGGGGGGAAGGGAGAGAACCCTGCAGATTCAAGGTTTTGATTGGTGGATCAAAGGGTCAGTGAAGTACTTCATATTTTAAACATTTACCCTCCCATGATGGGTACTCTGGGTGGAACTCCACTTCACATTCATTGGCACTTGCTGGGAACTCAGCCCTCGCCAGGTTGATGATTCGCCCTCTCTGATGATTCAGAGAGGAATAAGATGGGGACCTTGGTCCCAGAGAAAGCATGGTCCAGTGTGGGGAAAGCCATGTCAACAAATAGACACAGAGTAATTCATTCTACCGGAGGTCTGATGGAGGTGTGGTCAAGGTCCTGGTTCTCTCCGGGAAGGGAGTAACTAACTCAAAGGAGGTGGTGATTGTGTTGACTGAGTCTAAGGTGACTAGTAGGCTAATGAAGCGGGGAGAGCAGAGTTCGCTGGGAACCTCTGGTGGCTCCAGCAGGCCTGGGTAGAGGATGGGGGGTAGTGAAGACTGTGGAGGTGAAGATGCAGAGGGAAGTAGAGTTTCTTGTTTGTTTTTGGCTGCTCTGCACGGCTTGTGAGATCTTTGTTCCTCGACCGGGGATTGAACTCAGACCACAGTAGCAAAAGTGCTGAGTCCTAACTACTGCACTGCCAGGGAACTCTGGGAAGTAGGGTTTTGAATGCCGGTTCAGGGAGGTGAGGTGAGAGTGGGGGAAGTAGCTGCTGGAGGGTTGTAGGTAGGGCAGTAACATGGGCAGATTTCAGTTTTGGACGATTCCTTGGATGGAGAAGATGGCAGACTGGATTTGGAATAGGTAGATGAAGGTAGGGGCAGCAGGTTTAGTTTTGAGACTTGCAAGTTTGAGGTTCCCTAGGCCTTTGGCGACTCCCAGCTTGCCTCCCTGGTGTGTTCTGGGGTCCACGGAACATCTGACTCAGCCTCTAGATTCTCCCAATCCTCCTTGCCAAGTTCCTCCAGGAGATGGAAGGTGGCCTTTGAGGGGGATGAAGCTCTTGCTTCCGCCTCTCATCCAAACTTCTCCCCAAAGGGGTCCACATTTTCTGTCTTCTCTTTCTCATCTCCCATTCATTCTGCAGCCCACTGCAATCTGGCTTCCACTCCCACTATGCCACCAAAATTCTTTCTTCCATGGTTACCAGTGACCTCCTGAAGAGCAGAATACAATAGACCCTTGTAGTCTTTATCTTACGGGACCCATCCCCTCTGCTGGAGTAAAACTGTCAACTAAACTCATCTTCAGAGAGGGCTGCAGAGCCACCAAACTGATAATGATTCCATTGTCAATGTCCCTGTAGATTCTGATGGCTCCTGTGTTTCTCTCTCCAGATTAGGCTTGGAATTATAGGCCTAAATATCCACCTCCCCCTTGGCTGTCTCCACCAGAATGTCCCACAAACCCTCTACACTCAGTGTAAACTGAATCCATCATCTTCCTCCAAACTCCTCTCCTGCATCCCCACCTTGGTCAATGGCATTACCCCCATCCCCAGTTGCCCTAATCAGAAATCAGGGCATCTGGGACTTCCCTGGTGGTCCAGTTGTCAAGAATTGTCCGCCTACCAGTGCAGGGGACGCAGGTTCAGTCTCTGATGGGGGAACTAAGATCCTACATGCCTTGTGAGGCAACCAAGCCTGCCAGCCACAATTACTGAACTCACATGCTCTGGAGCCCCTGAGCTGCAACTGAGACCTGACATGGCCAAAAATAAATAAATATTAAAAAATAATAGAATAACAAATAAATCAGGGAATCTTGTCCTTCTCCCTTCCCACCTGAAATCAATCACGAGCCTTCTGATTCCAACTCCTATGTCCTACTTACAGTCCCTTCTAGATGGCACTCCTCATAGACACAACACCATCATCCCACCTGTATTTTTGCAACAACCTCTTAATAGGAATACTTGACTGCAGTCTTGCCCTTCTCTGATCCGCCCTCCATAACACAGTCAGCATGATACTTCTAATACCCAAATTTCACCACTGCATTTCTCTCTTTTTAAAAAAAATTTATGTATTTATTAATTTTGGCTGCACCAGGTCTTAGTTGCAGCATGTAGAATCTAGTTCCCCGACCAGGACTCAAACCCAGGTCCTCTGCACTGGGAGCTCAGAGTCTTAGCCACTGGACCACCAGGGAAGTCCCTTCCTTCCTCTCTTTAACAACTGTTTCCCTCCCTCCACAGTTGCCCATTGCCTACCAAATGACATCCAGATGCATGGCCTGGCATTTGAGGCTGCCCCCCACCATGGTGTGGGCACCTCCATCACCTTCTGTACTTTATGCTCAAGCCACCCTAGCTGTCATGGCTCTCCACACACTCCACACCGTTCCTCACCTCCCTGCATCCTTTCCGCCCACGTTCTGCCTCTACCCATTCCTCCTTTTGACTCTATTAGCCCATACAGTTTTGGTCTTCTGTTGCACACACTGGGATCCTGTCACTTGCAACCAGAAGAGTCCTCTGTACTCCCATCTCATCCAGGGCACGTGCCTATCACTGCTGTTCTCCACTGTTTTCTACTTGACTTTAATTCTCCGTCTTTCCCCGTGAGTTTCCTGAGAGCAAGGGCTTTGTCTTGTTCATCTCCGCATTGCTGTGTTTCACACAGGACCTAGCAGAGAGTAGGTGTTTAGTAAATGTTTCATAAATAAATGAGGTAGATAGGATCCTACCCTACTTCTTCAGACTCAGCTCACATCGATCCCCAAGATCCAGCCTGTGTTCTAGCTGTCCCCTT
Source organism: Cervus canadensis (assembly GCF_019320065.1). NCBI lineage: Eukaryota > Metazoa > Chordata > Mammalia > Artiodactyla > Cervidae > Cervus > Cervus canadensis. Next base: position 9,191,134 of record NC_057406.1, on the reverse strand, counting down.
TCATGCACTGCCCCTGCGGTTTAGGATGGTTGATGGTGGACACCCTGGAATCAGTTAGCAATTGCATTGGCTGCAAGTCATAGATAATGGAAAAATCATGATTTAAGATGACATACATTTGTTATTTTTACAGTTTTGGAGTCAGGAGTCTGAAATGGGTCTCAATAGGCTAAAATCCAGGTGACCCCAGGGTTGTTTTCTTTCCTGAGTCTCTGCAGAAGGCTATTTCTTTCCCTTTTCCAGTTTCTAGAGACTTCCTGCCTTCTTCTGACAGAAACTCTTCAGCCTCTTTCATTTCTGAGGACCCCTATGATTACCTTGCACTCAACCAGATAATCCTCATTAATCTCTTTATCTCAAGGTCATCTGATTAGCAACATTAATTCTATCCACAAACTTATTTCTCTCTGCCACATGAGAACATAGTCACAGGTCCTAGGGGATCAGGATGTGGACATCTTTAGGGGAGGGGCATTATTTTACTTCTTATAGTCAGTATGGGTAAAATTTTCACACATAATTGAAAAGAAAGTCTATTCTGTAGTTGCGCTGTTAGGTCAAGTCTGTTTACCATTTTGTTCATATGTTTTATCAGTTCAGTTCAGTTTCTCAGTTGTGTCTGACTCTTTGCAACCCCATGGACTGCAGCAAGCCAGGCCTCCCTGTCCATCAACAACTCTCAGAGCTTGTTCAAACTCCTGTCCATCGAGTCAATGATGCCATCCAACCATCTCATCCTCTTGTCGTCTCCTTCTCCTCCTTTCCCAGCATCAGGGTCTTTTCAAATGAGTCAGTTCTTCGCATCAGGGGGCGAAAGTATTGGAGTTTCAGCCTCAGCATCAGCTTCAGCATCAGGACTAATTTTCTTTAGGATTGACTGGTTGGATCTCCTTGCTGTCTAAGGGACTCTCGGGAATCTTCTCCAATACCACAGTTCAAAAACATCAATCTTTAAGCACTCAGCTTTCTCTATAGTCCAACTCTCACATCCTTACATGACTACTGGAAAAACCATAGCTTTAACTAGACAGACCTTTGTTGGCAAAGTAATGTCTCTGCTTTTTAATATGCTGTCTAGGTTGGTCATAGCTTTTCTTCCAAGGAGCAAGCATCTTTTAATTTCATGACTGTGGTCACCATCTGCAGTGATTTTGGAGCCCAAGAAAATAAAGTCTGTCACTGTTTTCATTGTTTCCCCATCTATTTGCCATGAAGTTATGGGACCAGATGCCATGATCTTAGTTTTTTGAATGTTGAGCTTTAAGCCAACTTTTTCACTCTCCTCTTTCACTTTCATCAAGAGGCTTTTTAGTTCCTCTTCACTTTCTGCCATAAGGGTGGTGTCATCTGCCTATCTGAGGTTATTAATATATTTCCCAGCAATCTTGATTCCAGCTTGGACTTCATACTTACACTGAAATTTTTTTCTTCTGCTGGCCCTATAAATCATTTAGATAGGTATGTTAAAATATCTCACTACAATTATGGATTTGTCAACTTTCCCTTTTATTTCTATCAGTTTTTACTTTATATAAATAACTATAAAGCTGTGTTGACACACACATGCAAATTTATAATTATCTTTTCCTAAGAGACTGACTCTTTATCATCATGAAATGGGCCTTCTATCTCTAGCAGTGCTTCTTGGCTTTAAGTCTACTTTGAAGTAAGTATAGCCATGTCAGCGTTCTTTGTTCATTTATTTGTTTTTGGCTGAGCTCTGTGGCATGTGGGACTGAAGTTCCCTGACAAGGGCTGGAACCCAGACAGTCTGCATTGAAGCCCGGAGTCTTAAATACTGGACCGCCAGGAAAGTCCCTACACCAAATTTCTTTGAATTAGTGTTTGCGTGGTACTTATTTTTCTATCCTTTTAATTTCAAACCTTTCATAGACTTACTTTAAAGTCCAGTTTGACAATATTAATATTTTCATTGGAATATTTATCTTTTCACATTTGATATAATTAACCACTGACATTAAATTTAGGTGTAAGTCAATAACTTCACTATTTTCTACTTATCCCTCCCTTTCTGTGTTCCTTTTTCTTTTTTCCTTTTCTGGCCTTCTTTGGATTTTAATTATTCTGTTTTTTTTTTTTTTCCTATAGTTAACTTGTTAGTTGCATATTTTTTTTACAATCTTTTTACTGGTTACCCTAGGAGAATTCAATATTGATACTATGCTTGTTAAAGTCAAACATAAAATTAATACTGTTTTCAGGACCGTGCAAGGATGTTAGGATATTTTAGTTGCATTTACCCACTTTTTAATTCTGTTGCTGCCATGAATTTTAAAGCTCACAGGACATAATTTTTTCCCAATCAATATTAGCTTAGATTTATCCACATATTCCCCTCTCCTTTGTTCTTCATTGGAATTTCCATATTTCCTTTTCCTTTCCATTTTCCCCTTCTCCCTAAAGCGTTCTGTCCTTTAAGAGAAACTCTGTTGACAACAAAAAGCCTTGGTGATAAATATTCTGTTTTTTTGTGTATGTGTCTGAAAACATCTTTTTATCATCTTTCTTGTGGGATCTTAGTTCCTCGGCCAGTGATTGAACCCAAGCCCCAGCAGTGACAGCGCGGAGTCCTAACCACTGGACTGCCAGGGAATTCCCAATGTCATCTTCATTTTTGAAGGGTCTCCAGTGAATGTGGAATTCTAAGGTGGCAATTACTTCCTTTCAGCATTTTATTGTCTTCCTTTGTTCATCCCTTCTCTTGAGAAGTTAGCTGTTGCTCTGGTCACTGCTCCTTGGAACATCATGTATCTTTTTTCTCTGGGACCTTTTAAGAATTTGTCTTTCCTTTACAGCTGTTTCACTATCAAAGCCCCAGTTAAGGTTTTCTTTGTGTTTCTCACCCTCGAAGTTCCCTGAGATTCTGTTTATTTATTTTGGCTGTGCTGGGTCTTTGTTGCTGTGTGCGGGCTTTCTCTAGTTTCGGTGAGTGGGAGGCCCTCTCTAGTTGCTGAGCAGGTTTGTCCTTGCAGTGGCTTCTCTTGTTGCAGAGCACGGGCTCTAGGGCGTGTGGCCTTGAGTAACTGGTGCAAAGGCTTAGCTGCCCCATGGCGTGTGGAATGTTCCTGCACTAGGGATGGAAACTGTGTACCTTGGAAACATTGTCTATTCAAATTTGATTTCTGCCCTATTTGCTCCCTCCCTTTCTGGAGCTCCTCATATTAGAGATTTTCATTATGTTCCATATGAATCTTATGCTTTTTCCCCCCTGTACTTTCTGTTCTTCCCCCTCAGTCTTCATTAAGGACTATTTCTTTTGAGATCTCTGATGGAGTGCACAATTCCTTCTTCACCTGTGTTTGATCTGCTGTTAGACCTGTGTATTAAGCTCATGAGATCAGTTAATGTATTTTCAGTTCTGGAGTTTTCATTTGATTATTTTTTAGTTTACAATTCTTTTTCGAAATTCTATTTGTCATCTGAATTCTTAGATATATTAACCATGATTATTTTCAAAGCCTGGGTCTCATAACTCCACTATATGAATCTCCTATACAGATTTTTAAATATTAGACTTTTAATTTTGAGACAATTATAGATTCACATTAAATTGTAAGAAATAATAGAGTTTATGTTCCCTTTCTAGTTACCATCAGTGGTAACATCTTGCAAAGCTATAATACAGTTTTATTACCAAGATACATTGATACAATATTATTTCAGTTTCTGCAGCTTTCCTTGTACTCATGTGGATGTGTGTGGATGTGTGCATATGTGTCTGTCTTGAATATAGCGTATTTATTTACTTCCATGCAATTTTATCACATGTGTAGGGCTATTAGCCCTTAAAAATTTTTTTTTTCACTCTTGATTTCCAGTCAGTTTTGTCTCTAGATATGTCTGATCATTTCTTATGGACTGCCAAACCTCGTGTGGCAAAAATACATGAGTTTGGATGATGCTATCTTCCTCCAGAGAGAATTTACTAGCTGGAAAGGAAGAAATGCCCCTTGGAGACCTCTGACCATGAATGTAAAATGAGAGTCAGCACACATCACAGCCCTGTGCTTTTCCACATCAGCGTTCAGATGTGCAGGTGCTGGCAGGAAGCAGGTGGACAGCGGGATTTAACCACGGTTGGATGGTACCAGCTGAGTGGGACAGAGGGAAAGAGGGTGTTGTAAGTAAATCGGTGGAAGAGAGGATAAACAAAGCAAATCTGCCTGCAGCTTCATTTTGCTCAGTGCTAAGTGATGAAAAGCAATGTTTTAAAACAAATCTGGATTCGTTCTGGAGTCGAATGCAGAAAGCACAGTTTTTCAGGTTACTCAGTGGACTTCAAACATGGTTTTCCTGTTTGAACTGCTGCTTCCAGCTATCCCCTTGCTTCATGGGGGTGAACTCCTCTTATTGGAAGTTTGGGAAACTTTGGAAAAGCCTGAGAAGGCTGTTCTGCTGGTGTGACTTCCTGTAACTCCAGACTGGCCCCCTGGCATTTCCCGGGGGCCATCTGAGGACAAGGTCTAACCAGGAGCAGTGACAATATTGATGGGGCAGGAGGGTGGCAGCTGCGCCCCTGCGGTGGTCTACACGGAGAGGGCTGGGGCCCAGATCAGCACCTCTCAGGGTGAGCTGAGCCCTGGAGGGGTGGCTGGGGGTAGCAGACCTTGACGCTGAGAGTCAGTCTAGTCTCTGATGCGAGTCCCAGGAGTCCAGGTAGACCGTGAGGAGGGGACAGGTTGAAATACAATAGGGCTCCTCCCACTCCACCACCCCATCTCCCCAGGACCCCAGGGGATGCTCTGGGGACCCAGGAAAGTAATTCAAGGAGATTGGGTCTCAGGGAACAAGTCAGGAACCTGGGATCCCGTAACTGGGGCATGAGGTGGGGATGAGGTGTTAGGAATGAGGCCAAAGCCCAGTTATCAAAACTGGGACACTTTCCATGTGGGACCCGTGTTCTTTACATCCTTCCTGCAGAAATCCTGGAAACAGGGGTGTGTCTGCCCCTGGGACCTGGCAGAGCCTGTCAGGTTAGGGGGGCACAGGTGGGGCTGGGTGAGGCTTTGGCATAGTGAGGTGGCACCCCTTCTGTCTTTGCCTACTGCCCTGCTCCAAGTAGTAGCCACTTCATTCCTGCCCAGCACCCCCAGGGTAGCCCCACCTTTGCAAGAAGAGCCTCAGAGTAAACATCACGTTTATTTTGGACATTCAAATTTACAAAAACAAAAAGTAACAAAAACCATGACATAGCACACACACACACACACACGCGCACACACACACACATACAGACACATGTTGCATCTCATGTCACTTTATATACAAAATCAGGCGGGGCGGGGGAGGCGGGTTGCCAGTAGGATGCACTAATTTCACAGTGTCTGACAGCTCGACATGCTCATTCATTGCTCAGCCTGGGCCCACATGAGCCCCTCCCCCACCCAGCAGGGTCAGGGGCCAGGGGGAGGGGTTTGGAGTGGCAGGCAGTTGGGACAAAGACGGTGAAGAGAATGATTCCACCTTTTGGGGAGGGGGGAGCAGTGTCCCTTCCCCAGTTTGCTCAGAGCAAGGATGCTGGGAAACATAGTAAAGAGGGGACCCTTTCAGGGGGCTAGGACCACTGCATCATGGAGTGAGCACTGAATGCAGAGTCAGAAAGCTGGGCTCAGGTCCCCCAGTGTCCCAGCTGGGTGGCCACGAAGACTGCTCATCCTCCCTGGGCCCTGGCATCTTCATCTGTAAAGAGGGCTTCGGAGCCCTTCCTGTCCACACCTGTGGTCCCAGGTATTGCACAGATGTGGCAAGGTGATCGGCCTCTTGGGATGTTAGTTAGGGGCACCATGTGCCACAAGGTGGGAAAATCTGGCAGATAAGAGCTCTGAAGCACCTGGCGCAGGGCTGGGCCCAAAGCAGGGGTTTGAGAAGGGGCAGCTCTCTCCCCTTTGCAGCCTGGGACTCTTGGGAGACACCCAGCTTCCTCTCCCTTTTCAGCTCTCCTGGAAACTCCAGCCAATGAGAGAAGGGCTACGCTGTGAGCACCCCGCACAGGGACAAGCTCCCTGAAGGGGCTGAGAACCCTCCCTTGGCCTCACCCAAGGGGACCCTGGCCCAGGGGCCAGTCCACCCCTCACCTTTGTGTTCCTCTGGGTCAGGGTGAACAGGCTCAGGAGCAGTGGATGGCCAAATCCCACTCCACAGGCAATGGCAACACCTGTCCCCTCAGGCTGAAGGGTGGGCCTTGGATGTCACCGACTTTGAACTCTGGGTTCCATCACTTGTGGGCTGATTGACAATGGGCAGGTTACTTAACTTCTCTGGGCCTCCATTTCTCTACTTGTACAATGTGGCTGAGAACAGTCCTACTTAGAACTGCTGTGAGGGTGAATGAGTTGATCCCTGTGAGGTGCCCAGCATGGCAAGTTTACAAGGGTGTAACAGACATGGTTCCAGCCTCATTTTCAGCTGGGACTAGCTCGAGGACGCAGCTGAGCACCTCTGCTCCTCCCCGTCTTTTTGGCGTGCCCGGGAGTAGCTGAAGATCAAAGCTGGAGTCCAAACAACAGGCATTCAGCAAAGAAGGATAATCAGTAGACGGAGGAGTGGGGACTTGGGACATTCATCATTCTGGAATGGGAATAGGGACCCAGGCCACTCACCGATGGCCCAGACTCAGAGCCTACACGACAACATCTCTGGTTTTGTTCCTGTTCTCTCTGGAGGGCTGACCAGGGTGATTCAACACAGGTCAGAAGTTTCATGATCACCATGACAAAGCATAAAGGACTTGGGATGATGTTTCTGGGTGGGCTCGAGTGACCAAACAAGTTCTCTATCACCTCCTTCCTAAGATTCTTTCTTTCCCTTTAAGGCCTCCACAAAAGCTGCTCCCTCAAAGACAATAACAGAAACCCAATAAAACCCAGTGTTCCTGAAATCTAAGTTCCAAATTTCGCCGTCACCCCAGCAACAGCGTATGTCATTATGAGATGCTTGACCCAGCACTGGGGCTGATGTCATTGGCTGTTACCAGGGCAACTAGATCTGGCAGGTTCTGGCTAAAGCACGCCATCCCTCCTTCTAGGGGGAGTTGGGCTGGAAGTGCTGAATGGTCTATTTGCACTCTTGAAATGGAAACGAGGATCCGGGGGCTGGAAGCAACAAGTCTTGGAAAAGCCTCCATGGCCCTGCGCCCCACAGTCTGTAGCTCAGGCATCATGCCTCAGGCTAAGTGGATGTGGGGAGCAGAGACAGGGAACCAAAGGAACAAAAAGCCACCAGTGCCCATCTGACTTAAGTAACCAACAGCTGTCCAGACACCCGGTAGGTGAGTGGGGAGGGACCCCAGTGTTCTCAGCTCTCCATTTCTGCCAGAGTGCCTGGAGATCACACCTCTCCCACCCTACCTTCCAGGGATCAGGGGTGGGAATGCCAAGATGTCTGTATGTTTCATACAGGAAAGTGGTCCAGTGTTGGAAAGCATTGTTGGAATGTTGGAAAGCATTCTGACCCCTCAAATGTCAATCCTCTTAGGTTTAGGCTGGACTCAAAAGACTCTCACAGGCAAGAAGTATGGTGTGGGGGAAAAAGCACTGGGTTCTAGTCCTGGCTCGGCTCCATTGAGCTGTGTGACCCTGTGCAAGTCACTTGCCCTCTCTGAGCTCCTCATATGAGCAATAAGAGGTCAGACTGGGTGGCTTTTCTCAGCTTTTGATATTCTTCCATTGTCTTGGGGGAGCCGGTGGGGACTCAAGTGTAGGGCCCAGGCAAGCCACCAGCCTTTTGAAACACTCAGATGGGCAAGGGTGCCAGGCTGGGGGTGATCCAGAAGAGCTGACCTTAACAATCTGTGTATGAGGTTGGTCTGCTTTGACCATTGCCCCTTGCCCTTGACTCTCTGGAGCCAGCTGCTGACCCTGACCCGTGCCTAGCCAGATCCCATATGCTGCCCAGCCCCAGGGCCTGCCCCTGCTATGCTCCTTGACCCCTAGGTAGGTTCTCAGGCTTGTCCCACCCTATCCACCTGGAATCATAGACCATCCCACTTTTGATCTGGAGAGCTCTCAGAAATGACCAAAGCTCGCAAATGAGGAAGGCCAGCTGGAGAGGACAGGGACTGACAGCAGATGACACAGCAGGCTGGCAGCAGAGAAGACCAGAACCAGGGGCGCCTTCTCATCCAGAGCCCTGCACACCGCTCCATGCTTCTCCCTGCCCTCTCCGCTTCTTTCCTTCCCCAAAGGCTGCAGGGACATGCAGAGCGGGTCAGTACTGTGGCTCTGCCAGAGCCTGGGTCTCCTGGGGCACATGCCTCTGTCCCACGCTATCCCCTCTGTGCCATGCTGTCCCCTCTGTCCCACGCTGTCCCCAGCCCAGGCTGAAGTGGTCCAGGCCCTGTTCTGGTCACAGAAGGCGCAAGGTGACCATACCAGTGGACGCAGCCATGGGTGGGCCTCCTGCGATCTTGGTCCACAACCCTTCAGGCTGGAGCTGGGAAGGGAATGTCCTGGAAATTGAGGTGGGGCTGGGCCAGGCATGGAACCAACATTCAAAGCAACCATTCAGCACACAAAGAAACAAGGAAAGAGGAGGAAGAAAGGGTGCAGGTGGGGGGGGGGTTGGGGGGGGAGAAGCTTCGTCAAGATTTCCCCTGCCCATGACTGGCAGCTGGTGGAAAGATGGAAGGGGGTGATTCTGAGTCTCCTGTGTGGTTCTGTCATTTCCTCTCAGCTGGGGGACAGCTCCACAGCCTGCGATGGCCTTGAAGAGGAAGGGGGCACACCTGCCTCATGGAAGAAAGGGGACAGATAACCATCCTGCCACTGAGACAGTGAGCCCTTTGCCCATACACAGCCCCATGGATGGTGCTGTGCGATCAGTGGAATCAACTGTGGTTGACGGGTGAGGGGACACAGGATGAGAGACGGCTCCACTCTAACGCCAGTGGTGGCGGAAGAGCCATGGGCTCTGTGATGCACTCCCTGCCAGGCCCTGGACTCACCCCAGGCTTGACCTCTTGACTCGAGCTGCTTGTCCCCATTCAAGTGGGATCAGAGGACAGACATCAAAGGCAGGGCATTCTGGAGGTGTGGGTACAGGTGGGGGAAACGGGAGGCATGGCAAAACAGGAGGAGTGGGGTAAAAAAGGAGACCAGTGCGTGTGTGAGTAGGCTAAGGAGGGAATGCTCTCCCGCCTCGGAAGGTCCCCGAATTGGCAGGCAAGGGAGGGGGCCCCCCCACGAGGTGGCCCCTCAAGCCTTGGCCCTGCCCTTGCAGACATCAAAGGCGGCCTTCGTTGCACCCCCAAAGGCCTCCACTAGCTTGTCCTCCCATGGGAGGATGTTGCCCAGCAGTGGCCCCGTACAGTTGGCAATGCCCAGGACTTGGGTTGGTGTCAGGGCGTGGTCCCAGAGGTTAAACTGGGCAATGTCACCCACGAAGGCCTGGGTGGCATCAAACCGGCCGCCTAGGGTATCCTGGACCAAAAGAGCAGAAAGAAACAAGAAAGACATGGAGTGAGGGAGCAGAAAAGATAAGCAGGTGCTCAGAAAGTCAAAACTCTGTCCCTGCTGAAGCTCCGCCCCCTCCAGGTTCTAGCCCCGCCCCAAGGTCCTAGCCACGCCCCAAGGTTCTAGCCCCTTGGGCCGGTCTCACTCAGTCTGCCCATCTGCAGAATGGCTGGGTCAGACTGACGGCTCACTTCTGTGCTCTCAGGGACGCTCCGCCTACCCCTCCTCCTGAGGCGCCCTTGGTGGGTGGGATATCTAGCTGCATCCCACCCTGACCCTTACCTGCTCCTGGCCCAGGATAAGGATCCCATGAGGCTTGATGGGGTGCCAGGCGGCCAGGTTCTCACCAGAGCCCCGCAGGTCCCCATCCTGGTAGGCAGACCACAGGCCATCCCTGGTGGTCCAGGCGATGCAGATGTGGTGCCAGCCATTGTCCTTCAGGCTCAGGGGTAGCTGGGCCACCTGGAAACACGTCCCCCAGCCCCAGGTCAGAGGTGCCACAAGCCCCAAGGCTGGAGCAGTGGGATGAGGGATGGGGAGACCAGTGTCCCTCCTTCTAGGGGCTTACCCAAGGTCTGACCCTCCCTGTCCTCCCAGCCCAGTGTCTTTCCACAATGTAGCAATATCATCAGGCACTTCACTCAGATCACAAGGGACTACTCAGTATTGGTTTTCGGTTGTTTCTAGGTAGTTTATTCACTCTGACAGGCCTGTAAGGTCACACAGGGTGGGAGTTGTATCTCACAAGCCTCCCTTCCCTGAATATCTCACATAGTGCCCGGCACACAGCTGGGCTCAAGAAGTGCTGGGAATGATGGAACAAGCCTTGGACTCGGAGGCCAAGCGCTGTCAACCAACACCCTGTAGGACCCTGGGGAGGTTGCTCGTTCCCCCCCGGGCCTCAGTCTCATCCATAAAGTCAGGGGCTTGGGCAAAGGATGGCAAATATGCAGCCACCTCTGCCTCCTACTCCACCCAAGGCAGACATGGCTAATCAATCATGAGCCTAGACTCAACCTCGGAATCTTTCTCATCACAGTGCTCTTGGAAGGCACTGCTGATTGATTGGAGTTGGCCTGTGAGATGAAAGGTACTTGCTGCTTGTGGATTTGGGGCTCCCAAGGGCTCTTTCATCTCCTAGGTTCTCCGAGATCACAATTTATTACAATATTCTCTGAGGCCTACTTGATGCCAGGCCTTGTTCTGGACACCGGGGGATATGGATCCGGTCCTAAAATGAGCTGAGTCTGCACAGGAGGGGAGGACTTCAGGGACAATATCACAAGACAGAGTAACGTAGGGGCCATGTGGGAGACACAGAGGCCGTGAAGGCCCAGAGGCAGAGAGGAGTGTGGGAACAGAAGATGTGAAATCTAAACACATCTGGAAGTATAATGAACTCTGGAAATTCCACTGTAAGGCCCCCCAACCAAGGTGGGGGGCGGGTGGCCGGTTTGCACAGCAGGGGCAAAGGATTAGAGACTGGAATAAAATGAGAACTGTGAGTAGCTTGTGAGGCTGGTACTCAAAAGGCACCAGAATTTCAGGAAATTGGGTTGCCTTGTGCCCTGTCCAGGGTGCTGAATTCCTTCTATTATACTAGAACCAATTGCTACCATGGGCAGAGCCAAGGATGGCAGCCAGGGGGGTTATGAAGGGGAACTGGGTAGCATGATCTAGATGTCACCCAGCTACCCTCTGATGGACTTAGAGGGTAAGTGTGTACTGGGCCACAAGGGAAATTCACTGTCCTGTGGGCTTATCTCTTTCCTCCTCCTCCAGGACACCCATGAAAGGCACCTCCTGCTGAGCAGGGTTCTGCTGGGTGTCAGCCACTCCCAGCAGTTCTATGTGGCTGTGGGCTGGTCACAAGTGGGTGCAGTATATGTTCTCTGCATTTCCCAGGGCATCTCAAAAGACCAGCATGCCATCAAGACCCAAAGCAATATGTCAGGCTGGGGAAGATATCTGCAGGGAATGGAGTGATAAGATGCTCACCTTGCTCCCCCTTAATCACCATGCCCCTGCTACATCACTCCCCCTGTCTCCCCAGCTTGTCCTGCCCTGTCCACTCCTGGGAGAGTGGTGACGGGGTGGGAGTCCTGGGCATGGGGAAGATCGGTGACCCAAGGGCAGAACAGTGGAACCCAAGACCCCCAAATCACATCATCACCCCTTCACCAGCTTTGTGGCCAGGGTGTGTTATTTGTCTTCACTGAACCTCAGCTTTTCCATCGCAAAATGGGGATAATAGGGTGTCTACTTCCTGGGGCTGTTGGGTCAAGGATGATAATATGGGTAAAGTACTAGCACGGGACTTGGAGTAATAAAATGGGGGCACATTTATCAAAGTTTGTTAAATGCCAGGTTCTGCTCAAAGCCCTTTACATGTATTTAAGCCATTTAATTCTTACCACAACTATGTACAGTTGAGGTTATTATTATTCTTGCTTTACAGATAAGCAAACTGAGGCACAGGGAGGGTAAGTGACTAGTCGAAGGTCACACAGTGGGTTAGCGGCAGAACGAGGATTCAAATCCAGCATTCAGGCCAGAGCTTGACCATGGCACCAGCCTACTCGCCACGTGAGGGGAGGGGCATGGGGCTGACTGCAGGGGGGAGGGGGACAAGGAATCCACGAGCACTTCTGCCCTTCCTTCCACCTCCCTCCCCAGAGAGGTCCTAGGACCTCATTTGCTGCTCTCTTCGTTCAGGAGAATGAGCAGGGCCCTGGGGGCCCCATAGGTGCCCTGCTGTAGGAAGCACTTCCAGTCCTGCGCCCACAGCCAGGTTGCTGGGGAAGTCTCTTAATCTCTGTGATCCTCACATGCTCCTCTGTAAACACCACACCACTGACAGCCTCTCTTGGACAGGAGCTCTTATCCTATCAGCCCCAGGTCTGGCTTATCTTGAATTCCCAGAACGCAGCCTGGCATGGGTTCGTCCATCTTGGAGGCATTTCATGCATGCTGATTCTGCTGAGCAGGAGAATGGAAACGGCCCGCCCGTCTGGGACCAGCGCAGTGCAAATGCTCCTGGCAGGGTCCCCCCTGCCTCACCCCGATCCCTCCGGCTCTGCCCAGCCCCCGCTCACCTTGTCATTGATCAGCAGCTCCATGGGGTCATGGCCCGCCTCCAGCAGCACAATTTCGTTGGCCTGCCCGGGTACCGAGTAGGAGAAGGGGGTGCCCTGGCCAGTGCCGCCAGACCTGGAGCGCAGCCACATGCAGACGGTGAAGGCGTAGAGCTCGGGCAGTGCCTTCCGCACGCGGGCGTACATGTAGTTGTTGCGGATGGGAATGCTGATCTTGAAGGCATCTGGGGGACTGTAGGCCGAGGACCCTGAGCGGGGTGAGCAAGGTGAACACGGTGGGGGTCAGTGGACACGGATGGGGGTGGTGGGCAGGTCATACTCCAGAATGAGGGCTACTAGCCCCCTGGAAACCTCACCTTGTCTGTAAGCCTCAAGGGTGGTTCTCACCAAGTTTAAAAGATGAAAGCTCCCTGAGAGTTCATGAGTTCTAAATTCCTATTTTTCAGATGAGGAAAATGAGGCCTGGGGAGAGGAAGTGAACTTTCAAGGTCGCGGAGCAAGCCGGTGACAGCTGAGGACTGAGGAGCCAGGTTTCCTCATGCTCACACCTGTACAGTGTCCAACACGTCATGATTTTATGACCCTTGTCATGCCAGGCCCAGGTATTGAACAAATGACAAAATTCTGATGGCAAAGGTACTCTTGAGGGTGGTTAAGAGCATGGACTTTAGAGCCAGACCTGATTTAAGGTCTAGATTCACCACTTACTGGTTGTGTGACCTTGGGCAAGTCACTTGACCTCTCTGAGCCTTATTTCCCTTATTTATTTATAAATATTTGTTTATAGTCTTATTTACAAATATAATAATTATAATAAAACAAATATTATGAATATATACATTTATACATTTTATTTATTTATTTATAGCATTGTTTATTATTAGGGAATAATAAACAGAACCACCCTTGTATGGTCTGTGAAGAGTAAACCAGCTGACATATCAAGTAGTTAGCCCACTCCCAGAATATAGTGGGTGAAAATGTGCCAGAAAATGCTAACTGGCAATGGTAACGAAACACCCCAATCATCCTCTCTGTTTCACAGCCTCTTCCCCACCACCCTATCTAGCTTTAACCTCTGGGAAACTTTTTCTGAGTGAATCTGCCACCCTGAGGACCATCCGAGGACCAAGGATGCCCTCACCCACCATGCCTTCTGTGGGGCCTAGGACCCACCATGTTCCAGTTCGGCTACCCGGTCCTGCAGGGCATCCAGCTCCTTCTCCACCTCCTGCCGCTGCTGCTGGCTGCTGTGACCGAGGGCCACGCGTTCCTTCTCCAGCGCCAGCACCTTGGCCAGCAACTGCCCCTCCAGCTCGTCCATCTTGGAGTGCAGGGTGGTGGGCATCACAGGCGCAGGGGCTGGGGCGGCCGAGAGGTTCACCCGGGCTGGGAGCTCTTGCTGCTTATGGACAGAGAAAGGGATCTTTGAAGTCAGTCAGGGGGAGGATGGAAGGAGACAAAGTCCCAGAGATGCCCACTGCCCCTGCTTGAGTGACCCCCGCTGAGCCTCGGCTTCCCCATATGTATAATGGGATGGCAATGCCTGCTTCAGGCAGTGAATGTGCACTGGGGGTCCAACAGCAGGCTGGCTGCTGTCCTCAGGACATCTCAGCCTCTGGGGGCCAGCAGTGGAGAGCTGCAAAAGTCCCCCAGAGGGTCCGACGTGCAGTTGGGGTTGAAAGCCACTGCCGAGCCCTTCATCACGGGAAGGCTGCACCCTGATGGGTCCTTGAAGAGGTGGGCTGTCCTGATCATCACTTATTTACATGCCAAACTTTTCCCAGATGGCGCAAGACTCTGTGTGGGTGCCGGGCAGACCCAGGGGCACAAACCAGGGGTACTGGAATAGGGCTCCAGTGCTGCTGTGATGGGTGGTTAAGATCACAGACTCCAGAGGCAGGCAGCCCAGGGCTCAAATCCAGCTTGAGAACCAATCTGCTGTGAAGCTTGAGGCAAATGCACCCATCTCTCTGAACCCTTGCTTCCTCTCAGGCAATATGGCACAACTGTAACTATTTAGAAGGGTTGTGGGGATGATTAGGTGGTAAATGCCTGTGAACAGTGCCTGTTTACTCTGCTGTCTAGAGCAGGGTGTTCGAGGGTGGTCTCAGACACCCCCCTCCCACCCAGGATGAGCATAAAGTGTCTTAGAGTCCTCCTTTGGTCTGTCTTAAGACCCCCACGGGAAGAAGAATTGGAACAGAAGGCAGGGAGTCTTTCTTTTCCCCTCCCCTGCTGGAGGAAACCCCTTCTGGGATGGAGGAGGGCAGCTGAGGCCATAAGTCCTGATTCTGGGAGGGGAGAGTCTCTGGTAGACACGTCATGGGAAGATGAGTAGGAAATGAATAATTCATTGAGCTTCTAGGAGCCAAATTAGACCAGTTCTGCCCGCTCTCCTCTCCTCCATGCTCCCTACTGACAGCCTGATGCTTCCTCACTGTCCTGGGGCTCTGCTGGTTCCCACTTCACCTGCCCTGGGCCCCGAACACAGGCTTAGCCCCAGATCTGAGCTCATTGAATTCTCACGATTCCTTCACCGAGCAAATATTCACTGAGCACCTCACTGTGGGCCAAACAGAAAACCAAGAGCACAACCAAGCATTCCCTGAGCGCCCTGTGCCTACAGGGATGGCCCCACAGCTCAGGGGCAAGCACAAGAGACCCCTCTCAGCTTCACTGGCCCAGCCCTGACCTTGTCAGTCATTTGCTGTGTGACACTGGGCAAGTCCCTTAACCTCTCTGAGCTCTTTTTTTTTTTTCTCCTAGCACTGTGATGAGAGGATGAATGTGTCCCCTGCTTCAAAGTGCTGGGGGTGGAGAGGGCAGTGCAGGCCAAGGGTCACTGCCACACTCAGCACCAGAGAGAAGGGAGCTGCCACCACAGACAGTGATGGGACCAGGCACTGGGTTCTGCCACTGCACCCCGAGAGCGGGAGCAGGTGGGTTCATCTCTCTGGGGTCATTTTTCCTCCTCTATAAAGTGGGGACTTGGAACATTGGACTTGCAGGCCTGTGGTCAGGATCAAAAGATGGTGCATAGCGGGAGCTCCAGCTTGACCCGGTGTGGCCACCTGTATCCCCCACGGTGTCCCACATGCGAGGGCACAGCCATCCACCTATGCAGACATCTGCTTGGTCCACCAGGTGGGGAGCCCAGGGGCATGGATGGATGAACTGCTCAGCACACACGGCCCCAGCCTATTACACGAATCTTCACTGTCCACTGTCTGGAGGGCTCCTTGGAATCCCCAGGTGCCCACGAATCCTGACTCTGGTGCTGACTAAACACAAAGCCTCAGTTTCCCCTTCTGTAAAATAGGGACAACCGGCCCCACTCTGATCACCCACAAGACAGATGTGGGAATGAAACAGTGGAAGTAACAGGTCCTTATGGACGGTAAAAGCAGAATGCATGGGACTTCCCTGGCAGTCCAGTGGTTTAAGACCCCATGCTTCCACTTCAGGGGGCCTGGGCTCGATCCCCGGTCAGGGAATGAAGAGCCTGCACACGGTGCGGTGTGGCCAAAGAAGAGAAAACAATGCAAACTGTGAGGCTTGAATACATCAAGTGACAGGGAGCTTGCTACCTCCAGAATCTTTCCTTGATCACAGACAGCTCATGGAGCGACAGGACCAGCCACCCACTGCATCTGAGGCAGTGGGACTTCCAGGAAACCTTAGGCTGAGGCAATTAGCTCATGAAGTGCCATCTACGTCAGCACTGGAAGGGCCGGGGCCAGGTCTCCTAGAATGGGCCCCCTTCTAGCCTCACTGACCCTCTATCCACTGGGCCTACCTGGGCACTTCTGAAGGAGAGTGTGCCAGGCACCCCCCCGCCCCAGCACTTTCCAGGTATTTATTCATGAATCCTCATAGCCACTCGTTTTGGTTGGCACTCTTAGTGTCCCCATTTCACAGATGGGGAAACCAAGGCAGAAGTCCTTTTGAGGGGCTGAGCAAAGCTGACCCCTCTGGAGCCGAAGCCTTCTCTCTCCTGCAAAGTGTCCTCCTCCTTCAGAGGGAGAAAGACCTGCCAGGAAGGAACAAGGACGTCAAGTGCTATTTACACAGACGCCGTTGCGGGGAGGCACGGCACAGGCTGAGGGAGGTGGGCACACAAGCTGTTCTTTTGTCAGAGCCGCCAGCTCTGCCGCCAGCAGGAAGGCCAGGGAGGAGGTGGGCTCACCGGATCCCATGTGGCCCCCTCCCCACCCCGATGTCTGCATCAGAAGAACATGACTCCCCCCACTTACCCATCTGTTGCAGGCACAGGCTGTGATGCGTGGGCTCTGGGCCTGATGCCAAGTGGGCCCCCAGCCCAAGATGGTGGGGAGACGACGCCATCACCCCACGCGGGTCCTGATGGGGGCTTGAAACCCACACTTGTCGTGCTTGGAGTCCGGGGTGGGGTTTGGTGGAAGTACGTGGGGCCTGGAGCCAGAGCCCAGGGTTCCGGTCCAACTCAGCTAACGTGCTGGGCTCATTAGCACTCGGTAACAAGATGCTAACAGAGGCAGCTGTCCTCGCTGCCGCGCACCGCGTGCCAAGTCCTGCACTCCGGAAGTACCCTGCAAACATTCTACCAGCCCTCTCAACTATCTGGGGAATTAAGGAGCTCTGCTTTTCAGATGAGAGAGCAGAGGCTCAGAGAGGTGAAGTCATCTGCCTGAGGTCACACACTGCCAAGTTGCAGAGCCAGGACCCCAGTTCAGCCCCTTCTGACTCCAGAACCTCTTCTTCTTCAGTCTTGCCCTGACAGTCTGCGTCTCAGTTTGTCGATCTGCCAAATGGGTACAGTGCCAGCTGTCCTGCCTGCCTCAAGGGCCGGCAGAAGAGGTTTCAGTGGCCGTGAGAAGGCTGGGACGATCTGGCAGGTGGTGTCAGACCCTGGGGTGGGGCAGCTTCACAGAGGGGCTCGGACAGAGGGACCTGCCTAAGTGGGGGAGCTCTGGGGCTGGGAGGGAGTGGGGAAGACCTTGCCACCTTGTCCCCATGTGGGGTCTGCTCCTTTCCCATGAGGGGCAGAGGGAAGGTGCTGGTTTTCACAGTCAAGGCTCCACCCTCTGCACAGTTCCCCTCCGCACAGACAGCACAGGGCCCAGCTCCAGGGGCAGTAGGGCAGAGAGCAGGCTTGGTGGCTGTGATGTGGGTCAGGCCACCTATCTCCCACGTTGGCTCATCCCCTAAGTCCTGTGTGAGTCTGCCCCAGCTCACACCCAGGCTCCATCAGCCCAGTGACCTTGTTACGGAAAGCCTCCCTGCCTCAGTTTCCTCATCAGCAAAAAGGGTACAAAAATAATAGCTCATAGCCTGCAGTGAGAAATGTTAACAGATATAATGCCCTTTGAGTTGGCAAATGACGGGCTATGTGTCAGCTATTATTATGATTATTACTAACACTCCTTAAACATCTTTGAAGGAGCCCATCCTCCTCCATCTCCAACCATAAATGTTTTTGTTTAATCATTATATTGAGAAAAAAAGCAAGTTACAGAAGAACAGTTGGATATCATTTATACAAAAGTGCAAAGATTCAAAGCTAGATCATGTATTTTATAAAAGCATAAAGAAATGCATGGAGTGATAAATACAAGTTCAGGACAGCGGTGACCCTCTCTTGGGGCTGGGACAGGGGAGGCCCTCAGGGACATCAGTCAGTTGCAACTGTCCTGGGTCTTAAGCGTCAGTGGGGACTTGGATGGTAGTCTTTACACTTTTGCATATGTCTTGTTTTAAAAAGTTGTTTTGGCTGTGCTGTGTATGCCGTGGTTGTATCTTAATTCCCCAACCAGGGATTGAAGCCACACCCCCTGCCTTGGAAGGCAGATTCTCAACCACTGGACTGGCCAGAGAAGTCCCCAGTAATTTTCTTTTAAAAAATGGGGGGAAAGATCCAAAAGCAGAGTCTTGAGGGTAGAATCTAACTCTAAATCTTAACCCCAGCCCAGACCACCATCCCCAGGCTCCTACTCTGGCCTTTCTCCACACAGCAGCCAGAGAGGCAGGCAGCTCAATGCAGATCCAACCACGCTGCTTACACCCTTCAGTAGCCCTCCTCTCCCACCATCAATACCCTGCCCCTCTACTCTCAGTCCTTACTACACACCCCAAGAGGCTACCCTTCATTCCAACTAAAAGGCCCACCTGTCCCCAACTCCCTCTCACTGCTGGGCCTCCGCACATGCTGTTCCTTCTGCCAAGAACACTCTTCCCACCCCCATTCCACCTCCTCTGGCCAGTACCTCCTCACCCTCACCAGATGGCAGCTTCCCTGACGCCTTAGCCATGATGCTCCAAAGGGAGAGGGAACAAGGGTATCTCTGGAGGGACTGCAGTCCTCACTCCATTCATTCATTCATTCATTTGTCACTATGTGCTGGGGCAACACAATGCACAGGTACCAGCATGACTCTCAGGAAACTGAGGCAGGGAGGCTTTCCGTAACAAGGTCACTGGGCTGATGGAGCCTGGGTGTGAGCTGGGGCAGACTCACACAGGACTTAGGGGATGAGCCAACATGGGAGATAGGTGGCCTGACCCACACCACAGCCACCAAGCCTGCTCTCTGCCCTACTGCCCCTGGAGCTGGGCCCTGTGCTGTCTGCGCGGAGGGGAACTGTGCAGAGGGTGGAGCCTTGACTGTGAAAAGGCTCCCCACTTACTAGATGTGTGACCCTGGGCAAGCTATTCAACTCCTCTGACCCTCAGTTTCCTCAACTGTAAAATGGGAATAATAATATCTACATCTTAGGATATATGTAATGACAAAAATGAAAAAATACATAAAGCCTGGCATATAAAAATGGCTGATAGGGAGTCATAACCATTATTATTACTTACTATTATTGAGAGGCAGGAGAGCATGAAAGTGAAAAAAGTGTTAGCTGTTTAGTCATGTCCGACTCTATGCGATCACATGGACTGAGGCTGGCAGGCTCCTCTGTCCATGGGATTCTCCAGGCAAGAATACTGGAGTGGGTTGCCACTTCCTTCTCCAAGGGATCTTCCCAACCCAGGGATCGAACCCAAGTCTCCCACACTGCAGGCAGATTCTTTACCATCTGAGCCACCAAATAGAGCATAGTGAGTAGTAACTGGGTGGGATGTGGGCCAGGGAGCCAGACTGCTTAGGACTGAAATCCCAGCTGAGTGACCTGGCCAAGGTTCTTAACCTCTCTGAGCCTCGGTTTCATCATCTGTGAAATGGGGAGAGTAACAGCCCCATGGTTCTTGTGGGACTAAATTGTAAGGCTCTCAGAACAGGCTGGCAGAGAGGGTGGGGTGAGTCGAGGGAAGCTCTTTCAGAGGGGCTGTCCTGCTCCCCCTTCCTCCCCAGGAGCCTGCCTGGCAGGCTTCTCTGTCTCCATCTCACCCCAGCAGGGCAGGGGCAGGAGAGCAGGTGGCAGAGGCCAGACCAATCTTGGTCCTGGTTCCCACTGCCACTTTGCAGTTGGAATGGAAAACAGACAAATGGACCTCTGTACACTGAGGGTGCCAAGAGACGGCAGTCGGCATGCAGGAGGGGAGGTTGGGAGAAGGGGGATTGGCTCCGTGAGGGTCTGTCCATACACCCTCCCGGGCTCTGAGCCTCAGAGCAAGCGACTAGACACGCCACCCCCAGGCCCCCTTTCCTCTCCCTTCACATACTCCCCATCAAGCTGCCACAGAATCCCTTCCTGGCCCTGCCTGCCCACATACCTTCTGGGCCCTGGCCCAGAATCTGCAGCAGAGACCAAGGACCCCACCCTCAGCCCATTTTCACAGAAAATCCTGGCTGTCATCTTGGCTCAGCATTCCACATGCTGTGTGGCCTTGGGCGAGTCACTCAGGCTCTCTGAGCCTCAGCTTCCCCTGGAGTCAAATGCGAGGTGGGCGGGGGCACCTAAGAGCTTCCACTTCAGGTTGGCTGCCTCGATCCCTGTCTCAAGTTCTGCGGGGATCAAGTGTCTGACTGTCCTGGGGAAGCCCAATGGCCTTATCACTCGGGGGATGGGGTGCACCAGCCCCTGACCTCGGTCCACCTCCCACAGGCAAGGACTTTACAAAATGGCCAATAAACATAAGAAAAGGTGCTCAACATCATGAGTCATCAGAGAAATACAAATTGAAGCCACGATGAGTCCACTACACACCCACCAGAATGGGGAGTGTCTTTAAAATGACCACAGCAAGGTTGACAAGTTTCACACCAGGTGGGTGTGCGAACGCTTACTGCCACTTTGGAAAAGCGTTTGCCAGAGCCTCCTAGCACTAAATATATGCCTCTCCTGGAACCCAAGCAACCACTCATGGGGATACATCCAGGAGAAATGAGGACTTTTAGCCAGCCAGGGATATCACAAGGACACTCAGGGCAGCTTGATTTGTAATAATCCCAAGCCAGAAACAACCCAAACGTCCGTCCATCGGAGAATGGGTAAATAAGGTGTTTCCCACACTGAAACACTACACATCGGTGAAAAGTAAACCTCTAACACACACATGCCATGACTGAAGGTCAACGTGCAGTGAGGACACCAGACATGAGGGGTGCAGCTCGTCTGAGTTGACCTGAGGGAAGTTCAAACACAGAGAAGACTGACCTGCAGCAATGAAAACTGGAATAGTGGTACCTCTGGGGAAGCAGGGATTTTGGGGTCACAAAGGAGCCTTCTGGGGTGCTGGAAAAGTCCTGATTCTTATTTGGATGGTGCTTTCATGGGTGTGCCCGTGTATTTTCATGCAGCTGCACATTTAAGATCTGTATCTTTTTCACAGACATAGAGAACTGACTTGTGGACACTGTGGGGGAAGGAGAGGGTGGGACGAACTGAGAGAGGAGCATGGAAATACATACGTTATCACATGTAAAATGGGCAGTCCGTGGGGATTTAGTGTATGACTCAGGAGCTCAAGCTGGTGCTCTGTGACAACCTAGAGGGGTGGGGTGGGGTGGAAGGTGGGAGGGAAGTTCAAGAGGGAGGGGACATACGTACACCTATGGCTGATTCATGTTGAGTACGGCAGAGACCAACACAATATGGTAAAGCAATTATCCTCCAATTAAAAATAAATACCTTAAAAAAGATTTGTGTCTTTTTAAAGTATGATATGTGAGCTCTTAAATATCTTGAATGTAAGATATACCTTTTAAAAAAAGGGTCACATGTAAGCCCATCCCTGTCTTCTGCCCAAGTGGCTCCTACCAGGCTTGGAACAGGCAGGAGGGGTCTTCTTTCCCAGGGGGAGTCCTGCCAGGGAGGAGAGGGCTCCAGGGCACAGATGACAATTCCTAGTCAGGAAACATCTGCCCAAGAATTCAGAATCTGAAGCCCAAAGGGCCTGAACCACACCCAGCCCCTCCTTCTACCCATTTTACAGATGAGAAGACTGAGGCCCAGAGAAAGCAATTAAAGTCACAAGCAAGAAGAACTCAACTTTATGCCATACAGTCCTCCCATTTCAGAGATATTTAGAGCTGCAAGGTGGTTAGGGAGCCTCTACCCACTGTATCATTTTACGGAGGGGAGATGGAAGCTGGGGGTAGGGAGGGCAGGTGGTGATGTAGCTGGCTCTGGTTTCTCCAGAGTCTATGAGCCTCCATTTCTTTATCTGTAAGATGGGAACGTGTACAGGCTGCTTCATAGGGCTGAAGACTGAATTAGCTAATATGCACTAAGTGCCTAATACATCTTACTTGTTATTATTTATTGCTTTCAGCCTCCTGACTACCTTGCCAGCCAGCAAGACAAACCTTTGAGGACTGGTCCTCATCACTCTTGCTGTAGATGCTCTGATTCAGAAATGGTCCAGGCTACTACACAAGAGGCACTTTCCTCACCTGTCTTCCTCACTCTCTTAAAGGAAGGTGAGGCCTGATCCTTCAGATGAACCTAGAGTTAATGATGAAGAACAAGGACTCTGGAGCCAGACACTGACAGAGGCAAATCCAGGCTCCAATGCTGTGCCCCCTTGTGCCAATTTCTTAACCTCTCTGAACCTTGGTTTCTTCATTTGTTAAAGGGGGATAGAATCGTACCTCCCTCATGGAAATTTTATCAGGATTAAATGAGATAATGCACAGCACCTGACACATGATAAGCTCTCAGTAAATGTGAGCTATAATCGTTATAATATTCCAGGAACCTCTGTGACTATCATCAAGGTGCTCCTTTTCATCACTTCCACCCCAAGATGAGGAGAGGCCACTAGCTTGCCACGCAGGATTAAGAATGTGGTTTATGTCAAAGAATTGCTACTTAAATCAATTTAGAAATTCCATTTTACACATAAATTAGTGCAAAACCAGAACACTGTAACATGCATACATGGCTGGTTGCCACATAAATGGTCCTTTTGGAAAGTGGTTTTTGGCCACAGCCATAAAAGTCAATATCACCTGACCCAGTAATATCACTCCTGGGAATTCAGCCTAAAGAAATAACTCAATTGACTTAAAAAGAAAAAAACAAAAAACAACTATCTGCATGAAATCGATCCTGCAATGAGCATCCAGAAGAAAAAATAATTAGAAACAACCTACATCTCCAGCAACAGGAGACAGCCAAAGGACTGATGGATGGAGAAGGCTGAGATGGATCCAGGATCTTATAACCATCATTAAAATGGTAATTACTAGCAACCCCAGCAACTCGGGAACAATGTCCACATTCTGATAAAGGACCAAAAGGGGAAGGGCTTCAGAAACAAATAAAATGGTGGAACTAAATGTAATTCCCCTCCCCAATCTTTTGACATTTTTTCAGTTAACAACAACAAAGATAAAAACATAAGACAAGCGATTTTTCCTAAGCCCTCAAATGTGACTCCAACTTGAGCTCTGCAGGGAGAGGGTGGGCCAGAGAGACCTTTCCTCCCTTTTAGTAGTCAGTCCAGTGGGGTGGGGAAGGGGGTGATGCAAAGAGGTGGAGAGGAGCAGGGGTGTGCTGAGATGTGCAGGGGTGGGGACAGGAAAGGGACAGAGTGTAATCAGGGAGGACCTCTGGGAGGAGGTGTCCTCAGAGCAGAGCAGACTTAAATGATGAGTATAGATAAGCTGGGGGTAATCTAGGCAGAAGAAGGAGGAACTGGGAAACATGCTGGAAATGAAATGGCAGCCTGGGAGCAGGCTGGAGTCGGCTATCACAGGGGAGCCCAATGGTGGGCTTAAGGAAGATCCCTGGGGTGGCCTGGAGGAGGATGGATGGAGGGGTGTGCCTGATCAGGTGGGAAACCAGCAAGGAGGCTGCTGCAAGCACCCACAGAGAAATGAAGCTGACGGGGAGGAGGAGGGAGAGACAGGAGCTGAGCAGGGCTTCCCAGGGTACACCTGAGAAGCAGGTTGGCAGAGGACCTGAGTTCAGGTTGGGACATGATGAAGGCAGGGGGCTGGTGGGATGCCCAGGGGAGGTGCTCAAGAAGCAGTGGATCTACTGGTCTGAAGCTTGGAGAGAAACCTGGGCTGGGGACGAAGCTGGTTTGGGGGCACTATGGTGGAATGGTGTTGGAAGCTTCAGGGTGTGGTTGAGTTCTGCCAGGGAGAGCGAGAGGAGGGCCAGGAAGGGTGCACATGTTAAAGGAGGAGGACCCAAGAGGGGACAGAGAAGCAGGGAGGGAGGACGGGTGGGTGAGAGGCACCTAGAAGCCCAGGGCATGGAGATTTGTAGGAGGGAATGATCTCTGGGGTCAGATGGCAGAGAGGGGTCCAGCAAGAGAAGGACTGAAATGTTCCTGTTCAATTTATCAACTCAACACCATGAGTACTTCTGGTGAATCAAGGTAGGAGAGAGATTAGTGGTGATAAAGTAGACCCTGAAGGGTATCCTTTTGAAGTTTTTGGAGAAGGGAAGGTTTTTGAGACGGGAAGAGGGAAGCTAGTCAGTGGCTGAAAGGTGCATGAGCTGAGACCAGTAGTCTGATCCCGAGTCCACTGGGCTCCAAGTCCCAGCCACTGTCAAACACCCCAAAGAGACTGGCTCTGACCGCTGTCAGGCTCAGAAGGCAGTCCTGGCGGGCAGGCAGCCCCTCCATGTCCCCTGCACTCAGAAAGCAGGAGTGTGTACAGGGAAGCAGGACTTCTTCCAGCCAGGAAGCTGACCTGGTGCTGAATCCCAGCCACTAGGATCCCCCCAGTCTCAGCGGGCTAACTGGAGTGGAGCCCACCCTGCCAAATGCACAGATGCTGGGGGAACAGGTCCAGAGCAAGCCAAGCCCTGCCAGCCCCAGAAGTGGGAGGAACCACGGGAGCCATCTGGGTGTAGGGGCAGGGGCTAGGGCAGGCAAGAGGAAATTGATTGAAGACCAGATTTTTTTTTTTTTAACAGTAATACAATCTATTTCCTAAATGGAGGATTTGTTCTCATTTTATATTTTGGCTATTTAAAAAAAATTAGTAATATTAGAACTTAATGATAAAAACAGCACTCAAATTGAGACCTCTGTGAGAGGCCTGTTAGAGGAGGTCCTCTGTGTGAGGAGGTCTCTGAACCCCAGGTTTGGGGTTGGCTGTGATAGCTGCCTGGCTGTGCGCGGACACCCTGCGGGGTGGGTGTAGGCACCATCACAGGCTTTTTGGAGGGCCACTGGGCCACGGGGAAGGCCAGGCTTCCACACAGCATCCCCTGTGCTGCTCCGCCAGGGACTTCACTGAGAGCCATGGAGAGGGAAGAGTCCCTGCCTTTCCTTTCTTCCAGCCACTCTCCCCGCTTCACCAGCTGCACTCGGCTTAGGGGGAGGTAATAAAGGGGGCAGCCGGTGCTTGGGCCTCATTCTGCCCCTCCTTCCATGGATCCCATTCTGCTGTGAACCCCCTTCTCAGCAGTCTGGAAGTCATGGATGCTGGAAGTGGTCAGGGTCTCCTGGATGTCTGTCCTGACTCATTTGTCCAGCTCCCCCTCCAGGTGGTTCCAAATAGGTTCTCAGAGGGAGGCAGGGGTCTGGCAGCTTCAAAGGAGAAATGGCTGGTCCAGGATCACAGGACAGCCAAGGGCGGACTGCCCCTATTGGACCCCTCGTGTCTGACTCCAAGCCTGAGACAGGAACATCTGAAAAAGGTGACTGGAGGGGGAGAAACCCAGATGGGACCTACTCTCCACTCAGCCCTCAACCCAGAGCTGCCGGCTTCTAGGCATCTTGGCAGGTCTATCGTCATCTGAGCTTCTGCTGTCCATGTCCATGGTCCGAGCCCAGTTGGGGGACTTAGAGGTGCAGAAGGTAAGGAGCCGATTATGAGACACTGTTCCCTGCCATTCCGCAGGAGAGGAGGACCCCGAGTCCCTCAGACAGCCCTCCTATCTCCTGACCACAGGGGACTGAGTGTGTGGCTGGTGCTGCTTTGGGGATGGCTGAAAGAAGGAAATGAAACGGACATTTAAAGAGGTCCTGGTACGTGCCGAGCATTTTCACGTATCTACATTTTAATCAACCACACTACAAGTGGGCACCGTTATACCCATTTTACAGACTCAGAAACTGAGGCTTACAGGGGTGCCTGGAGGGAAAAGGATCGGGAGCGAGCTTTTCCCGCGTGCTCCCTGCGCCGCAGTCAGGGTGAATTTCCGGCCCGTGTGCCCTCCCTGACTCCTCTCTTCTTCCCTGGGAGGAAGGTCCAACCATCCCCTTTGCACAGACGGAAACCCAAGACTCGGAGACTCGAGGGCGACCCCCACCACAGGGTACCTGAGCCGGCGGTGGCCGCGGGACCCGGGGATGCCCTCGCTTCCCGCGCTTGGCCCCTCCCACCCCCGGCCGGGTCCCCGACGGCGCGCGGCGCGGCGCTCACCTCGATGCGGTCGATGCGGTCCCGGAGGGCGCGCACCGCGTCTTCTAGCTCGAGGATGAGCGCGGGCGAGTCCCAGGGCCCGTCGGCCATGGTGTCGCGGCGGGGCCCGGCTTCCTGGAGGCCGCGCGGCAGGCCGCTCTCGCAGCGGCCCAGCTTGCCGGTGAGCTCGCGGATGGTGTCCTGGTCGGCGCGGATGCGCGCCTCCTGCTGCAGCGCCGTCTGGCGCAGCTGCTCCGCGGTGCTCTGCAGCAGCAGCAGCTCCTCGCGCTCGCCCGGCGCCGCGTCCCCCGGCTCGGCCCCCGACGGGCAGGCGGCCGCCAGCGGCGTGCACAGGAAGCGGCTGAAGAGCGGTACGGGCGGCAGCGGGTGCGCGCTGGCCGCCGGCGCCCCGGGCAGCGCGGGGGGCCCGGCCGAGCCGCCCGCGCCCTGCAGCGCGCTCAGGCTGCGCTGCGGGCCCGGGGACGCGGCGGCGGCCGAGGCGTTGTCGGCGCCGCCGGGCAGCGCCCGCGCGGGGCTGGCCGCCAGGGGCACGCTGGCGATGATGCAGATGACGGCACCGAGGAACGCCAGCATGCCCGCGGCCAGCAGCACGGCCAGGAACTTCAGCGTGAGGCGGGCGGCGGGGGCGCCCGAGGCCCCCCGGCAGGCGCGGCGGCGGGGTCGGGGCGCGGGGCCCGGGCGCGCGGGGCCGAGCGGGGCCCGAGCGCAGGAGGAGCCGGAGCCGGAGCTGTGGCCGCGGCCGCTGCTGCCGCCGTTCTGAGCCCCGGCGGCGCGAGGAGGAGAAGGCGGCGGGCGGCGGGGAGGGGGAGCGGGGCGCGGCGGCCCCGCCCCGCCGGCTCCCCTGGGCCGGCCCTGGCCCAGCCCCGCACCCCTTCCGTGCCGGGCGCCGAGTGGGGGCGCCGCCCGGGATGCGGCGAGGGGAGGGGGCGGTGCCGGGAGCCTCAGCCAGCCGCCGTCGTCTCGCAGAGGGCGGCGACCCGGTGGCCGGGCGGCGGGACTCCTGGGCGACCCCCGCCCCACCCCACCACGGCCTTTCTGGCCCCCTCCCCGAACCCACCAGGCCGTCTGCTAGCTTGCGAGGAGCTTTTCTCCACTTCGGGCTCTGTGCTGAGGGAGCCAGGGGCTTGATCACAATTAAGCCTCACCGTGGACACGTTCCCAGTACAAATGAGAATGAGACCCACAGGGGTCAGGTCGCTGTCCAAGGTCACACGGCTAGTATGCGCTGCAGCAGCATTTGAGCTCGGAGGCATCTGAGTGGACCCAGACTATGCAATGGAACTGGGGTGGGCCTAGGCAGAGCTAGGAAAGAGGCCAGTGTTAGGGGGGAGGGGACTGGAGATTTTGACCCAACCTCTATTTAGACTATGGCCACCCAACCGTCCTTTCCCATCCCAACCCCTTGAAAGAGCAGAGGTGACTCCTCTTAGCCCCATACAAAAAAAAAAAAAAATTTTTTTTCCCCAGTGATTTCAGAAGGCAGCAGAAGTCACCCCCTCTGAATCTTCAGGAGCACAGAACATCAAGGGTCTATGAGAAGACCCCTCTCCCACTGCAGTCTACAGTAGCATGGCAAAAGCCAGGTGGGCAGGTGGACCCAGCACTGGAAAGAACAAGTGGACATGGGAGTGGGCTGTGGTGCTGGGGTGATGCAGGAAACTTTTACTTTCTCCTGTTGAAAATGTCTATATACATTTTGTTGCAAATTAACTCGCAATGAAAAATGTTTTTAAAAATTCTACCATCCTTCAGAATCCAGCTCCATCTCCAATTTTCCATGAGGCATTTCCTGGCCAGCGTGGGTTTCCAGGACTTGGAGAATGTTCAGAAGGCTGGGATAGAGGAGAGGGGCTGTGGTTCATGGGAGGACGTGCCAAGGCCACACCCAGTTCAGTCCTGAGCCAAGGCCGCACCCAGGCCTGTCTCCCTGCCAAGCCTGCATTCTTGACTTGAAGGGAAGGCCCACGGTGGGGCTCTGGACCACCAGGGATGCAGTGTGGTCTCAGCAAAGTGGTGGGGAGAGACCAGAACATTTCTCAGAATCAACAGCCCTGGGAGGCCCTGTGTGGCCGCTGAGATCCTGCCCAGGGGTTCTCTGGGTACATTTCACACACTCCACCCCACCCCCAGCCTCAGGATCATGCCTGTCCTGCTTACCTGATCTCTGGGAGTCGAGGGTTACCTGACTTGTAAAGTAGGAGCAAATCAAATGCCAGCTCTGTACACAATGAACCCCCAGAGCTGTATGTGCATGGATGTGAGTTAATACTCATTGGAGCAGTGACCTGGAAACCTGCCAAGCAGCACAGCTTGGAGGAAGCATCTCCCCAACAGAGAGGTGGGCCAGGCTCTCTGAAGGTGAAGGCAGGCAGGCAATCGGGAGCCACAAAGTCCTGCAGGCACGTGAGGCGTTGGGATTCCTGGTACATCTACTTGTGTTCTACGAAGACAGAAGCACTCACATTCTATCTTGGAAGGGCAGAGAAGGCCAAGAGAGGGGCCTACTGCCCGGAGCAGAGGCCTCTGTGGTTTGGGCTTCAAATGGTGCCCCCTTTATGTAAGCTGCTCCGTGAGTGATGGAATAGTTGGATACATGGGTCCAGAGGCTGGAGTTGAATTTTGCTCAAAGTGATCTGTTTATCCCCTAGAATGACTTTTTAAACCTATGATATGAACATGTCACTCTCCTGCTTACAAACCTATTAGTGGCTCCCCGTTGCCATCCCTTTGGGGCTTCCCTGGTGGCTCAGCGGTAAAAGAATCTGCTTGCAATGCAGGAGATGCAGGCTCGATCCCTGGGTCGAGAAGATCCCCTGGAGAAGAAAGGCAATGGCAACCCACTCCAGTGTTTTTACCTGGAGAATCCCAGGGACAGGGGAGCCTGGAGGGCTATAGTCTACGTGGTCATAAAGAGTCAGACACAACTGAAATGACTGAGCATGTGTGCATCCCCATCCCTTTATGGAAGAAAGTCCAAATTCCTTAAGAGGCACTAGTACCTAGTGGTTAAGGGCAGGGATTCTGAAGCCAGAAGGCCTAGTTCAAACCTGCCTCTACCTGTTACCAGTCGCATAACCTAGTTTGCAAAGAGGGTAAAGTACCAGGTCTTTGACAGCGCCTGACAGCACCCTCTCTGTGCCTCAGTTCTATAATCTGTAAAATGGGAGAATAGTAGTAGTACATGGAAAGCCTTAATAAATGTTGGGCCTTATGATGTTAGCTTTTCTTGGTTTACAAGACTTGGCAGGGCTCCCCCTCCCAGCCCCATTTTCCATCTTCACTGCTTGGAGCAGCATTAAGCTGCGTCTGACTTCCCCCACACACCAGACTGTCTCCTGTCTCTCTCTTTGCTCATGTTGTCCCCTGCCTGGAATGCCACCCCTCCTTCTTCCTTGATTCATCTCTATCCCCAGCATCCAGCATGAGGCCACATCCAGAGTAGCTTCTTGGTGAATGTTTGCAGTACTTGTCTCCCCCGCAGATAGCACTGGCTGCTGCTGGAGGCAGAGGGGAGAAATTAGGACAGAAAGGACTTGAAACCCATCTCCCTGGAGCTCTGGGGAGAGGCCCTCCTGATCCCAAAACAGAATTCCTCAAGAGATGGCCAGAATAGGATTCTCAGGGGAACTTTCATAAGACTGCAACAGTCCTCACATTTTCCTTCTAAAGCTCACATCTCTGAGGTTCTTTATTCCTTCTCTTTCCTTTTTTTATTTCCTTCACTTTCATTACATCCTTAGGGAAAGGGAATTCTGCCCTAAATAAACAAATATAGTCATTAATTCAAAATATATATTTTGAGACCGACTTTGGATGCTGTTAAAGTGCTGCACTCAATATACCAGCAAATTTGGAAAACTCAGCAGTGGCCACAGGACTGGAAAAGGTCAGTTTTCATTCCAGTCCCAAAGAAAGGTAGTGCCAAAGAATGTTCAAACTATCGCACAATTGCACTCATCCCACACGCTAGCAAAGTAATGCTCAAAATTCTCCAAGCTGGGCTCCAACAGTTCGTGAACTGAGAACTTCCAGATGTTCAAGCTGGATTTAGAAAAGGCAGAGGAACAAGAGATCAAATTGTCAACATCTGTTGGATCATCAAAAAAGCAAGAGAGTTCCAGGAAAACATCTACTTCTGCTTTATTGACTACGCCAAAGCCTTTGACTGTGTGGATCACAACAAACTGGAAAAATCTTCAAAAGATGGAAATACCAGGCCACCTAACCTGCCTCCTGAGAAATCTGTATTCAGGTCAAGAAGCAACAGTGAGAACTGGACATGGAACAAAGGACTGGTTCCACTTTGGGAAAGGAGTACGTCAAGGCTGTATATTGTCACCTTGCTTATTTAACTTATATGCAGAGTACATCATGTGAAATGCCAGGCTGGATGAAGCTCAAGCTGGAATCAAGATTTCTGGGAGAAATATCAATAACCTCAGATATGCAGATAACACCACCCTTATGATGCTTTTGAACCGTGGTGTTGCAGAAGACTCTTGAGAATCCCTTGGTCTGCAAGGAGATCCAACCAGTCCATCCTAAAGGAAATCAGTCCTGAATATTTATTGGAAGGACTGATGCTGAAGTTGAAACTCCAGTACTTTGGCCAGCTGATAGGAAGAACTGACTCATTTATTTGAAAAGACCTTGATGCTGGGAAGGATTGAAGACAGGAGGAGAAGGGGACGACAGAGGATGAGATGGTGGGATGGCATCACCGACTCAATGGACATGAATTTGAGCAAGCTCTGGGAGTTGGTGATGGACAGGGAAGCCTGGTATGCTGCAGTCCATGGGGTCGCAAAGAGTTGAACACTGCTAAGAGACTGAACTGAACTGAACTTGGACCAGGCATAGTGCCAGGCACCAGGGAGAGCTGGAAACATGATAAAATTACAGTTTTATATTCCAGTGGGGAGGCAGGCAGTAAATAAATGAATAATTAAATAAGCAAGTTAATTTATAACAGTAATGAGAACTATAAGGAAATTTTTTAAGTAACATGATAGAAAGTTATAGGAGGTGTGTGAGGAGTGTGGGACGGGTGTTGGGAGATGGGCATTACTTATAAGGTTGTCAGAAAAGGCCTGCATTTAGCTGAGACTTGAATGACCTGAGAAACCAGCCATGGAGAAACTTCGGGAAGGACTGAGTGTTCTAGGCAGAGGGAACAGCTACTGCAAAGGCCCTGAGGCAGAAATGAGTTTGATAGATTCCAGGAACAGAAAGAAGGCCAGTGGGGCTGGAGCAGAGTGAACACTGGGGAGAGAGGAAACTGGAGGGGAAGGCAGGGCAAGGTCATGTGGGCCTTTACGGGCCAAGGGGAGGGAATGGGTTTGATTTTACGCTCCATTGGTGGGCTTTAAGCAAGGAAGCAACACCATGTGGTTTGTGTTTGTAAAAGATCAATGGTGGCTGTGTGGGAGCTGGGCCATTAAGGGACAGGAGAGGAAACAAGGAGACCAGGTAGGGGCCATGCCACCATCCAGGTGAGAGGACTGAGCAGTTTGGAGGTCATGATAATGGAGAGAATTGGTTGGACCATGGGTTGATTTTAGAGGTAGAGTCTCTTAGTTGGGTCCTTCAGGAAGCAGACATCAAGATAGCATTAGCTATGCAAGTGGTTGATAGGAGACTAAGGCTTGTGAAAGAGAAAGAGGAGAAAGAAGAATTGGGCAGGTTGAACCTCAGACCTCCATGCAGATCTGACAAAGCCTTGGCCTTCTTAACAGGGTGTTCTGGAGCCAATGGGCTTCCCTGGTGGCTCAACGGTAAAAGAATCGACCTGCTGGTGCAGAGACAATGGTTTGATCCCTGGGTTGGGAGGATTCCCTGGAGGAGGAAATGGCAACCCACTCCAGCATTCTTGCCTGGAGAATCCCATGGACAGAGGAGCCTGGTGGGCTACAGTCCACGCAGTCACAGGAGTCGGACAGGACTGAGCACGCATGCACCCTGGGGCCAGCAGTGCCTATCAGGGAAGTTTGGCATTGGGCAGAAATGCCCAGTTCTCAGTATACTTTTCATGCCCAGTCATCAATTGAGTACTTTTCCAGAAGAGGGTGGCTTCGGCTCAAAAAGTGGGGTGACGTCCACACAGAAACCTGCACGTGGACATTTACGACAGCTCTGTTCATGGTCGCTAAGACGCGAAAGCAACCAAGATGCCTTTCAGTAAGTGAATGAATAACTAAACAGATATATCCAGACAGTGGAATATTATTCAGCAATAAAAAGACAGGAGCTGTCAAATCATGAGAAAACAAGGAGGTACCCTAAATGCATATTACTAAGTGAAAGAAGTCAGTCTGACAAGGCAGCATACTGTATGACTCCACCGTATGACGTTTTGGAAGAGGCAAAACTATGGAGATGGTGAAAAGATCAGGAGTTGCCAGGGGTTATGGGGGAGGGGAGGATGAATAGGAGGAGCACAGAGGATTTTTAGGGCAGTGAAACTACTCTCTATGATACTGTAATGGTATCATTTATCGAAACCCACAGAATATACAACACCAAAGAGGGAACCCTAATGTAAACTATGGACACTGGGTATAATGATGTAGAGTCAGTCATAAAAATCAGTTCATCAGTCATAAAAAATGTCCCACTCTGGTGTAGGATGTGGATAATGGGGGAAGTTATGCATACGTAGGGGTGGGAGGGGATATGGGAAACCTCTATACCTTCTGCTCAATATACTGTGAACTGAAAACTGCTCTAACCAACCAACCAACAAAAACCACACCTAAAGGTGCTGTTCATGGCTGCCACGTCCCACCCCTTGCTCCATGAACATTCACTTCTCCATACACAGCCCGGGAGCAGCCCCTCTGAGGTTCCCTGGGCCCCTCTTACTGAGGGTATATTTAGAAGTAGGGGTTGTGGAGAAGGAAATGGCAACCCACTCCAGTATTCTTGCCTGGAAAAGTCCATGGACAGAGGAGCCTGGCGGGCTGCAGTCCATGGGGTTACATGACTGAGCATGTGTGCACAAGGGTGGAAGGAGATGGGTTGGTAGTAATAAAGTGGTAGAACTAAAAAAAAAAAAAAAGTAGGGGTTGGTAGGATGAACCACAGTCCCCATCACAGTTGGTCTCAGGGCCCCAAGAAGAACTCACTGCCTCCTACCTCTGCCACCCAGTCTAAATTCCCCTGCCTTCTGTTAGTACCTCTTGCTGAGTAAATGGCAGTGAGGAGGGGCTGGAGAATATTCTTTCCTTCCACAGCCTAGTAAAGTCCACGCACGACATATCTGCAGGCGGGGAGGGAGGAGGTAGGATTGTGGAGGGAGAACTTCAGACTATAAGAAAGTCATTTCTAAAAGAACAGGGGCGTGGGCGCTAGTCAGGCAGCTAGTTTCTGTTACAGGCCTGTGGCAGAACCAGACTTTGAAATCAGGGCTTAATGTGACCTGATTCACCCAGTTTCAGCACTGCAGTTCCTGTGTCCCAGGAAACCTCTCAGTCCTGGGTGGATCCAGCTGGCTGGTCAACCGAACTATCCCTAAAGTACACTCCCTCAGTGCTGGTACCGTGGACACCGAATAACACACGACTCTCTCTCTCCCCCTGCCTTCCTCAACCCCTGGGCTGCCCTCCACTATGGCCTCTCCCCCTTTACCTGTCTATCGAAAGACTGTGAACCCCTCGAAGGCAGGAACCGGCTGTGTCACCCTCATCTCTGTGTCTCCAGGGCCAGCCCCTGTGGATACTCAAACTCACGGGGGCTGGAGACAACACCACCTGGGCTATGCTCGTGAACCAAAGCACCTCCTTTCCTCGGAGGGTGGAGAGGTGGGGACTGGGGTCAAACAGAGCTGCCTGCGCCCATTCTGGACATCCCCATCCCAAGGACCTTGTCTCCACTCACGCATGGGCTGTCCCTGGACCAGAGCTGCCTCAGTCTCCCCATCTATAAAATGGGGCTGTGGATTATAACAAGAATTAAAAGACCAGATGAAGTGTTGCATGTGAAACCTCCCAGGGACTCGGAGGCAGGGATTGGTTCTTATTATGCTACTTCGTATTCCCAGGGCACTCAGTAGATGCCCGATACCTGCTGCATGCTTGCTCAGTCGTGTCTGACTCTGCGACCCCATAGACTGTAGTCCGCCAGGCTTCTCTGTCCACGGAATTTCCCAGGCAAGAATACTGGAGTGGGTTGCCATTTCCTTCTTCAGGGGATCTCCCCGAATCAAAGATCAAACCCACATCTCCTGCCTTGGCAGGTGGATTCTTTTACCACTGAGCCACCTGGGAAGCCCCTCCAATACATGCTACCCTCTTCCTTATTTATTCCTAGCATATATTAGATGCTCATTAAATGTTAATTTCCCTTTTTACTTCTTTCCCTTGACTCCCCAGGAGCCTACAGTGCCTTCCTCCATAGTTTCTCTGTCCTTTCTTCATTCCCCTCTCACCCTCTTTCCAAGCAGGGTTGGGGAGCCCTTCAGACTGAGGTTCATGTATGTGTTTCATCAACACACCCCAGTACAGGGCTTTCCAGGGAGAAGCAGGGCTCAGGTAAGGCCCGAAAGGCTTAGGTGTGAGCATCAGGTGCTGGGATAAGGATCCAGGCCAGAGAGGAGGGGCAGCAGCCAGGGAAGAGGGAGCTTTCCTCTCTGGGGAAGCCCAGAGATTTCCATCCAGGGTGTTTACTTCCTTGGAAGCGGGAAAAGGAGCCAACCCACCTCTCAGGCTCAAGCAGGAAGCGAGGACATCTGTTCTCGGCTTGGGAGGAGCTGAGAATCAAGGAGGAAACGGGTGTCCTCCTTGTGGGGGGCCTGGGAGTTGGCTGGAGCATGTGAGCTTGTGTCCAGGTCCAGTCAAGAAGGACCAGAAGGAGTGGCTGCCTGATAAGGCTGCGTCCTCTCTCTGAGGCCGTAAGGGCCGGGGCTCTCCCTGTTTCATCAGCATCCCAAATGCCCCCAGTTCCTCCTCCCCTGCACTTTTCATTCTGCCTGATCCTCACCGTTGGCAACCTTGGAGCGCCATACTGTAACCGTCCCCATTTAACAATAAGAAAGTTGAAATCAGAGAGATTCATTCATTTCCCCAGGGTCCCCTGATCAGTGGGTGTCCATCTAGGAGTTGAACCATGTCGCATGTTCTCACTGGGTTGATCAGCCCCACCCAGTGAGGAAGCAGTATGTCCTGGGAGCTTCCTTCCGCCCTCAGCTTAGTCCCATCCCCGTCTACCCTCTTCTCCAGGCAGTTCCCAGGCAGAGCCCAGGAGCCCCCCTAAATCCATCAGCCACTGCAGCACCCCTCCGGCCCTCACCAGTGGTCCCAGCACCAGTTTTCATTGCATTCACCTGTAACTTGCATTCCCAAGTTCAAGAACTTCTTGAGGTCTATTACCACGTCTGCTTCATATCTGGGTCACTGGCTCCCTGCCCGTGTTCAGGGTGTATTTCCATCCAAGCACGATGGAACCTCAGGGCTGGTGGCTGTTACTCCAGCTCTTCTAGAAAAGGCTGTTTTCCTTTTTGTTTTTGGTGGCACCGCAAGGCATGTGCGTGGGATCTTAGTTTCCCTGACCAGGGATCAAACCCTCGCCCCCTGCATTGGAAGTGTGGAATCTTAACCACTGGACTGCCAGCGAAGTTCCAAAAGGGCACTTTTCTGATGATCCCCAACTCTGTAGATATAGCTCATGGAAGCTGAGTTTTAGAGAGCATTCTTTCCTTAGCCTGTAAAATGGGTAGGAGCAGTTCTGTGCTGCCTACAGAGATGGTAAAAGGCAAAAGGCCTGCTGCTGAAGGAGGGGCAGGGGCAGGTGGACACTGCAGGGCCAGATGGAGGTGTGTGATGGGGCTCAAGACCAAGGGGGTGAGTACCTGGGACCTCACCTGGATGGCTGTTCACTTGTATCCAGTGAGGAGCCAAGGATGCCTGGCAGCCACTCCTCAAATGCCATCTGTTTCCTGATCTAGCCCAGGGTACCCAAGGTGATCCCTAGGGGAAGACGGGGGCAGGTTGGGGAGACTCTCCCAGAGGCTAGGAGAAGGCAGAAGGCATGAGACCAGGGTAGAGTGGGCAGTCCTGCTGGATGGACCCTTCCCTGATCCTGCCTGCAGAGCCTGCTGGCTCTCTCCTCGGCCCACCGTGGGGTGGGTCCAGGCTTGGATCTCTCTCCTCACTGAAGTTTGTCGGCCACCAGCACTAGCTGCAGCCACAAACAAATGGTACCCACGCACAGTTTATTTTTCGGAAACTGAGAAACAGGGAGAAAAGGGACTTTGCCAAGATTGCACAGCAAGGAGGAAGCATTTGAGAACAATGTTTATCTCTAACACTGGAATCCTTCTTACAATGTTCCTCAGGCCTTTATAAGTAATCATTAAAAGCCTCACAAAGCCTCGGTGGAACAGGCGTGTGGCTATTATGATCCCCCGTGGCAGACAGTGATACTGCCCAGAGAGGTTAGGCAGCTTATTTCAGATCACACAGCTGCCAAGTCAAGGAGCTAGGATCCTAACTCAGACATCCAAGCTCATGATCACTAGGATAGACTGTCT
Organism: Cervus canadensis; assembly: GCF_019320065.1. NCBI lineage: Eukaryota > Metazoa > Chordata > Mammalia > Artiodactyla > Cervidae > Cervus > Cervus canadensis. The sequence continues at coordinate 9,154,282 of NC_057406.1, read as the reverse complement.
CCCTGGATGAGCAGGGAAGGCCTGGTAGACTGGGATGGGGTCAGGGTATGGTAGGATTGTACTGTATTTTATTGTTTAGACGAGTTACGTCTGACTCTTTTGCTACCCCATGGACTGTAGTCTGCCAGGCACCTCTGTCCATGGAATTTCCCAGGCAAGAATACTGGAGTGGGTGGCCATTTCCTTCTCCAGGGGATCTTCCCAATCCAGGGATTGAACCCACATTTCCTGCATTGGCAGGAATATTCTTTACCACTGAGTATTCTTACCACTGATAAGATCATCTGGGAAGCCCAGGGTGGGAACAGGAGATGGAGGTAAAGGGGCCTGTTAAGAGGCTGAGGCAGTGAAGGGACACACAGAATGAGCTGTGCTTAGAGGGAAGCAGGCAGAAAGAATTTTACTCTCAGTGGCTGCCCTGTTAACCTGTTCTGTTGACCCAAACTTCCCTACCTCTGGATGATACCTCGGGCATATCTCATAGCTTGTTCAGTCACTTTGGGGCTTTATCCTACTTTTAGATATTGAAACAGTCGAGTCTAATGGCAAAGCTCTAAGCTCTAGCCAAAGCTTCTCCTCTTCCCCGGCTCAAGTCTGCCTTAAACTCAAAGACCTATATAATGGGGAAGGAGGCACGGTGGGACTCTGCTCTAAGACCCCAATTTGGTCTGATCTCCCCTTGCCCTTTCCCCCACTAGTTGCCTCTGGTTTCTCCAGGGTGGGAGACTGGGGTGGGGAGGAGATAGAGGTAACAAGTCTGGTTTGTCTGGTTCAGATGTTCTCAAGAGATCAGTGTTTTTAGGTGGGTCAGATGAGCGCCTGGGAGCTGGTGCTTTTTCATTAGGGACACTTTTGTAGGTTCTTCATAGATCCCCCTATCACTAGGAATGTCCCACCTGTAGTTCCTACCTGGGCACAGCATTCCCTGGCTGGCACAACTCCTCTTCAGCACCTACCATTGAGGTCCACCCACCCAACATGAAGTCTTCCGATAAGATCATGTATCACTTCCTTGTTTCTCCCCATCCGCAATCCTCTTGGGGGCAGATCCTAATCCAACGACCTCAAACCAGCCACCTTCTGCGAAGTTCCAAGCATGGACTCCAGGAAACATGCTTGCATCCTGGCCCCCAAGTGCTGGGTTTGCCGACTGTCCCCAAAGCAGTTCAGCCTCTGCCTGCCTCGCGGAAACAGGGGACTCAGCCAGCCTCTCACCCAGTCACCCACCTCCCAAAACCCAGTGGACACCTGCCACTATGCTCTCCCATTCTCTGAAGCCCCCTCACCTGGCTTGAAGTTGGTGAGTGATGTCAACTGTCTCTAAAGACAACTCTCTTTCCCAGCTGTCTCTAAACCCCACCTCCACATGGCTTCGTAGCCCCACAGCCTGGGTGAGCTGAGGGACCAAGAGCATTCTGGTCCAGCTCCGTTGCAAGTCTACATTCTAGAATGGGCATCCTTGGTATCCATCATCCTCACCTTTGGGGTCTGGACTGAGCTGGGCAGCAGAACTGAGGAGGAAGGGAGGGATTGGAATGGTTTTTTCCATTCAGGGGTCAATTAGTCACGATGCTGAGGACTAGCTGGGAAGGGATGAGTCAAAGAGGAGGTGCGGGGTTCAGGCCCCCTGAAGGAGGGTGGTGAGTCAGGCAGACTGTGGGGGGCTGCCAATTTGCAGTCTGGAACTTGGTTTTGAACGTGGAGTCTGAGGGCCTCATAGGAGGTGGAGCAGGGCCGTTAATAGCACGGACTTTGAAGCTGGGGCTTCGGGATTTGAAGTCCAGCTCCACAAGTTTGTACCATTTGGAGCAAGTGACTCAATCTCTCTCTCCAGCTGCCTTGGCTGCACCGTGGGAGGGTTAAGGCTGGACTGAAACCCGAGTGTGCAGCTCAGAGCCTGGTCCCTGGAGCCCTCAGTAGAGTTCCCTGCAGTCCCAGGTGGAAGGGAGGATTACTCTCACCCCCCCCTCCCCATTTTATAGATGGGGAGACAGAGGCACGGAAGAGATAAGCAATGTGCTCAGGGTCCCACTCAGATAGGCAGTCCAGCCCCAGTGACTGAGCCCTCACCAGGCTACGCAGGGAGGATGCTGGCCTGGTGGGTAAGTATGACTGCATGGGTTCACACCCCAGCTTTACCACGTAGGAATTTTTGAGCAAGTTACTTTGCCTTTCTGAGTCCTCAGCTCCTCCCTCATCTATGTGTTGTTCTCACTGTGCTCTCTGGAAGCTGAGGATTTAATGAGTCAGTCCTTGAAAAGTCCACTCTGTACTCGTTAGTTACCCTTAGAGTCATTCTGAGTTGGAAAAGATAATGAGAGGAAGCTCTCCCCTCGACTTTACAGAAGAGGTTACAGGGGCTCAGAGAGGGTGACTGACCAGCCTGAGATCACACAGCAGGCAGAGCTCAGACTCCTCCACTGTTCTTCCACCACTGACAAGCTGTTTCATGGGAGGAAGGCATCAAGAATTTTTGAGGGGGAGGCTGGAACACCGGGATGGGAAGTCAGAGGAGTGGTCAATCCTGGCCACACAGGTCAGGAAGATCTGTGTCCTTTCTTACCCATGTGGTGCTTGAACAAATGCTTTTCACATTCATTCCATTCAGTCCTCCCAAAGAACCCTGCCAAGCAAGGAGTCCTGGCCTCTTTTACTGCTGAGGAGCTTCGAGGCCTTGAGAGGGGAGTGACCTAGCCACCTGAACCTGGACAAGGGTCTTTTTACGGTGCCCGAGTTGTCAAAGGCAGGCTGGCAGATGAGCACGGGAGGGAGCCAGGGATGGTGAGAACAGTAAGCCTCCATTAGGACACCACTGCGTGGAAACAACTGTGAGCACCCGCACGGGTGGCCCAGGGAGCCAGTGAGATGACGATCACTATAATGAGTCCCCGTGGGGGACAGAGGCCACGTGTGCCTCTTCCAAAGCGTGTCCTATTTCCTTGCTCACAGATGGAAGTATCCAAGCCTTTACAGAGAACCCCTGGGGACCTCCAAATCCACCCCAAAAGAGCATGGGGCTTGTTGGCAGGGGGGCTCATCTTTATGACATAGCACTGAGAACCCCTGCCACCTGCTCTGTCCCATTCCTAGCAGCCCACCCTGGCTGGCTCTGCAAGAGTTTCCCAGACCCTCTGGCTCATAAAGGCTGATGGCTGATATCTGTCTTTTAAATGCAGGCTCATGTCTTTGTCACCCGCTGAGCCCATTTTTTGGAAAAGACAGAGAGGACTTTGGTCTTTGGCTCTAATGATCACATTCCGTCTAGAGATCAGAGGGGGACCAGTTCCCACATCCAGCTTCAACTCAGACTGGCTGTGACCCTCTTGTGTGCCCGCCATCTGACCAACACTTTCACATCCATTCTGGAATCTCACTGTTCTAAAGAGACTTCAGAAGTTTGGGGAGGGAGAAAAATGCACAGGAATGAGAGATCTGGGCTACTGTCTAAATACATGAGGTTTTGTCTTTAATTAACAGTTAAGTTTTTGCTATTGATTTTTAAATTAAACATGATCTGTGATACCAATTTCTTGAAATTTATTGGGACTGGTTTCATGTCCTACTACAGGATATTCACGATCATTTTTGGAAACCTTCGGTGTGTGCTTGAAAATAACACATCAGATGCAGGATTCTATATATGATGTTTGTTGTTCTGTGGTTTGTGGCTTGCTTCTTTGTACATTTTGTAATTTGGAATTGAGAGCTCGTGTTAGCAAGGCTTTTATCTGTGAGTAGCCCACGTGGCCTTTACTGTGGGAATGTCTCTCCAGAGAGGTTTGCCTTTGCTACTGCCACCTGCTCTGTGGGTGTAAACCACCCCGTGTTTGCTTTTTATATTAATTTCCAGACTTAGGAGTTCTGGGACCGTGTGGGCAATGCAAATTCAAACCTCAAATTTTGTGTGAGGGAATGCCTAGAGTTAGAATTTCTCAAGAGAGACTCAATTTTTATTTTTCCAACAGAGCCAAAAATGAGCCAACTTCTTTGACAACTTCTTCTGCTTTTTTTGCAAAAGGATTATTTCTTTTCTGTTTGCTCTTTCACTGAAGATATGGGTCCAGCTTTACTCAGGTGTCTTAGTTCCAAAACTCTCTCAACAGGGGCCCAAGGCCTTGTCTCCCCAAGCTCCTCAGTTGCCAAGATCAGCAAAGGTCAACAACCTCTCCACCCTTGTCCCCAAGCCGCCCACAGACCCCCCTGAAGGATTGGCAACAAGCAGTCACCCCGATTTTGGCTTCCTCTTTGTTTGTTTTTAGTCCCTGGGGATTTCTCTACTCTCTTGGAAGCTCAGTTGGGTATTTAAAAGAATGTTCTAGTTTCTTTAGTGTCTCTAGTACTGTGCAGCAGTTGGCTCTTCAAAAGCTTCCATCCGTCATACCCAAGATCCGGCTTCCATTCTTCTGCTTCTGAGTGACCCTGGGAAGTCCCTTGCTCCACGTCCTCACCAGCTGATGGGGTTCATCATCCCCCAGCCACCTACTTCACAACCTCACTCAGGTGAAAGGCATAAAGTTGGGAGAGTAGGGGTGGCAGGCAGGGGCTGTATATCCCAATGGCTTCAGCAGCTAAGCACCTAAGTCCCCGGGGGTCCTTCCAGGATGTCTGGTGATCAGTCATCTCAGAGCTGAGGGGCACCTGGGGGCAAAGGCTCTTCAGCAAAGGGACCGATTTCTCCAGCAGCACCAGGGAGGTGCCTGCTCAGTCCCTAAGTTGTGTCCAACTCTCTTTGACACTATGGACTGTAGTCCACTGCTCTTCTCTCCATGAGAATTCCCAGGCAAAAATACTGGAGTGAGTTGTCATTTCCTCCTCCAGGAGGTCTTCCCCAACCCGCATCAGGAATTGAACCCACGTCTCCTGCATTGCAGGCAGATTTTTAACCTGCTGGAGCCACTGGGGAAGCCTGAGAAAGAACTCGCTCCACGTCTCAAACCTCTGGGTGAAAATTCCTCCTGGCTCCTCTGCCTGATTCACATCCAAGGTGTCCCGAACTACACTCACCTCCCTCCCAGGCTGACTCCTCCGCCGGCTTCCCAGCCCGTGACGACAACACCCACTCCTTTACCTGCACCAGATGCCCAGGAGGTTTTTCAGAGGGTCCCTCTCACAGCACTCAAAGTCAAAGTGAAGTCGTGTACGACTCTTTGCAACCCCATGGACTGTCGCCTACCAGGCTCCTCCATTCATGGGATTTTCCAGGCAAGAGTACTGGAGTGGGTTGCCATTTTCTTCTCCAGGGGATCTTCCTAACCCAGGGATCGAACCTGGGTCTCCCACATTGTAGGCAGACGCTTTACTATCTGAGCCACCAGGGAAGTCCATAATCAAAGCCAATCACCAAATCCTCAGTATTCTAAATCTCTGTGCCCACTTCCTGTCACCCCCCTCCCACTACCTGGGCCTCATTAGAGCTCACGCAGTGATTTCAAGTCCTGGCCTATATCCCTCCTCTGACTCTCAGAGGCTCAGAGCCCATGGATGCCCAGAGGCCAGGACCCCCGCTCACTTCTGCTCCCTTCGGGGCCCCGCCCTATGGGCAAGCTGTCCCTGCTTGTCTCTCCCAGCGGAGACCTTAAGTGTGAGCCCTCAGAGGACAGCAGCTTGAACAAAGAGGGGCAGACAGGCACACAGGCTTGGGCTCTGGCTTGGGGGGCACTCGGCATTTAGATGCTGCCACTCTGACCCCCCTTCACCTCAGGTACAGCGTAACAAGGACAGAAAAAGCAGCACACTTTCAGCTTCTATGAAATGACAATAAATTTGCAAAATTGTCGTTCTCACTGCATCTCAACCCCTCCGCCTTACCTGGCTCCTAAACTTCACCCCACGGCTGACCTTCACTCCAGTGATGTCCAGGAATACGGTGGGGTGAGGGGAGGGGGCTAGTTAGGAGCACCAGCTCGGCGGGACGCCAGGGCGCCGACCCACCTCAGGCGGGGCACGCTGAGCTCCCTGAGGCCAGCTGTGTGGTCTTGCCCAAGCTTTGGCACAAACCCTCCCATCCTCCGTAAGAAGCTGCCAAGGTCACACTCATTTATTAGCAGCTAAGAGTCGGACGTAGCTGCTGAGACAGGGCACCCAGGACTTGTGACAAGGGCAGTTGAGATGCTAAACCCTGAACATGATGCTTGCAACGAGATGCTCGCCCCTGACAAGGGCAGCCCCCATGGTCTCAATCCCAGAGAGAAACGGGTGGGGTTGGGGGAAGCCCCGCTCCGCTGTGCCACCGGGGGGGCCAAGGAATTTCTTCCATTCCTTGGCTCTCCTCTGTGATGCTGGCTCATCACCCGGGGCACTGGGGAGGGTGGGCAGGGCTCGAGGGGGGGAGAGAGCTCACAGAGGCCCGACAGGCAGCCGGTGTGCTAACTACTCAGGTTATTGCTGTTTAAGTACAGAGTGGGGGTTTCGGAGAACGGAACCCTGAACTGGGCGGGATGACGAAGTGCGAGTGGGCCCGGAGGCGGCCAGCCCTGACTCAACACGGAGTCCCACCCCCCCTGCCCGACTTCTGTTTCTAGACCATTCTCGGACAGAAACACGCTCCTGTTGGGCCTCGGCCAGCTGGACGAGTGGCACTGGGGCCCCACGTCGACCGTTCAGCCATTCTCAAGCCTCGCTGACGGTGCTAACGAGGGAGGCGGACCGAGCTTGGTGACAGTTAGAGGAAAAAGGTGGACAGGGGCCTCCAGGTGTCAGGCATGGACTCTTGGGGGGCACGGTGAGGCTGGAGATGAAGACCCAGCCTGCCGTGAGCGATGGGAGGGCCAAGACCTCAGACCCGGACAGGGATGGGGGCTCAGGCAGGGCGCTCTCCCTGGGTAGAATGTCTGCGTGTGGCGGGGGGGACACACTTGGGACACAACCCTGAGTAGAGTGCGTGTGTCACAGGGGGACATGTATGTGTGTATGTGTCGGGGGGACACTTGTGTGTGCATGTGTGGTGGGGGGTACACGTGTGTGTGGCCAGGGGGGTGGGGGACACTTGGGACACAATCCTGAGGGCAGTGGGCTTCCCGAAGACTCTCAGCAGGGCTGCCAGGCCCCTGAGGTGAGGTGTCGGGAGGGCACAGCAGATCATGCAGGTTTTGTCAGAGGAGCTGGGGTCAGGACAGGTGGGGTTGGGGGCGCAGGGTGGAGACACCTTGGAGAGGCCAGCTTTGGGGCTTACACAACAAGGGGGTGGGGGCGGTGGGGAAGGGGAGGGCTGGAAGATGACATCTGTTTCAGGCCTGATAAATGAGTGGCTATGGATGGACGGAGGTGCCGCTCACAGCAGACCTGTGAGGGGGGCTCTGGCGTCTGCAGGGGGTTGATGCTTTCAGACCCCTGTGGGCGTCCAACACGCTTCTCAGTCCATTCTTCTCATTAGAGAAGGCGCACAAGCACCCATGAAACAGGCTTCTCTGAACTGAAGCAGCTTCTTGTTAACACGGGCTATTACTGGCAAGGGAAGTATACAAGTCTGGGCAAGCTCTGGGAGATGGAGAAGGACAAGGAAGCCTGGCGTCCTGCAGTCCATGGGGTCGCAGACTCAGGTACAACTTAGTGACTGAACCACCACCACCGCTGGCAAAGGTATAGCCTGTGCCCCCCACCCCAGCCTGCTCCCTCCCAGGCTCTGTGGTGACCCGCTGACTAGGGATCCAGCCCCCGGGGGACCCCCTCTCTGCAGGTGCTGTGACTCCAACTGGGGATTGGGCAGTGGTGGGACCCTCAGCCCTCCCACATGCCCGCCAACCAGGCAGGCTCCAGGTTCCAAGAAGTGGCACACACGCACTTTACCTGTGTAGCGGGGGGACTCCCTTCAAGTTTAGCTTACGAGGTGGAGGCGGGGTAGGACAGGGGGAGCTTGGAAATGGGCTGGAGCACTGGCCCCCCACTGCTGAGGGCCAGGGCCCCCCTTTCCTCGCTGCAATGGGGGAGGCATGGCCTGAGCTTTCTGGACCACAGTCCCAGCCAGAAGAAATGAGACAGACCAGGGGCTAGACCTTAGCTTCGGAATGTGACAATTTATTTGGGGGGGGCCAAAGAGGCTTTTCGCGCCCCCTTCCTGGCATTGATACAATATTGAAGAGCAGCAGAACAAAACATACAAGACGAGAGTAATCAGCACAGACCCCCCTCCCCCGGCCCAGAAACAACCAATTCCAGAACAGAACCGAAATCCACACCCAACACAAGGCGTTTCTCCACCCGCGACCTCTGGGAGAGGAGCAGGTGGCCTGGGGGCCCAGCCCCATGCTGGGGTAGCGCCCCCCTCCCCGCATCTCCGGTCTCCCACTCACCCTACTAGTTTCCTGTCTTGAACCACTGGAGGCAAAGTTTAGCCAGCTGGGAGCTGGATGGTTGAACCACAGACAAAGGCAACAACACTTCATTTTTAAAATGAGAGAAAAAAGAGACAGCGCCCCTCCCCAAATATAGAGTTATATATGTATATTTTATATATATAGAATTCATTCGTGCACAATTCATTAAATGAGCTTTTCAAAAATTAAAAAAAAATTATAAGATACATTTCTTTAGGCTTTTGTGTTTTTAAATTAAAACCAACAAGAAGTCTCCATCTCTACTCTGCCCAATAGCAGGGGGAGGCCCCAGGACCCTTGGTTCCTTCTAGTGTGGCCTCTTGCAAGGGGTCCCTCATTAGACCACCAGCCCCCCTTTGCCTAGCTGAAGCTCTGCATACAATAGGCACTCACCCACTGCTGAAGTGGAGTGCTGACTCCTTCAAGGCGGGATAGGGTGATGCCACAGGCCTGGGAGGTGGGTACCTCAGTCTCCACCCAGCCTGTCCCCCCCATCTTGGTGTCTTGGCAACTATCAATAAGACAGGGCCAGGCTGGGGACACCCTCCCTCTGTCTTGGAGTGGTGGCCCCTAATTCTGGGCTTTCTCAATCTGAGAGGAGATGCAGACAGAAAAAAAAAAAACCACAACCTTTAAACACTTTCTTTTTTTTTTTTTTCTTTTTTTCAAAGTGATTCCTTAAACCATACAAGCCCCCAAGAGGCTGCCTTGGGCTAGTGCATGGGAGCCTGAAAGTGGAACTGACCAGGTGGGTCCCACTGTCCGGCATGGGCCAAGTGCAAAAAAAAAAAAAACAGAAAAGAAAAAAACCTCCCAAAACACAAAACCAACAACCACCAACAAAACCCCTAAAGACACAAAAGGCAGTGTGTCCACTTGGGTCCACCCAGAGGCTAGAAAGGCTGGTGGTGTCCCAGCTCCCCGAGCCAACAGCTTCCTCCTTTGGGCTGACCTCTCACCCAAGACTGCCTGGCTCAGGGGAAGCCCCTGGCTTTGTGGTAGCTCCAGGACCCGGTCCCCACCTTTCAAAGGTTGTCCCCGAAAGGCCAGAGCAGCTGGGCTCTTCACTCTAATGAAGCAGCTTTGCCTCTCAGAGGCCAAGTTTCCTGGCCTTGGAAGTGGGGTGACCCCTCCCACTCTGCCTGCCCCACTGGGCTCAGTTGGAGCCCATTTTGATCCTGACCCCTTTGCAGGATGAGAATGAAAAGCAGCTGTGGGAGAATAGAGGCCCCAGTGCCAGCAACCTCCACCACCACTTAATCCTCAGCAGCTGCCGGGACACCAGCAGGTGAAAAGGCCATGCCGCCCAATACACCCATTTCAGACGGGCAAACTGAGCATCTGGGAGGGGAATGAGACAGAGACGGGTCCCAAATTCCCACCTCAAACCAGACACCAGACCTCATCTGTTTCCTATGACATGGGGGTGAGAACAGGGTGGCATTAAGGGGAGATGACCCCAGCCAATATTGAACAAGGAAGGAGGTCGGGTCTTGAGGGGTCTTTCACATACAAAAAATAAAGCCAACCAAACTGCAACTTCTGCTTGGTAATTAGGCAAACGGAAAAGCAGCAGCAGAGGAGGAAGGACCCACGGGAGGCTGATCTGTGCAAGTGTGGTGGGGGGCTGCGGGGCCCGACTCAGAGCCACCCTAGGAGAGAGGTAAGGAGGGCTCCACTTGCTCTTGACCTGGTGCCCACTTGGGCCCCCAGGTGAGCTGCCCGCCTGGGAACCAGCCTCTGCTGGGGAGGGCTGCACAGCTGGGGGTCAAGGGCAGCAACTCGCCTGTGGAAAGAGATGGAGCGGGCACACCCTCTCCCTAGGGCTACCCCCAACCCACCATGATCACCACCAAAGGCTCTCCCAAGTCAACAGTGCCTGTCTTCCTGACACCTGCAGCAACACCTACCTGGCCATGGAAGCTTGGGGGTGTCATGGTCACTGGGGCAATGGGGAGGGACATGCCCCCATGGGGTGGCAGTGGAGGGACCAGATGTACCAACAGGCTGGCAAAGGAATGAAGGGGGCAAGGAACCCAACTGTACCCACTCACCAGCCTTCCTGGAGAGTCACAAACGCTGGGTCCCGGCTACAGTGGGACCCCTGCTGACCGTTATCTCCCCCAATCTCAGCTCTACCTGCTTCGCCCCTGCAGCTTCTGGCAAGTTCCTTTGGGAACAGAGATCATCCTTCCATCTGAGCTGGGACAAGAGTGGAACCTGGGCTGAGCACAGGAGGGAGGGCTTACCTTGCCTCGGGCCAAGGAAGAGGGGCTGTCGCCATGCCCGGGGTGGGGGCGCCCTCCCAGCTGGGCCTGGGCCTCTGTCCACGTTCCTAACATTGCCGCCTCAGCTGTGCAATCGCTGCGTTACTAGTTTTTCTTTAAATAGCTTTCTCCCCACCCTCCCCAACCCCATAGGAATCCCACAATATTTTTTTCTATTTCTTCCCCCCCCCCCTTTTTTTTTTATTTTTTTTTGTTTTTTGCAAAACTAATTCTTTCACTTTCCTGTCATAAAATCACCTCTGAAAACACAACTTCTTTACAAAAAAGGTCACGAATGACACGGACTCTCAGGAAAACACATTTCTATGGTCTCTGGAAACACCTGTAACTGGCACCCAGGTGGATACGCACCTGGGGTGGGGGTTGGTGGGGGGGATCCCCTCTAACGACAAGAGGAGAAATACCAGCCCTTATTTGGGGCGAAGCCAATTGGCACTTGGACGGCCACAGAGCCAACAGAAGGGCGGGATGGGGAGGGTCAGAGGACCCTGCCACAGTCTCTGGCAGGGACAGTCGGAAGACAGAGTCCTCCCCATGCTCAGGACCAAGGCATTTGTTACCCACCCGGAATTCCCTTTCTGCGTCCTCCTGACATCACGGGTTCTAAGCTGACATACCAAGAAGCCACCTCGAGCCACCAGTAAGGACTCCCACTTGTGCCAAACAGCCCAGGCAGTGCCCCAGGGCTGGCCAGCGGGGTTGCGTTCCCTGTGCCCCAGACCCCAGGTCCTGCACAGGCCCGCTCTCCGGAAGGACACCGGGCCCCCTCTTCCATCCCCAGCTTGGGCCAGCCTGCCCTCCCAGCACCAGGCCTAAAACCGGGGTTTTGGTCTTTGCCACTGGCATGGACGACTCATGTTCCCAGGCCGCAGCAGAAAACGAAGCTGCCTAGAGCAGTGGAGGCCTCCTGCTGCTTGGAGAAGGCTGGGCTGTGACAAAGCCTGGGCGATCACAAGCAAGAGAGAAGGGGCGGGGGGCTGGGGGCGAGGGGGAGAAGCTGGAGACGCTAAGAACCGTGTCCAGGCTTCCTCCTCCCCGCAAACTGCCAGGAGGAAGCAGCAGCTTGGGACGGTGGTCTGTCTCCCCTCGGCCTCAGTCCCCATCATGTCAGGCCCGACAACCCCACAGAAGGGCGGGGGTTGGGCGACCCGCCCCTGCACACGCGTGCCGGGAAGCTCGGCCTCCGCAGCAAACTCCTGGGACCTGGATCAGGTCCCAGGCCCGGCTGATGGCCAGGGAGGGTCCGGGGCCCCACGCAGATACGGATACACGCGGACGCGCCTGGGTCGGCAAGCGCATGCGCAGCAGGAAGTCCGCGCCGCAGGTTCTTGTAGCACCTTTGGTTGAAAACTGAGGGACCTTTAGATGCCGGGAGGCCATGGCAGGCGAGGTTCGTGCCAGCCCCTCCCACCTTCAAGACAGAAATTAGGAAAAAGATGGGTGGGTGGGAGCCACGGGGGCCCGCTTGGGTGGTCCAAACGTGGGCCCAGCTCCTGCCGCCCTCACAAGGGAGGCGGAAAGGGGAGGAGAGGGGCCACGGCCGCCTTCAGCTCCACCTCTGTCCTGGCTTCCCCATCCCTGCCCCTCCTTCCCGGGTTATCTGGAGGAAGGAGAGGGACGGTGCCCATGCTGGGATGGGGGTCCCCTAAGGGGCCCTGCAGCTGCCGGGGGTTAGCACCGAGAAATCAGATGCTGTGCGCGAGAGCTGGAAGCAAGCTGGATAGAGACAGGACGGGATGTGGGGAGGGCAGCTGAACCCTAGGTTCTGGGGCTCCCTAGGAGCCACCCAGCAGGCCCCACTGTGCGTGGGCAAGGAGGGTGCCAAGAGACAAGAGGGAGGACTTCCCGGTGCCCTCGCCCCCCACCCCAGCCCCACCCCGTTCCAGGCCTGCCCCTCCCATTGGGCTTCAGGGGGTCTCCAACTACCCAGCCCCATCCCGGGGTCAACGCCGAGCCTTTTGAAACAAGCAAAGCACAGGCGGGGTTGTCTGAGGGCGGGGGGGTGCGGGGGCGGGAGCAAGAGTATGACTTTGGGCAGGAGGGCGCCCCCCAGTCCCCCCCTCTTGGTGGAGCCCCCCTTACTTGCTCGCCCCGCTGCTGCCACCCCCTGCTGCGGCGCCTGCTACCCCAGCAGCCACCTTCTCGAAATCCTCTGGGTTGCAGAATTCCTTGATAGTGACCGTGAGGAGGTTGCTGGTGACGTCGGTGACGACCACGTTGGAGCAGGGTGACATCTCAGGGCGCCAGTCCCCCGCCTCGGGCTCGGAGGCGGCGCCGGCCGGCTCAGGGGCGGCGGAAAGGGCCTGGCTGGCAGCTGCAGGGACCTCGGGAGGCGCCCGCTTGCTGGTGGCCGCCGCCTCGGGCGGGAGGGACAGGTCAAGCACTTCGGGCTCCCGCCAGTCGGGGACCGATGGGCTCGTGGTCTCCGGGAGCAGCTTGGGGGGCGCGTCCTCCGGCTCGGAGGAGTGAGGGGCGGGCGAGGGGCAGCCGGAGGAGCCGGAGCTGCGGGCGTCGTAGGGAGCACTCGGGGGCGCCAGGAGCAGCCCCTGGCCGGCGGAGGCGGCGAGGTCGGTCTTGCCGGCGGGCGGGGGCTGCAGAGGGCCGGGCGGGGGCTTGTTGTAGAGCGCGAACGTGCCGAACTTCATGTGGCGGACCTGCGTGCGCAGGATGCTCTCGCTGAACTTCTTGCTCTTGCCGATAACGCGGTTCCGGGACGGGACTTTGGGGCGGGCCAGGGCCCCGGCCCCCTGCCCGGCGCCGCCTGCGCCCGGGCCCTTGTCGATCACCTTCAGGTTGAGGATAATGCGGTTCCGCTTGGGCTCCCGCGGCTTGACCTTGCGATTGATGATGCGCACGGTCTCGGAGAAGGGGGAGATGGGCGGGCGAAGGCCGGGGCTGCCCCCCTGGGGGTCTGGGCGGGGCAGGGGGCGGCGGGACATGCGGTGGCAGCGGCGGATGTCCTTCTTGAGCCGGTGCACCGCAGCGCTGGAATGGAGCTTGGGCGAGGAGGCGCTGGCGCTCGGCTTGACGGAGAAATGCACATCGCTGATGCGGAGGGCCTCGGCCTGGGCCCGCGCCTGCGAGACAGAGGGAGGCAGGTGGCTGAGGGTTCGGGCTGCCCGCTGACCTCTGGACACCCCCTGCCTCGGCCACCCACGAGTACTGACTCAAGAAACAATCCTGACAGCACTTAAGAAAATCAGCCGGTGCTCCTACCCCTGCCTGAGCGATAAAAAGAAACAGGTTCAGGCAGGTGATGCAAAGTGCAGAAGGCTGGGGGGCAAGGCAGACTCTTAACCAGGCCCAACTTGCAAGGCTTGACTTTCCCAGCTCAGCTGTGGGCCCGAGGGACAGACTAGTCACTGTCATTGCTGACACACAGAAGGAACTGCCAGGATGTTGCATGGAAAGAAGCCCCGGACCACTTCTGACCAGGGAAGATCGCAGCCCAGCCTGGCACTCCTCCATGGACGAATTCTTAGTGACCAAAAGCAGAGGGTGATCTCTCCCTGCCCCACCCCTCTGGGCCTGTCTGTAGACGCCCTGAGCTCTTTCTCTGCCTCTGAACAAGCTGCACCTCCAGCTCGGGCTCACCTCAACTCTGGGGGCAGACCTTTGGCCCCTCCTCTTCGCTCCCAGCCCCTGGCACTTCCCCTCCTGGGTCTGATTCATCTGTCTGCCCAGGGTCTGGCTCAGGGCCTGGGTCTGAGCAAACTGGTGCCAATGGATTTCACAGCCGGCACCTAAAACCTCCTTGGCATTGGCTTGGTGGGGATGGGCTAAGAGGTGGGATGGACCTCACCACAGTCTCTGTGCCAAGATGGCCTGGGGGCAGGATGGCTGGACAGAAGTCTGTGAGGAGCGAACAATATTTACTGTCCCAGGCTCCTGAGCCCAGCTGCACACAGTCCCAGGTGTGAAATGTGTAAAGCCCCAGGACTCTGCAGCAGCTCACCTGCTACCTCAGGGAAGGTGCAGGATGTGTGTGGCAGGGCCCTCAGAGACCCCAGGTCCAGGGCAGGAGACTCGCAAGGTTAGGTAAGCCATCCTCGGGGGCCAGTCCTTCCCTCACTAAGCAAGCACTAAGCAAGTGCTAATAAGCTGTAGCCTGGGGCTACAGCTGCGACCACACACAGCTTCTATGTCCAGGGGGGCAGCACTCCAAGGAAAAGACAGGTAACAGGCAATTAGGGTACAGGATGCTTCAATGCGAGGAAGAAAGTACAGGCTCCAGAGGAGGACAGATTAGGTCCCTGTCTTGGAGGATGAAGCATCAGTAGGAAAACAAACAAAAAACACCCTTGACTTTCCTGAGCTATGCCCCAAGCGGCTGTGGAGGCTCAGGTGGCCTGCTGAAGGGGTACTGCTAAGACCAATGGTGGAGGCAGAGAGAGCCCAGGGAACTGAAAGTAATGGCTGGACAGAGGGTAGAGATGGATGATCATTCTGGGTTCTGTACAGATACCCTGGCTCCTGGTGGGGGAGATCAGTAGGCAGTGACTGTCTTCAGCCAGGGGAGCTAGGATGGCTGAGAGGAAGGGCACATTTCCATAGGTCAGTCTCTGGGCTCCCCAAGAGTGCAATCTGTGGTTGGGGGTCTCTCCACCTCCCATCCCCACGGTGCTGGATGCTTAATCAGTACCCCGGAGGCAGCCTGGTAGACAAAACTAGAGTGTATTTGACCACAAGCCCCAGAAGAGGTTATCTGTGGACTTAGATGCTTAATAAGTGAGGATGTCATTTAGAACGTGGGAGAGGCACGTGTCCTCCAAGTTCTGTCTCAAGTCTCCTCCTGGGGTGGCTCAGTTAACAATCCCTCCAGCCACTAGGTGGCAGCAGATGAGGCCCCGACCTCCCTGTGCCAGGGCTGCCAGCTCCTCCAGCTCAGAGCCAGTGGAGCCAGGGGCTGGTTCCCTCATACCCCTTCCCAGACAAAGGCAGGGGAAAGCCAGCCTTCCTTGGCATGGCAACAAGGGCTTTTTGCAGCTTCATCCCCGAGGGAGCTTAGGGGATTCCCCACTCTTTCCAATACCCCGGGGGTTAGTGTTTATTCCCTCTGCATGCTGCTGGGGCTCCAGGACCTCTGTAATTACTGTTCTGCCAGAGTCCAGCAGTGATGCATGGTCCCTGGGGACTGGTGAAGTGTGTAGGCAAGGCAAACGTCAGATCCAGAATGAAACCCCGGCTTGGTGGGACTCCTGGGACCATGAGATAGTATATGTTACCTGCTTAGCAAAACGCCTGGCACACAGCAAGCACTTGAGAAATGTTAAGACTTACCTATCCAAGGGGTGGTGCTTTTGAGAGCAATCTTTTTCTAACATATGCCTTCCAAACATTCTACAAAAAAATTTCTTACTTTGTAATTTCTAAGTGTTTTTTCAAAAGGGGTTAGTTAGTTTACCCTCCTCCTCCTCTCCCCTCCCCAGGTGGAGAATTCTTTGAAGGTGAGACCTGGGTCTGCCTGTGAATTAAAAATGGTAACCACAGCCAATGCATTTATTGCACTCTGACTGGGTGACGGGCACAGCTCCAAGGGCTTGGCATGTACTACATCTAGATAACGTGGAAGATAAAGCCCTGGACTCCACCACTCCCTCTCTGTGATCACGAGCAAGTTATTTAACCTCTCTGGTCTCAAGTTTTTCTATGTATAAAATGGGGATAATGCAACCCACCTCATGGGCTCCTGTTCTCTTCAGAGGAGTTCCCTGCAGAAAGTGTGATTTGTTTACTATACACACTGCCTCTTGGGTTCAGACCAAGCTGATCTCCATCACCCCTTGCAAATCTCTCATGCTCCCTGAATATCTATTTCATCTCATCTCCAAATCAAGGTCCTCTCATCTGCCTCTCCGCCCCCTGCCCCACCAACTCTGCAGCCTTCAGTTTCCCGTGTGTGTCCATCTTTTTCCCTTAACCTGATGTATACTTCCCTGAGGGACAGGGTTAAGAAAAGGAGACATGATAAAGCCTGGAAGCTAGGTGATGGGAGCTCAGGTAAAATCACCTCCTTTCCCTGGGCCTTGATTTTCTCATCTTCAAAAGAGGGGATACCATTCCCTACTTCGCAGGGGGTTTTTGAGCAATAGAAAGGAGATAATCCATGTGGGGGCTCAACACTATGAGGCCCACAGCCAGAGCTACAGCTATTAAAAAAAAGAAAAGCATTCTGAATCAATCGTCATGGCCATTGCTCACTTCCCCGCTAGAGGGCACTCCAGCTGCACTGTCAGAGGCTGTCACACAGCCCACGGGCCTCCAGCTGCTCTGCCCCATCCCTCCCGAGAAACATCAAGGGTTAAGACTGCTCCACGGATCTCCTAAAATGTGTGTAATTTGGAGACAAGGGTCACAGAAGGATGTAATTCTGGAAACCATTATTTCTTTCACTTCTGCTTTAAGTCCGAGGCAAACTTTATACCCATGTACAGTCCTTTTGAGGGAGGTGGGAGGCTGCAAAGTCCACCAACTGGGCTTTGAGCCTTTCGAACAGATTGGAGATTCTGAGGCCCTGCCATTCTGCACAGCCTTTTTTTCTGCAGAGTCCCGTCTGCCCTGCCCATGCCAGCTGCCACAAAGTCACAGGTTGTCGGGGTGGGACGGGGCCTTGAGAAAATCTTAGCACTAGTGGGGAAGACAGTGCTTGCCCATGGAGACCGCCTGCAGCTTTGCCTGCCACCTTGGGTCATCTCGACTTCCCTTTCCCAGACTCTGTTCTTTCTCATTAAAAAAAAAATAAACACCAAAACCCTCTAAGATGGCTTCCTTTGGAGCTAGGTCTCCCTCCCTTGCCAAAGCCAATGTGCCATGCTTTTATTCTCTCTCCCTCCATCCTCATTAGAACCTCCAGACACAGCCAGAAGTGGGGCTAACAGAACCAGTGGCCCAGCCTGGGTGATAAAACTCCAAGTGAAGTGACTTAAGGTCAAATTTAAGTTCGATCCTCCTGTCGGAAGGGAAGGCATGCAGAACAAATCTGAGAGAGGCAAGCTGGAGACAGGGAGGCAGCCCCCGACCCTAAAAGCCTCTCCCTGTTCCGATGAGGGGGATCACATCCACTCCTCCTCTGGACGTGAATTCCAGGTAGAGCCCCACCACTCAAGGCTGGGGGAGAGCAGGGCTCTAACGTGCAGAGGCCACCTCCCTGCCACCCCCGCAGGTGGACCGCTCCCACCTGCCTCATTCACCCTCTTTCTGCTGGCCTCCCCAGACCCTGGTTTTGTGAACAAGGATCATCCTCCCTCCTCGTCCCCATTCCCAGGCCCCTCTTGCAGAGAAGCTGGAGCTGGCCAGGGCCGCCTGCCAGGGGCTCGTCGGGGGCTCACAACCACCCCCTGCCCAGCTGGGGCCCCCTCTAGAAAGGCCCGCCCGCCTGGGCGGCCGCGGATCTGTCCCTCCCCTGCAGGCCCCGTGTTGCGCCCGGGCTAGGGGCCCGAGAGGGGGCTGCTGGGGCTGGGCCAGGTTACCTTCAGGAGGAAAGTTTTGGGTTTGGGTCCCCTCTTCTTGGGCCCATACAGCTCACGCTCCCGCTCCCTGCGGCCGAGAAACACCCGAGGTTAAAAAGGTTAAAAACGATCCCCTTCCCGGGCCCCACTCCGCGCTGCCCTCCCCGGCCCTCCCGCTTCCCCGCGCGGCGCCCCAGCCGAGCCTCGGCCCCGCCGCCCCTGCCAGCTTCCCAAACTCACTTCTGTTCGAAGGCTGCAATGAGCCGCGAGTCCAGGATGTTCTCTTCGGGCTCCCAAGTGCTGTACCTGCCGAGTTACACATGCACAAAATAAAAAACAAAACCAGAGAGGCAGAGGCACATGCGAGTGAGCAAATGTGCGCACCCCCCCAAGGTAAAAAAAAAAAAAAAGGCCCCGGTGTCCGCTGCCTCCCTTCCCCCCTCGCTCCTGGATCCCGTGACACTCACTTGATGGCCCACCCCTTCCATTTCACCAGGTACTCGATGCGTCCCTGAAAAAGAGAAGGAAAAAAAGGGGAGAGTGGGGGTGGGGAAGATGCGGGGACGCGAGGAGGCGACGGCGCGGGGGTGGGCGAGAGAGCCCGGGTTAGCGGGACCGCTTCGCCTAGCTGGCCCACGGACTCGGGCCTCGGCTGCGGGGCGAGGCGTCCCGCCCTGAGAGGCGGCTCACCTTTCGGATCCGCCGTTTGATGATAGATTCGGCCGCGAAGACCCGCTCGCCCACTGCAGACAGCTCCATCTTGCTCAGCGGCACCCACAGCCCATAATACTCCCTGCTCCCGCGGCCGGTGCTGCACCGCTCGCGCACGCGCCGCAGCGCTCAGGCTCGGCGGGCGGGCTCGCGGCAGGGCGCGCGCTCGCGTTCCAGCTGCGGGCCGTCACGTGACCCTCCGGGCTGGTGCGCCGTTGCCAGGACCTCCTCCTCCCCCGGGGCGGTTGCTAGGGAAAGTGAGCGCACGCGGGGCCGGGGCGCGCGCTGGCTCTTAAAGGGGCCTAGCCTGGCTCGGGGAGCCGCGGCCCCGAAGTCAGGGAAGGAGATGCTTGGCCTGCGGGAAGCCGGGTTGCGGACAGTGCAATCTTACAAACACTTTCTCATTCTCCCCTCCATCTTCCTGGCCCCCGACCGCTGACTACCTCTCCCTCTTAACCCTTCCTTACAAGTCACTCCTAGGCCCTGGGCGGGGAAGCGGGGTGGAATTTCTACAGTCGCTGCTCAACCTCCCAGCAGAAGTTTGCAAACAGTTAAATATGATACAGCAGAAATGCATTTGCTGTTGCCTTGCCAGGCCCTGCGGGAATTTCTTTAAAACACTCCCCCCCCCCTCCATTATTTATGTATTCGTGGGAGTATGGTTTTGTAACCAGTTCAGATGAATTAAAACAAAAACGCCACCGCAGGAAAGGGTGGAGGGAGGCTGTGAATGGGGCCAAGGAACGTCGGGGTGATCCCTTGGATTTGTTTTCGGCCGGGGTCTTGGGCGGGCACCTGCCTTCACCGGGAGGGAGGTCGGGTGAAGACGCAGCGAGCAAGATGTGGCGGTGGTTGGGGGGTGGGGGCTGGGGGGTGGCGGGGGGGGGGCGGCGGTCCAGGGAGGAGAGGCCGCGGGATGACTACAGGCTTCCCACGTACCAGATTGGGCCCGAAGCGGGTCATCCTTGGGTCACTCGGTAAAAGCCGCCATCGCGGTCAGGTCTGTCTGTTTTCTGATTCCCAGGCCCCCTGGCCGCGTCACCCTCTTGCCGCCTACAGTTCCTCTAATGGTTCCGCCATTGCTAACGGGGAGACCACAGCCCAGCTTCCTATTTGGGGAGCGAACGGGAGACTTCGGCTGTCCTGGAAGGGGCACAACGTAGTCCTGCCGCACAAACCGCGCCATTTCTTTTATTTTGAATTATCTAAACTTTATTTTTAAAAAAGAACACCAACAGCCCTGTTCTTTGCAATTTTTTTTTAAGTAAGAAAGAAAAAAAAAGGAACTGTCTATAATCTCCATCCAACCGTTAACCTCTTCTTGGATCTTCTTCCCGCCTCTGTCCTATGCCTAATAAACACACGTACCTATGCTTTGTACGTTATATACATGTAGTACAGATGTGTATTTAAATACTTTCTTTTCAGCAGAACGGGCCGCATTGTTCACACTAGCTGGAATCCACTTTTCTCCCTTAATGATACAAGGCGGACCTTTTTTGGTGTCATTGAGTACACATTTCCCAATCGTTTGTTTGCTGTGGCACGGAGTCGGAGGTGGAGAGGGCTGGGGATGTGGTTCCGATCAGGGCTGTCTCTTGCTCTCATTATTTATTTGTTGGAAAAGAAGATTTTTACATGTCCTGTGGTGCAACCCCAATTCTTGTGGTTTCAAGTCAACCACGTCAAAATTTCTGTTTCTCATCCCTACCAGCCTGCTAATTTGTCCAATTATTACCTTGGGCGAAATCCCCCTCCTCTCTTCAAGTCCACATGCTCATGAGAAATAGCTATTTGCTGTCCAGCCCAAAGTGGGCTTCTGTGTAAATATAGAAGTGCCCTCCTGGGGGTGGTGGAGGCGGTTGGACAGGTGAGCTATGTGGATATGAATGTGTGTGTGTTCTCAGGCTGCAGAACACAGGCAGCTGGATGAAGCCGGTAAGCATTAACCCATTTGTTGGTTCTTTCAGCAGCTCTTGTGAGTCCTTTTCAAGGCTTTGTGTTCAACTGTCAGAAACAGCGGTGCCCAGGCTTGAGAAGCTCTGAGGTGAGAAAGGCATCTGCTATGCAGTGTGACCAGTGCTGGGATAAAGATGTATTCATTTCTCATGGCTGCTGTCACATTACCACAGGCCAGTGGTTTGAAATAACACAAATGTTTTATCTTACAGTTCTGGAGGTCAGAAGGTTCAGATTGGTGTCTTTGGGCTCTAGGGAGAGAATTCATCCTTCTTCCAGCTTCTAGAAGCTGCTGGCATTCCTTGGCTCACTCTAATATTTACTTTTGCCTTCCCTTGACTGACTGACCACCTCCTTCTGATAAAGATCTTTGTGATGACATTGGGCCCACCCAAATAATCAAGGACAATTTCCCATCTTGACATATCTTACCTTAATTGTATCTGCTGAGTCCTTTTCACCATAGAGTTACATATTATGTAAAGTATATAAGGTATCATATTCATAGGTTCTGGAGATTAGAATGTGGACATATTTGGTGGGTGGGACCTTATTCAACTTACTACAAAAGGTATGTTTAAGATGCCCTGGGAGTCTAGATATATTAGTCAAGGCTCGCCAGAGAAACAGAACCAATAGCATGTATATAGAGATACAGAAGACTTCCCTGGCGGCTCAGAAGGTAAAGTGTCTGCCTACATGGGGTCGCAAAGAGTCGGACATGACTGAGAGACTTCACACTCATTCAGAGATACCTAAGAGGAGATTTCTTATAGGAATTAGCTTTATGATTATGGAACCCCAAGAAGTCTGCTGTCTGCAAACAGGAGAACCAGGAAAGCCAGTAGTGAAAGGCCTGAGAACCAGGGGGCTGCTGGGATAAGTCCCCAAGTCTGAGGGTCTGAGAATTAGGAACTCTAATGTCTGAGGGCAGGAGAAGATCCATGTCCCAGCTCAAAAAGAAAGGGAATTTGCCATTCCTCCATCTTTTGGTTTTATTTGGGTCCTCCATGGATACTGTTATCACTTTGCCAACAAAGGTTCATATAATCAAAGCTGTGGTTTTTCCAGTAGTCATGTACAGATGTGAGAGTTGGACCATAAAGAAGGCTGAGCACTGAAGACTTGATGCTTTCGAACTGTGGTGCTGGAGAAGACTCTTGAGAGTCCCTTGGACTTCAGGAGATCAAACCAGTCCATCCTAAAGGTAATCAACCCTGAATATTTATTGAAAGGCCAGAACTGAAGCTCCAATACTTTGGCCACCTGATGCGAAGAGCTGACTCATTGGAAAAGACCCTGATGCTGGGAAAGATTGAGGGCAGGAGGAGAAAGGGATGACAGAGGATGAGATGGTTGGATGGCATCATGGACTCAATGGGCATGAGTTTGAGCAAACTCTGGGAGATAGTGAAGGACAGGGGAGCCTGGCGTGCTGCAGTTCATGCATGGGGTTGCACAGAGTCAGACACAACTGAGTTACTGAACAACAACAATGAATACCATGGTGCCCTTCTACATTGGTAAGAGTGGACTTCTTTACTTGGCATACTGAATCTAATGCAGACAAGTGAATGATAGTGTTTACCAGCTATTTGGGCATCCCGTAGCCCAGGCAGGCTGACCTATAAAAGGAAACATCCTGCTAGATAAGGGAGCATCCCACTGCCTGGAGGAAGGGAGGCTGGGAAGTCTTCTCAGAGGTGGGGACGTTTAATGTGGGACCTGAAAGATGAAGAGGCGTTGCCTGCTAGTGAAGAATGAGAAAGGCATCTCAGGTCAGTGGAGCAGGAGCTTCTGTGAGAGAAAGTCCCTCCCACCTCTTCCACAGTCTGACACCTCAGTTCAGTTCAGTTCAGTTCAGTTCAGTTGCTCAATTGTGTCCAACTCTTTGTGAACCCATGAACCACAGCACGCCAGGCCTCCCTGTCCATCACCAACTCCCGGAGTCCACCCAAACCCTTGTCCATTGAGTCGGTGATGCCATCCAACCATCTCATCCTCTGTCGTCCCCTTCTCCACCCACCCTCAATCTTTCCCAGCATCAGGGTCTTTTCAAATGAGTCAGCTCTTTGCATCAGGTGGCCAAAGTATTGTAGTTTCAGCTTCAACATCTGTCCTTCCAATGAACACCCAAGACTGATCTCCTTTAGGATGGACTGGTTGGATCTCCTTGCAGTTCAAGGGACTCTCAAGAGTCTTCTCAAACACCACAGTTCAAAATCATCAATTCGGTGCTCAGCTTTCTTTATAGTTCAACTCTCACGTCCATACTTGACTACTGGAAAAACCATAGCCTTGACTAGATGGACCTTTGTTGACAAAGTGATGTCTCTGCCTTTTAACACGCTGTCTAGGTTGGGCATAACTTTCCTTCCAAGGAGTAAGCGTCTTTTAATTTTAGGGCTGCAATCATCATCTACAGTGATTTTGGAGCCCAGAAAAATAAAGTCAGCCACTGTTTCCATTGTTTCCCCATCTATTTGCCATGCCGGATGCCATGATCTTAGTTTTCTGACTGTTGAGCTTTAAGCCAACTTTTTCACTCTCCTCTTTCACTTTCATCAAGAGGCTCTTTAGTTCTTCACTTTCTGCCATAAGGGTGGTGTCATCTGCATATCTGAGGTTATTGATATTTCTCCCGGCAACCTTGATCCCAGCTTGTGCTTCCTCCAGCCCAGCGTTTCTCATGATGTACTCTGCATATAAGGTGTTCAATAAATATTTCTTGGACACATGAGTGGGCCATTGAAGGAATTTTTGAGAGTAAGTTTGACCGTATAACATATGTGTGAATTCAGACCCAGCAAACACTCTCTGGGTGTCCCCTTCCCTCCCCATGTTGAACTCAGGGAACACAAACATGGAAGAGGTGGGATTTCTACCCTCCAGGAACCAAGGTGCATGGAGGGATGAAGGTGTAAACAGATGTGATGTGATCTGTGCCAACTTTTAGTTGTCAACTTCTCTGAGCTTCTGTTTTCTTCATGCCTATCTTGTAGGGCTTCCCAGGTGGCTCAGTGGTAAAGAAGCCACCTGCAGTGCAGGAGACACAGGAGACATGGGTTTGATCCCTGGGTCAGAAAGATACCCTGGAGGAGGAAATGCCAACCCACTCCAGTATTCTTGCCTGAAAAATCCCATGGACAGAGGAGCCTGGTGGGCTACAGTCCATGGGGTCGCAAAGAGTCGGACACCACTGAGCGACTGAGAACACACATTGAGTGATAATAAGCACATCCTGTAGTTTTATTGCGAGGATAACGAGATAACACAAATATGGCACCTGGAACTCTGTTGGGCACATAATATGTGTGTGACAGTGGAGGTGTATGTATGTGTATACTCCAGTCTGAAGACACACACACACACACACACACACACACACACACAATGTATATACTTACAAGCCTTTCTTCCAGTTAAACTCAGGTCTAGAAACTAAAACTGTATTGGTCAAAGAGGACACCAAACACTTTGTATAGCAATCATCGTGTTTCAAGGACTCTTCCAAGTGCTTTACATACGATATTAACTAATTTACTCCTCAAAATAATCCTATGAGGTGGATACTATCATTCTATTTCACCATTGAGAATAACGCGTTAAGTTCTACATTCATTAGATGCCCCTCATCTCCTCCTGGTACCAGATGAGATCCATCATGTGATGTAATTTGACTTAACAAAACTACGGACAAAGAAGCTGAGGATCTGCAGTCAGGTGTCAATACGAGTCTCAAAGAATGGAAGCACATGTACTGCCTTCCGAAGTATTGTACTGTGAAATTATGTGCCCCCAGAGAAAGGCTAACTATTTTTAGAAAGAGACCAGTAGAGACTTTTGGAAATATGCCTGAATACAGTCATAATTGGGCAAGGGATACAGGGAACGCCAATTTTGGCAGAGGGATCTTTTGGAAAAGCAGCTCTGACCCAGTCATTCCTCCCTTTAAGACTTTTCAACACTGGCAGAAGCTAAAATATCAACAGGGAGAAACCCCTCCAGTGGCTCTTTGCTGTCTCTAGAAGGCAACGAGAGCTCTTCCTCATGGCGAAGGGGCCCCTCCCGGGGGTCTTCACTCCCTGTCCTCACCCTGCGCAACCCCCTCCTTCGGCCTCATCGAACCACGCACTGTCTTCTGAATGGCCCCTGCTTTTTCACACTTTGGTATCTTCAGTTCATCTAGGACGCACCTACATATCTTTCAAAACAGAGTCCTGATTTATCCTCCTGTATGAAACTGTCTCTGTTCCCCCAGGTAGAACTGGCTAGACACCCTTGGCCCCATTTGGGTGTCTGCAGAGTTCTCATAGCACAGAAGAGTTCTGTTTGGTCACTTGCTATCACTTCCTATAAAGCATGACCTCCCCAAGGGCCAAGTTGCATATACCCCCTCACTTCCCTGACACTGGGCAGCCAACCAACTAACATTACTGAGTGCCACTAATGTACCCAGCACTATTCTAGGTGCTGGAGGTTTGACAGAGAAAAGACAGATGGATCCCTACCCTCCAGAAGATTGTTAAGAAGGTAGCTACAGACATGGAACACACAAGACAAGGGCATGATTTTCAGGCATGCGAAGTGCCAGGCTGACTGAAGCACAAGCTGGAATCCAGATTGCTGGGAGAAATATTAATAACCTCAGATATGCAGATGACACCACCCTAACAGCAGAAAGCAGAAGAGGAATTAAAGAGCCTCTTGATGAAGGTTAAAGAGGAGAGTGGAAAAGTTGTTTTAAAATTCAACATTCAGAAAACTAAGATCATGGCATCCAGTCCCATCACTTCATGGCAAATAGATGGGGAAACAATGGAAACAGTGACAGACTTTATTTTCTTGGGCTCCAAAATCACTGCAGATGGTAACTGTTGCCATGAAATTAATAGACATTTGCTCCTTGGGAGAAAAGCTATGACAAATCTAGACAGCATATTAAAAAGCAGAGATCACTTTGCTGACAAAGGTCTGTATAGTCAAAGCTATGGTTTTTCTAGTACTCATGTACAGATGTGAGAGCTGGACCATAAAGAAGGTTGAGCATCAAAGAATTGATGCTTTCAAACTGGGGTGCTGGAGAAGCTTCTTGAGAGTCCCTTGGACAGCAAGGATATCAAATCAGTCAATCCTTCAGGAATTCAAACCTAAATATTCATCGGAAGGACTGATGCTGAAACTGCAGCTCCAGTACTTTGGCCACCTGCTGTGAAGAGCCATCTCATTGGAAAAGACTCTGATGCTGGGAAAGATTGAAGGAAGGAGGAGAAGGGGATGACAGAGGATGAGATGGTTGGATGGCATCACCAACTCAATGGACATGAGTTTGAGCAAACTCCAGGAGACAGTGAAGGACAGGGAAGCCTGGTGTGCTGCAGTCCCTGGGGTTGCAAAGAGCCGGACACGACTGAGTGACTGAACAAAAACAACAATGCAAGACTAAGATCGTGTGGTAGGGAAGAACAGAGTAGGTGGACGGGGTGCTCAGCTAGGGCGGTTAGGGCAGGCCTTTTGAGGGGCTGGATCTGAGATGAGTCCTGCACAAGGAAAAGGAGGGAGCTACACAGACCTGGGAGAAGAGTTTTCCAAGCAGAAGGAAGAGCAGGTGCAAAGGCCCTGAGGCAAGGACATGCTTGGTGTATCTGAGGGACCAAAGGAAGTCTGTGAGCCTGAAGTGGAGACTGAGGTCTTCCAGGAAGGCAGAGGCCCCATGTGCAGAGTCTTATGGGCCCCAAAGGAGAGCTTGGGCATTGTTCTCAGATCTGTAAGGAAACTCCAGGAGAGAGCTCATGGCGAGAGGAGATGGGTGGGTCATGGTGTTAGGGGAAGCACACTGATTGAAGCCGCCCACCCTGGCCAGGCACCATAGTAACCATTCCCATGAGTTGTTTTATGACAGGAGATCCTGGTAAGGAATACGGAACTAATAAGCCACCACCAACCGAAGGAGTTTGGGAAAGGTCGAAAGGAGACACTGCGTGTCCGTCCATTTCCCAGAATCCCTCTCGCTAGCATCCATCTTGGCTGAGCGTTCACCACTGGGAAAGACTCTGAATTAGAATGATTGGCCAAAGGCCACCCAGAAACTAATCCCATCACCATAAAACCCGAAACTGCGAGCCATGTGGCAGAGCAGTTCTCCTGGGTTTCCTTACCCTACAGCTCTCTGCCCAGGCGCCCTTTCCCAATAAAATCTCTTGCTTTGTCACCACATGTGTCTCCTCGGACAATTCATTTCCAAGTGTTAGACAAGAGCCCAATTTCGGGCCCTGGAAGAGGTCCCCCTTCCTGCAACAATGGCACAGCGAGGTTGAGGCTGATGTAGGGCAAAGCCTTGGGTGGTTGGAGAGGTTCTGAGCACTGAGCAATGACTGCTTCTCCAATCAACCCCAGTCCAGCCTCCTGGATGTAAGTCCAGGAAGGCAGAGTGTGCGTTAGTCACTCAGTCATGTCCAACTCTTTGTAATCCTATGGACTATAGCCTGTTAGGCTCTTCTGTCCATGGGATTCTCCAGGCACGAATATTGGAGTGGGGTGCCATCGCCTTCTCTAGGGGATCTTCCTGACCCAGGGATCAAACCCGGGTCTCCTGTATTGCAGGCAGATTCTTTACCATCTGAGCCACCAGGGAAGCCCAGGGAGGCAGTAGACTGTGGTTAAGAAGGGAGAGCTGTGTCAAGACTCTCCAAGCTTGGGCACCCTCTAACAGAGAGATGAGCAAGGGTGAGAAGGCTATTCCCCTGGTCTGCTGGTTCATTAAGCTTCTCTGCAAAGACACCCCAAAGTAGAAGGATTTGTTTCTCTCTTCAACAGCTGTCTGGCTTGTTGATTGCTGGTGGTCCCCAGCAAGATCAGCAGGACTGAATGGGGGAGAGATGGTCCAGGCTACGATAGGGTGAAGCTGACTCCTGAGCCATGACAGATAGAATCCATGGATGATTTCCACTCCTGTGGGCCCCCTGGCCCTGGTGAGCCCTCCCTCTTCTAGCGAATGCAAAACAGATGGGAAGAAATGCAAAGTTCCCAGCAGTTCCCTTTCCTCTCCCAGCAGAATGGAGCCAGCTCTGTGCAAACTTGCCCTCTTCCTGCTCTTCCTGTTTTGCTGGGAAACTTTTTTCTCTTTTCAAATACTTTTCAGTTGTTTGGGAGGAGATGTTAATTTCTCCAAGTTCTTTTTCACTACAAGGAAGGGTGAGGGCAACCTGACAGGTGGTGCTGGGAGGATGCACCTGGGAGGAAGAGAAGCAAGAGGCGAGTGCTTCTTGGGTTTCATCCTGAGAGATCTGCCAAGTCACTTGTCCTTCCCACACCCCCCGCCCTCCAGCAGTGGGCCAGTGAGAGACCCAGAAGAGGCTGGTTGCTGCTCATCTCTCTGTTAGAGGCTGGAAGAGTGCTACCTGCACTCCCCACCATCCTGGCTTCATCCCCATTTCTGCTCACAGTGGGGACCAGTGTCACCCTAGAGCTGGCTAACCTGGTCGGAGAAGGAGAACTCACTGTGTTCCATCACCTTTGCCTTTCCTTCTCCGTCCTTCCCCGGGGGTCTCAACAGTAAAAGAAGTGTTGGTTGCTCAATCATGTCCAACTCTGCGACCCCATGGACTGTATAGCTCACTAGGCTCCTCTGTACATGGGATTCTCCAGGCAAGAATACTGGAGTGGGTTGCCATTTCCTCCTCCAGGGGACATCTTCCCAACCCAGGGATCGAATCCTGCATTGCAGGCAGATTCTTTAGTCTGAGCCACCAGGGAAGCCCTGGCGTCTCCAGGGTGGGTGCTAATAAAAACTAAAATCAGGGACTTCTCTGGCAGTCCAGTGGTTAAGACTTTGCCTTCCGATGCAGGGGATGTGGGTTCGATCCCTGGTTGGGGGACTAAGATCCCACATGTCTCATGGCCAAAAAAACAAAACTTAAAACTGATGCAATATTGTAACAAATTCAATTAAGACTTTAAAAATTATCCACACACACACCAATCTTAAAAAAAAAAAAAAAAAAAAAGACCAAAACCTTACTGTGACACAGCAGTTCTGGGGCCTGTTTTAAAAGATAAACTTCTTGGGGTTAAATTAGAAAGAATTCCTCTGATGGATTCACTGAGCTCTGCCTCTAAGTTGCATGCCTGGCAGAGAAAGCTACTGTACCCAGCTCTGCAGCTCAGATAAGGTGGGAGGGAAAGGGGATTTCCAGCACTTGGGGACACACCTAGGCCTCCCAGCCATCGCTGGGAGGGATTTCCCAGGTGCGTGATTTCTCAGGTGAGCAGGTAAACCACAAGCAGAGGACAAAAGAATGTGTCGGCCTGATTTTGTCATTTAGAAGCAGTCATGCTGGTGGAGATCCCCGGCTAAAGGAGGCCGTCCCTGACTTTTGTCACCAGCCAAATTCATCAGCGTTCCTCCAGGGCTGAGAGAGCATTCTAGTATTGTGTGCATACCCTGATTTGTAAGGTCAGCTCTTCCACCTGGGCAATCCTGCTGTCAGGCACAGGCCTTCACCTGGAGGGGGTGGCCCATGAGGACTTTGCCAAAGAGAATTTGTACCTGATCTTCCTGTTCTGAGCCCTGGAGGGAGCAGGAGGCCTGGGGCACCTCAGGTTAGGTCTGCATGCCACCATCTCTCAGAGGTGGGACATCCCTCTGGGAGACACTGTGAACCACAATCTTAGTCTCATGGGGGCTGGGAACAATTTTGTCCTCTGGGTCCTAGGGGACCCATAACAGGTGATGGGTGTTTGCAGCAGGCAGAGTCGGCACCCATGCGCAATTTCTGTGTGAATTGTAGGGGGCCAGGTGGTCAGCTGAGGGGCCTGCTGGGATGGGTCCTATTGTTGACCCCACAAAGATAGAGAAGTAAGAGGTGATGCATGCATGCATGCATGCTCAGTTGTGTCCAACTCTTTGCGATCGCATGGACTATAGCCCACCAGGCTCCTCTCTGCATAGGATTTTCCAGGCAAGCATACTGGAATGGGTTGCCATTTCCTCCTCCAGGGGATCTTCCTGACCCAAGGACTGAACACGTGTCTCCTGCATTGGCAGGTGGCTTCTTTATCACTGAGCTACCAGGGACGCCCCAAGAGGTGATGAGACTGTCTCAAACAACTCAAACCCATACACACATATACACATTAATATGAGTTTTTGGATGCCCTTAAAAGGAGCTTTTGTGTGCTGAAAAGATTATTTAGGGGTTTGTTCAGCTTTTTAAAAATGAATATTCAATTTATTAAAGTTATACACAAAAGGAAAAACAGTAATTCATCCTTAAGCTCTTAATTTTGGCTTACATATTAATAATTTATTATTTTAATTAGAGGTCTAGCAAAGTTTAGCTATCACTTTTAAGAAGGTTTGTTAATTTTGGTCTCATTTACAAACTTAACTCCTTTAAACATTTCATATTGCATTATCCAGCATACATGTTTGCTTAACTTCTTAAGTAGAATAGGCTGATAAATCTTATCAAGTAATTAAGCAATTATAAACTCAACACGTTTAGCTTAAAACTATGGCGACTTTAAAGTTCAATGAGCCATCTAGTCCTGTGTATGAAAGAGTAAAATCTTAAGTGCAGATCAATTACCAGATTACATATTTTAAATTGGAATCACAAGGCAATCTATTCTAATAAACTAAGTTCTCTTTAACATTGTAAGGATATAAAACAGCAAAACTGCCTTCAAATGAAAATATTAACATTTCAGTTTTTGTTCTTTTTACATTTCTGTACTTAAGTTTTCCTGAGAGTAAAAAGTACTTAAGCAATTTCTGAGGATACCTACTCAACCATTCAAAGTCACATAAACATCTGAGACGTTTAGCCAAGATTCTCACCTGTGATCCTCCCGTGCCATTTAAGCATCTATAAACGTGTTTATGTCTCAAGATCTCCCTTGTGGGGTGATGTCAGAGCTCTTGGTCCATTTCCTTGGGCTTGAATCATACCATTACCTAATTCTTCCCTCTGTTCATAGAAATTTGTAATTCTGACCTTAGTTTCTACATCATTGATTGGATTTTGTATGATTCTGCCTCTTAAAATGTATAAAAATGTCTAAAGTCCTTCGAGTTTGATGAGATTAGTAGCTAACGTTTATGGGAGGCCAACTCTGTGCCAGGAATAGTTCCACGTGCTTTTCACTATTAATTCATCCCATTCAAACATCTCTTGAAGTAGGTGCTATTAACTCTCCCATTTTACAGATAAAGAAACTGAAACACAGTGAGATTAGGTCATTTGTCCAGGGTTACATGGGCAGTTGGGCTTCCCAGGTGGCACAGTGGCAAAGAATTCGCCTGTCAAGGCAGGAGATGTGAAAGACATGGGTCTGATCCCTGGCTCGGGAAGATCCCCTGGAGTAGGCAATGGCAACCCACTCCAGTATTCTTGCCTGGAAAATTCTATGGACAGAGGAGCCTGGTGGGCTACAGTCCATGGAATCACAAAGAGTCTGACATGACTTGAGCAAACACATGGGCAGTTAAAAGATGATTCGGGTTTCAGAGCCTAAAATCCCATTACGACTTAGGCACACTCATGTCCCATGGGTTTGATGTCTGCTATTCAGACATATCTATTCTGTTAGCCTTGATAAACTGAACTCTACATTTTGGGAAATGGCCCTTTCTTCTCATTCTGATGAGATGGGAAATGTTTTAGCAAAACATAAAACAATGGAGATGTATCAGTAAGCCTTTGAATCAAATAAAGCATCCCAAAACTCAGTGGTTTAAAACAATACTCATTTATTCTTTTTAAAAACAGCTTTATTGGGGCTTCCTTGTTGATCCAGAAGATAAGATCTGGCATTCCCAATGCAGGGGGCCTGGGTTTGATCCCTGGTCAGGGAACTAGATCTCATATGCCGCAACTAGGACCCAGTGCAGCCAAAATAAATAGATACTTTTAAAAATGAAATCAGCTTAATGATATATAATTAACCTATAATAAACTTACATATTTAAAGTATACAGTCAGTGAGTTTTGCATAAACCTGTGAAACCATCGCCCCAATCAAGAGACCTAAGAGAGAACCTACCCAGCAAGAACAGTCCGTTTCTAAAATCCACTGGTAAATCATTTAAAACAGTATTTTCAAGCTCCTATCATATTCCAGACACTCTCCCAGTGCTAGGGACCATATTTTGTTATCATGGCAACTGGAGCTTATATCATCATTGGAATAGGTTGATGATGATGTCAGCCTTCCTCTGGCACGATCAATACACTGGCCATCTGGAAAGGCAGGACACTTGGATGCCCTTGGTCCTGGGCAAGGCGGGGGCCTCAAGCTTTAGAGAGGCCCAGATCAATTATCCCCCAAATATCCTTTATAGCTGGTTTTCTAAATTAGGACCCAGGGCCCAATCTACTTACATCCGTAAATCTTTATAAATTTAGAACAATTCCTATTTTCCTAACATGAATCGAGGGGACTAAGCTATTGTCCTGTAGAATGTTCTACCTTCTGGATTGTCTGATTGGTTCCTGGTCGTGTGGTGAATTCAGCTGGGCTTTTTGACTTCTCTTCTTACCAGTGCCCCCTCACTCTGTCTGACATACCTCACTTGGATGGAGCAAGCAGCCCTTCATCCCCCAAAATGGGTGAGGATAGAGAAGATGGGAATTATGGAATTACAAGTGTCACTTCATGGCAATTTCTAGAACATTTCACCAAGTAGCTGGTGATGTGACATTCTTTTCAAGCACACCTGGAACATTTATGCAAATTGACCATTTAGCTCATCAAAAAGGAATATTTGGTTAATGACAAAAAGTTGGATTGAACAAATGACATTTTCTGACCACCACATAATTCAGGACAAAGTTAGTAACAAAAAACATAGAAATAAAAACCCTCTGTAAGTAATTCATGGATAAAAAGAGAGCATAATAAAATTTTGAATATGCTTAGAAGTGAATGATAAGGAAAATTCCACACATTAGAACATGTGGGAGGCCTCTGTGAGATAAAAAGGCCGAAAATCAATAACCAAACATTCAACACAAGAAGTTAGCAAGAGAACAGCTGAATAAACTCAAAGGAATTACGAAGAAGGAAATGTAAAAGATAAGAATAGACATAAATGAAACAGAAAACATCCATAAGGTACATGTGACTAATGACACCAAATTCTGGTTCTTTGAAAAGAGTAAGAAAACAGGCAAACCTCTGGCCAGCCTAAATAGGAAACAGAGAGGTGGCACCCAAAAACTATCGAGAGGAATTGAAAGGAAACACGGCCCCAGACAGAGAAAACATTTAAAATATATCAAGAGACTATTAAGAGCGTTTTTTGGCCAATCATTTGGAAAATTTAAATCAAATTAAATTTTGAAAACTTTGAGTGTGCACAACTTTTTACCAGTAATAAACTTTGGCTCCAGAGAGATTTCAAATGTGAACAATGCTATAACCATTTTAAAAATTGAATTGGTGACCAAACATCTTTATATCAAAGAGTATCAGAAGGCTTCCTTCCTGGTCCAGTGGTTAAGAATCCTCCTTGCAACGCAAGGGACACCGGTTTGATCTCTGGTCTGGGAAGATTCCACATGCTGTGGTGCAACAAAGCCCATGTGCAGCAGCTTCTGAAGCCTGGATGCCCAGAGCCTCCTCTCTGCAACGGGAAAAGCCAATGCAATGAAAAGCCTGCACACTGCAACGAAGCGTAGGCCCCACTCTCCACAACTAGAGAAAGACCGTGCACAGCAACGAAGACCCACTGCCACCAAAACTATAAAATCAAATGAATACATAAATGGATCTTATAAAAAGAGTGTCAGAACTGAACTTAAAAAAACAGGAGTTCTACCAAACATTTAAAGACTTAATAACTTCAGTCTAACACAAACTCTTCCAGAGAACAGAAAAAACAATCCCCAATACTTCCTAACTCATTCTTTATGAGGTTGGCTGAATCTTGGTATCCAAACCAAAGACGGCTGGAGAAAGGGAAATACAGGCTAATCTTTTTCTTAAACAAAATGTCAGCAAATCAAATCCAACAATACATACAAAAGATAATGCATCATGATCAAGCTGGGTTTGTGCCAGGAATGCTTTGGAAAATCAAGCAGTATAATTCATCCCATTAATAGATAAAAGGAGAAAAACCACATGAGCATCTCCACAAATGCAGAAAAGATGTCTGATAAAATTCAACTTCCATTTATGATTTTTTAAAAATTCCAAGCAAACTAGGAACAGAAAGAAATTCTCTTAAATCAAAGATTTAAAAAAAAATCTAATTAAACATGTTAGTAAATGATAAAATGTTAAGATCAGGAAAAAGGCAAAGATGCCTGCTTCCACCATTTTTATTCGGCATTAAAATACAGTAGAGCCAGGAAAAATGAATAAAAAGCATAAAATTGGAATACAAAGACCAAAACTGCTGTTATTTACAAAGGACTTGATCACTCTCTTCTATATTAGGAGTTGCTAAGAATTGTGCCTGGCACACAGTAGTAACTCAAAAAATTATTTGTTAAGTGAATTAATTCATGATTGATGGAGAAAACTGTGTAAAAATGATTCACTCTGACAGTGATTTGTCAATTTCTATTTGTGATTTTTTTTCATTTTTTTGTTTATATACTTTGAAGCGATGTTGGAAATGAAGGTTAGAATTTTTCTATCTTCCTGAGGAAAATGGTGTCACTTGCATCAAAGATAAAGTGACTCACTTTGTCATTAGCTATTTTTGGCCTGAAGTCTCTTTTCCTCTCTGAATATTAAAATATGTACACCTGCTTTCTTTGGGTATTTTCCCAGTATATATTTTTCATTTGTTTACTTTCCAACTTGGATGTTGTTTTGATATCAAACCTGACTAACCCTCACCTTTTTTATTGCCATGAAATTTACATACATAAAAGTCATCATTTATTTATTTTTTCTCACTTGCATCTTTAAAATTCCAGTTTATCGAGATATAATTGACAATACAGCAGTGTATGAGTAAAAGGTATCTTGAAAAAGTGTCTATTCAGGTCTTCTGTCCTTTTTTAAATCAAGTTATTTTAAGTTAATCATTGAAAATGAACAATTCAGTTGCATTGAGTACATTCACTAAGTGTTGTTCAACCCTCACCTCTGTGTGTGGGCTAAGTTGCTTCCGTCGTGTCCGACCCTGTGACCTTACGGACTGTAGCCCACCAGTCTCCTCTGTCCATGGGATTCTCTAGGCAAGAATACTGGAGTGAGTTGCTATGCCCTCCTCCAGGGGATCTTCCCAACCCAGGGATCAAACCCAAGTCTCATGTCTCCTGCATGGGCAGATGGATTCTCTACCATGAGTGGGACCTGGGAAGCCCAGCCTCTACCTCTATCTAGTTCCAAAAAATTTTCATCACCTCAAAGGGAGACCCCATATCCATTAAGCAGTTTATCCCCATTCTCTCTTCCCAACCCCTAGTAACCACCAATCTGCTTTCTGCTTCCATGGATTTACCCATTCTGAATATTTTACATAAATGTAATCACACAGCATGTGACTTTTTGTGTTTAGCTTGTTTCTCTCAAGATAATGTTTTTAGATTCATCCATGTTGTAGCATGTATCAATATTTCATTCTATTTTATGACTGAATATTGATAATATTCCATTGTATGCATATACTACAATTTACCCATGGATATTTGAGTTATTTCCATTTTTTGGCTATTGTGAATAGTGCTACTATAACATGAATTCATATTTGTTTGACTACATATGTCTGTTTGAATACTTATTTTCAGTTCTTTGGGGTATATGCCTTGGAGTAGAATTGCAGAGTCATGTGGTAATTCTATATTTAATTTTTTGAGGCGCTAACTGCAAAGCCATCTTCCACAATGCCTGAACCATTTTACATACCCATCAAAAATATACAAGAATTTCGATTTCTCTGTATGCTCCCTGACACTTGCTATTGTCTGTCTTGGATTATAGACATCCCAGTGGGTGTGAAATAATATCTTATTGTGATTTGATTTGGTGGCTCCAGAGAAAAAATCCGCCTACCAATACAGGAGACATGGATTCAATCCCTAGGTCAGAATGATCCCCTGGAGAAGGAAATGGCAACCCACAGCAATATTCTTGCCTGGGAAATCCCACGAACAGAGAGGAACCTGGCAGACTACAGTCCAGGGGGGTCACAAAATAGTTGGACATGACTTAGCGACTAAACAATAGTGACAATGACTAATGACGTTGAGCATCTTTTCAAGTGCTTATTGGCCATTTGGGAAAATGTCTTTTCAACTTCTCTGGTCATTTAAAAAATTGTATTACTTGTCTTTCTGCTGTTGAGTTGTAAGAACTCTACACATTCTTGATACTGGACAAAGCAGAGTATAGAATGTTGATTTCAGAGCTGAGAGACAATAGCTTCAGATAGATGATTTGCAAATATTTTCTCCTGTTCTGTGGGTTGTCTTTTCACTTTCTTGATAGTGTCCTTTGAAATACAAAAGTTTTAAATTTAGATAAAGCCCAATGTGTCTATTTTTCATTGGCTTGGAACATTAGTGAAAATTAACCATATGTTATGCTATAAAACAAGGCTCAACAAACATCAAAGATGAAAATTATACAGATCACTTTCTGAGATTATAGTGGACAAGTTATAAATCAACAAAAAGATAATAGATTATTAATGTAGTTGGAAGTTAAGATGCTCACATCTTATAAATCCTTATGTAAAGGATTTATATAATCCTTTAGTCAAAGATGAAGTATAATGTTAAACAGAAAGATAATATGAAAATATCACATATTAAAAATTGTGGCATTCAATTAAAATAGTATTTAGAAGGTAATTTAAAGCCTTAATTTCATACAATAGAAAATAGGTGCATGTGTGTGTGCTCAGTCGTGTCCAGCTCTTTGCAACCTTATGGACCATAGCCCGCCAGGTACCTGAACTTGGTAACCTTCTACTAGGATTGATCAAGAGAAAGCAGTAAGGTATGAATAATATAATAATATCCAGAATGAAATAAGGAGGACATAATTCCATACATTGCAGATATCCATAAG
Source organism: Cervus canadensis (assembly GCF_019320065.1). Lineage (NCBI taxonomy): Eukaryota > Metazoa > Chordata > Mammalia > Artiodactyla > Cervidae > Cervus > Cervus canadensis. Next base: position 9,117,529 of record NC_057406.1, on the reverse strand, counting down.
ATAACAGTGGGATATTATACCAATATATTTGGAACTTTATATTGGACAAATGCCTAGAAAAATATATCTTACTAATATTGACTCAAGAGGATGTAGAAAACACGAATAGTCCTATAACCATTAAATATATTGAGTGAATTGTATAACATTCAGGATATACTCAGGAAATAAAAAAAAACAAACAAACTGGTTATTTGAGCAGAGAGAATTTCATGGGAAGAATTGTTAACTAGTTACAAAGGCATTAACTGGGTAACTGAAAGGATAAAAAGATAATTCTGAGATTTGCAGCTAGCAATTTTAGAATGCATTTACCACTCCTAGGATTGGGGAAACAAAAGGACAGTGTTGGATTTATTAAAATTTAGTGACTTTGAGGAGGGGGTCCATAAAGATGAAACTCAGACCTCTAATGGAAGGGATAAAGTCAAGCTGATCCAGGTGTCCCTTCAGCTTGGAGGAGGCACCCCACGGGTTTGAAAACCCAGCTTGTAAGGAGGGGCATAAGCTGGCTAGTGTCTCTGGGGTGTGCGTGTGGGGTGTGATCAGGCTGGTTCTGCAGGTGTTGGAAAGACTTCAAACTGGAATCAGTTGCTGTTGCAGGGTGAATTGCTAGGCGATTCTCACGGGAATCAAATAGGAAGCAGATGGAAAATAGGCAGACATAGCTTCCTCCCCTGGATTCCTATTATTCCTCTAGCGTCCCCTACTGGCCGTCTAACACGGCACCAGCTGGCCAAACTGAAAAGAGGTTTGGACTGGCAGCTACAGCATCACGACTCAGAATGTAGAAGTGGATCTGGGCTTCCCTTGTGGCTCAGCTGGTAAAGAATCCGCCTGCAATGCAGGAGATCGGGGTTCGGTCCCTGGGTTGGGAAGATCCCCTGGAGAAGGGAGAGGCTACCTACTCCAGTATTCTGGCCTGGAAAATTCCATGGACTGGAATCACATGGGGTTACAACTTTTACTTTTGAGCTGAGAGGCAATAGCTTCAGAAGGGGCAAGTCCATCTCATGGGCTTTTCAGCATTCATTATATATGTGTTTTGACTTTAACACAACAAGAAAACAACTCTAGGTTTCCATTTAACTTGATGCCACAATCCTTCATGCAAATAAAGACATTCCCAGTCTCTCTCCCAAATGAGAAGATGCAAAGTACTAAGAGGCATGTATCCATCTCTGAGCAATGTTAATAACTCCTAAATCCAGTCACAGTCACACCTGAATATTCTGTTACCTAAATACAAAATTGGAAAGTTAACCCCCAACAAAACTTATATAAAATAATAATAGGAAAGGGGGAAGGAGAAGAAACACAGAGAGAGAGACACACACACACCCCATAAAGCAATCAAGGAAGAAAATAATCTCAGTTGACACAGTCTTTGTTTCTATAACAGGTCATGAGGCTGTGGCTGACATTTATCATTTCTCCTTCTACTCCTCATTCTGCATATCCTTTGCTTTCAACTGGCTAGGGTTTTTTAGCTGATGGAGTGACCTAAGTTTTCATTCCCAAAGTCTTTGAATCCTTAGTGGTCCTGACTTTCTGATTGCTATAGTTTTCCATTAAGTTTTATGATTTGACATGAAAAATTGAGATGGCCAAAAAGTTCATTCAGGTTTTTTTTTTGCATGATGAGTGTCAAAAACCCAAATGAACTTTTTGGCCAACCCAATACTAAGGGGAATCCCAGAACATCCTCTCAGTTCAGTTCAGTAGCTCAGTCGTGTCTGACTCTTTGCGATCCCATGGACTGCTGCATGGCCAGGCTTCCCTGTCTATCACCAACTCCCGGAGCCTACTCAAACTCATGTCCATCGAGTCGGTGATGCCATCCAACCATCTCATCCTCTGTTAACTCCTTTTCCTCAATCTTTCCAAGCATCAGGGTCTTTTCCTATGAGTCAGTTCTTCGCATCAGGTGGTCAAAGTATTGGACCTCTAGCTTCAACATCCTCTAGGTTTCAGATATTGCTCTCCCTGCCTCCACTGTGTAGCAGCAAATCAGTTTCTCTTCAGAATCAAAATCAATCACCCCAGGCAGTAATCCCTTTCTAGGCTTAGTGGCAGGGAGACCCAAAACGGCTGGTAGCAACCCCAACTCTTGGAAACCACCACCTCCAAATCCATAGTACTCAGAGTCGTGGGAATGGGAAGAAAAAGTTCTGTAAGCAAGTTATTAGGTGTAATAGTGAGAGGTGGGGGTGCATGCCAAGTTGCTAGTCAGTCCGTAGTTGACCCTATGGACTGTAGCCTACCTGGATCCTCTGTCCATGGGATTCTCCAGGCAAGAATACTGGAGCGGGTTGCCCTGCTCTCCTCCAGGGGATCTTCCCAACCCAAGGATGAAGCCCATGTCTCTTACGTCTCCCTCATTGGCAGGTGGATTCTTTACCACTAGTACCACCTGAGAAGCCCCAATAGTGAGAGGACCTTCTCTTATTTCTATCTCTTAATTCCTGGACTCGAATATTCTGGTGATGAGAGAGAAAACACCATATATCAATTTCTAACCCAAAAAATAAACCACGTCCCATAAGCTAGAACTCCATCCTTTTAAGTTGTTCTTTCTGCCTGGTAGCCTAGAAGATTTTCTTTTTATCTTCTAAGATCATGCATTTTACCAAGATGTGCCCTCCTGTGTGACTTTCTCATCAACCCGGGTAGAATTCAGTGAGCCTTTAAGTCAGTTGGTAGGCGTATTTTCCCCAGCTCAGGAAAATTTTTCTTCTAATATTTGATTATGACTTCTCCCCCATCTGTTAGCATTTATCTCCATCTGGAACAGCTATTATTTGTCCATTACATCCACTGATTTTGTCCACCAATTCTTCCTTCCCTCATAAATTACATTTTGTGGGGGATTATCTTTCTTCTCCCTATTTTTGAGATGTTTCCTGCATGTCACCTTCAGAGTTGCTAACTGGATATGAATAATCTTCAATTTACCTGCTGATTTTTTTTAGTTGAAAACCACGTTTTATGCCCCAAGAAATTTTGTGTGTGTGTAAACAAAAAAATAAATCCACCTGGATTCTATTTCATCAGGTATATTAGTTCCCTATTGTTATGGTAATAAATGGCTACAAGTTCAGTGGATTATAATAACATGAATTTGCTGTCTTACTGTTGTTAGTTCTGGAGGTCAGAAGTCCAAAATCAGTCTAAACAAGGTGTCAGCAAGGCTGGCTCCTTCTGGAGACTCTAAGGGGAGAATCTACTTCTTTGCTTTTTTCCAGCTTCTCAAAGGCCACCCTCGGCTCACAGCCACTTCTTCCATCTTCAAACCACACCATTCTAACCGCTGGTGATGTTGCCACATCTTTTTCTGACTCTGACCTCTTACCTCCTGCTTATAAGGACCCTTGTTATTTTATTGGGCCCACTAGATAATCCAGGGTACTCTCCCATCTTAAAATCCTTAGCTTTATAATGTCTGCAAAGTCCCTTTTGCTATATAAGGCAACATGTTCATAGGTTCTGAGATTACAACATGGACATGTTTCAGAGGCGCATCATTCAGCCTACCCCACTAGACCTGTGTTCTAATTGTTCACCTTGATCTTCCTTCCTCTGGTTGCAGGGGTGCCTCAGTTACCTTCCTTGAGAACGTTTTGGGATATTCTCAAAGGCAAGAACTTGGCAAGTGATGAACAGCAGGGAAGTTGTACACTGTGTGTGCCAGTTCAAGGGTGGCTTCTGTCAGTGACATCACCTCCCAGAAACCCCAAAGGAAGCTTCTCGGCAGTGTTTCCCAACCTAGAGTCAGAGCAGGCATCTATGTCTTTGAATCCTCTTTATGTACTTCTTTAAAGCCACTGTCATATTATTCTATGAGATTACTTAATCAGTCAAGGAGTTTATAAGGACCAACATCATCAGAGGTTAGCAACGTCGGTCAAGGAGTTTTGCTATGAGAGGCATCGCTCTAAAAGTGGAGTCTCAAGGAAAGAAAGATCACCTTCCATGTGGTGACTTCATGTGTTGATTTTGTTGCGTTTCTTTTTCAGCATTAGTTTTCTTTCTAGGTTTTGGGAATTTTGGTTTGCAGACTTCTTTGGAGAGGAAACGTTGGTTTTTGTTTCTCTTTCCTTCTCCTCCCTTTCTCTTAATTATCCTCCCTGTCAGCATCTTTCAGTTGCTAGATCCTTGAGGCCCCAACCTTGATCCCACTTCACAGTGGTAGCTCAAGTGGTTACTGTTCTGCTATGATATTGGGTGACGACTGGTCCCATTACAGAACAGTGGGAGGTTAGCACAGCCCCTGGCCAGAAAGTTTCTATCTCCCTCCCTCCCTTCCTCTAAATCTTCTTTTCACAAGCAGGGAACAATCCACCCAAGATCCAAGATTTCAAACAGTGAGCCTGGGCCCTGCCCTCCATTTTGTGAGCAGTCCTTGGTGGCAAATCTCATTCATTGGTTGAGTTTTTCTCCATGCATACCCAAACATCATCAGTTTTTTCTTCTCCATCTATTGTCAGTCTTTCAGATTATTTTCTTTTCTGGGACTACCCTTTTATTCTCTTCTTAATTTGGGGTTTATTCCCTTTTTATTCTTTACCATCATCTTGGAAGGATCTCCAGGGGTGAATAGGCTAAATGTGTGTGGTCACCTCCTCAGTTTCAACTGGCAACCTGTAAAATAATTAAAAACCTTCATACAAAGATTTTGGATGAATGGTTGATTTAGAGACTTCTAAAGAATGGATAAAAGTTTTCATTAGCATATATAACAGAGGAGGAGGGAGAGGAAGAATCAAAGGTGATTCCACATTCCTAGCCTCAGGGATGAGAGTTTAGCATCTAGGATGGTGAAGCAGATTTTGTAGGCAAAGACAGGGAGGTGACACCTGAGGCTTGAGACACAAGGAAAGGAGGACAGTCAGAGAGTAAACAGACAGTAGATGAAGTAAACAGACTTCATGTTCTCCAAGGCCTTCAGTGAGGGATTGAAGGAGGAAGCAACATCGGTCAAGGAGCTTTGCTATGAGAGGCATCGCTCTAAAAGTGGAGTCTCGAAGAGGGAAAGATGTGCAACATCTTCCATGTGCAACAGACAAGACCAGCAGAAAAGGCTCCACCCTCCTTTGGGCTTGGTCCTTGCTGGGACACTCCTCCATGGACTCTTGTAGCTGAAAGTCATTGACTAACTTGAACAGGAGGCTTACAGCAGAAAAGTACTGTGACTTGGCTTAGGAATAGCTCCTAGGCAAATCCACAGATGCCTCATCCCTTTACATCTGCTTACCCCCAAAGCTGACAGTTGGAGTTCCCCTTTCTCCATGCATGGGTCCAAATGGAAAGTGTTCCTGGTATTTTTGGTTTTCAGAGCCACCTTCCAGCCCCAAGAGGAGGGCTGTCAGCCTAATTCACAGCATGAGCCCTGCTGTAGACCCAGTGACTCCAGCAGCAGGAGCCAAACCTATGAGAGGCAGCCATTCTGTCATCTTGTATGCAGGGAGGCCCTGGGCTAGGAGGACTCACCTGTCTGGACCAGGAGGAGTCCATCTGGCGCTGTTCATGGTCCTGAACCACAGCTACTGGCCTTTCTTGCATTGTTATTCCACTTTCCACTGGAGCAGTGATGACTCGTGTTCAACTCCTCCCGGGGGCTGGGAACCAAGTGATCAAGGATGTAAGAGGTAGAGAGAAGGGGAAAAACCAGACTGATTTCCTTTGGAGAATCCTGCTGCTGAGACATTCCTGGAGAGAAGAAACTGGCACTATTTCTTTTGAGTGTCATTTACAAAGTTTTATGGTCACCAAGACCTCTGGGAGGTTGGGAAGTACATGACTCCACTATTTCCTACTGATGGTAAATTTATAGGTGAGGATAGAGATATGGAGATGTGATTTCCTGGAGTTCAGGGTTCATGCTGGCTTCTCTTATTACCTTGTCAGTGTATATGGCAGATGTTCAATAAGTGTTGGTGGGATTGATCAGCTTTTGGGTGGAAGAGAAAGAGTGTGGAGTAGATACCTAGAATAGGTTTTGCTTTCATCCCTTCCCCAAAGGAGGACAAAAGGCTTAACATTTGAGACTCAAGTGTTTCAGCCATTTGATATTAGGTTCTTTAGTTTAATTCTCATGAAAGTTTTACCACAAATTTCCCTGTCAAGAATTAGGGCCATAGAGACAAGCCTCCTGAATGGGATCCCATTGCTCCCGTGTGGGTCAAGGGCTCAAATCCAGGTCTTACTTACCCCAAAAGCCATGTTTTCCTCATCATCACTTCTACTTCCTTCTTATGCAAGGAGAGAGAGATAAAATTCCATAAGGGAAAAAAAGTGGGCTTGTAGTCTGTAAAAGGACCTTGTTTTATTTTATGTCAAGGAATCCAAGGTTCCTGGCTTTTATTTTTATTTATTTGTTTATTAATTTTTGGCTGTGCTGGGTCTTCATTGCAGTGTGGGCAAGTCTAGTTTTTGTGAGTGGAGGCTACTCTCTAGTTGTGATGCGCAGGCTTCTCATTGCAGTGGCTTCTCTCGCCGCAGAGCACAGGCTCTAGATGAATGGACTTCAGGAGTTGCAGCTCCTGGGCTGTAGAACACAGGCTCAGGAGTTATGGCCCACAGGCTTAGCTGCTCTGCAGCATGTGGGATCTTCCCGGATCAGGGATCGAACCCGTGTCTCCTGTGTGACAGGCAGATTCTTTACCACTGAGCCGCAAAGGAAGTCCAAGGATCTTGTTTAATGTCTGGAGATCATGTTAAAAGGTTAGAGAGCTGGTTTGGGATGGCAACTATTGCCAGTAAGGGTTTGGGGTCAGGAGCTTACATCCAGGGTAGGGGATGGAGCGGGAGTTGGGGTTCAACCCTCAGCAGGGCTCAGGGGTTTTTTCCTGCTTCAGTGCCTCATGCATGTTCTAGTTTTGTACAGCCAAAGTAATGAGTAACTTTCAATGACAGAAGAAGTCATCAGAAGAGTCAATAAAGACACAACAGATCTGGCAGGGGAACAAGACACGAGTCAGGTGATGTGGTATGAAGTTTGGTCTAAGCTACAACCCGGTGGTTTTCTCCAGATCCTGGATGAATCAGCTTGGCAATCACCCAGACTTCAATCAGATGCAGGGGTGCAGCCAACTCTGGATCCATGTCAGGCCAGCTCTCTCCTCATGTCAGCAGGAAATGGAGGTTTTTCTAGCCTACAGGGAGCTTACCCTGATTCCACTTGGTTCACTGGAGTGCTGTTCTCCACTCACGGGGCAGCGAAGACCCTGTGGTCCTATGAACTGTCTTCGAAAGGTGGCAGCAAAGACCATGCTGTCCTATGAACTGTCTTCGAAAGGTACACTTAGAGGAGGATGTCAGGATGTCGTGTAAAGGATCTATAGACACACTTTGAAGTACTTATGGAGCCAGTGTCCCCTTTGTTGTGATCTTCCCTCTTACCCCACATCAGTAGGACCCACAGGCTTCCACAGCTAATAGGACCAGATGTGGACACCTGATGCAAGCAGAACAATTTCTCTCTTCTGGAGACTTAGACTTAAGAGGCAGTGGTTCTCCTAGGTGAGTTTTGGCTGCTGGACCTGGAAGGTCAGGGAGCCCTGGGGCTGAGCAGGTCATTTTGGGACAGGCATGACAGTCCTTGTGCAGGAAGAGAGACCAGACTGATGAGGGATGGAATGTAGGAACTGCAGAAGGAGAAGCAGAAAGAGAGAGGATGAGGCAGAGAGAGGCGCTGCCTTGGTGACGACAACTGACAGGGGACACTGACATTGTGGAGCTGGTGCCAGGTGGGCAGAGTTGGGAACGATGGCACAGCAGAAAGTCAGCCCTGATGCTTCCAGCTCTTTCCCTGCCGCTTAGTGACTCCATTCCCTGTGACAGCAACGGATGAAGGAGACTTATTAGGAGGTGTGAATTTGTAGTAGTTGTTTAAGTATTTGCTACTAAGGGAAACGTGGATTTGCAAGGGATGGTCATTAGGTATTAGATTCTTGAAGCATCCTCTTAAAGCACGCTCATGCATGTTCAGTCGCTAAGTGCTATTCGACTCTTTGTGACCCCATGGACTCTAACCCGTCAGGTTCCTCTATGGGATTTCCCAGGCAAGCATACTGGAATGCCATTTCTGTCTCCAGGGGAGCTTCCCCACCCAGGGATCCGACCCACATCTCTTGCGTCTCCTGCATTCTTTACCACTAAACAGAGTTCTTCAAAGGTTTCACACCACGCATCACCAATCTGTAGCAAAAAAAAAAAAAGCAGAGTTTCAACAATTATTTTAAATTACAAGATAAAACAGTATTTTAAGCATGAAGAATAATTTGTATCTGTAAGATTGCCCTCCCACTCCATCCCCTGTTCTTTTCTGGCTTTGCCTCTTCATTTACTCCAAGGGATGGAGCAATCAGAGGGTTCCACGCCCCCACCAGCCACACTGTGATTGGTTCAGAAGTGGACATATGACCTAAACCCATCCAATCAGTGTGAACCTCGGGATATTTATGGGGATTCGGCACGCCGCCATTCTTTTGGTCTGGAGTGTGTGGCTTGAACGTGTGGGCTTTCGTGCTGCTGTAACCGTTTTCTACCACAGGGGAAGCTGAAACGAAGCCAATACAAAGGAGGAGGACAGAGCCAAGGCACCTGCAGTGAAATGGAGCCAGAGCCCTGACATCACAAACGATCTAATTAGTTCCATTTATTGTTTAATCCACTTGGATTTGGGTTTCTGTTGTCCCTAACTAAAAGCATACTGACCTATATAATACCTGTTCCCCCTCCCCCCATATGCTGAAAAGATGTGCATTTCAGTCTACCAGAATTAGATGATAGTTTGTTGTGTGTGTTTTTTTTAACTTCCTCTAACCCGGAATCAAGGTCCAGCTGCATTTTGCTGACCATTAACGCTTTTCTGTGAATAAAGCAGCATGTAAGGGGGCAACCTCTTTTATCCACAGTGCAGAGCTTTGCTTATGGCAGCCATGGCCGCTTCAACTCTGGCACCCCTCCTAAAGTACCATTTCCAGCACATGACTCACAAAGTAAATAATCTGTAATTGAGGCGTCTCTTATCATACTTTGGCACGACAAACAAAATGACAAGCCAGGCAACATTTTCCTTCATGTTGGAACCCCATATATGCCAAGGGCTTGCTTCATACCCCCCACGTGAGCAGTTTTGGCTTGCTGAAAAGCAAAACTATCCGATAGCATGTGTAGGCACTAATTGCTTTTCTACTTTTGTGTATACTTAATGTTATGCAATGTCTAACCGTGTTATCTGATAAAGGAATTTTGTCAATAGTCTCTTTGGCTCTCTCTCCAAGAATAGTCGTTATCATTGTTTTTGCAGCTGGTTTACAGCCTTTTTGGTAGTTTGTGTGACATTTGTTAAAGAGGGCAGCAGCTTAAAACGATGCCTAGAGTGATGCTTTGGTCTCCTTTGTACTTTTAGTAACAAGGATATTAATTAGGTTTAGAAAGTATTATTTCATGCTTGTTCCCGGAAAACTGGATTGGTTGCTTTTTTGAAAGACAATGGAGCCTTTTTTTTTTTTTTTAATGACTTCAGACTACTATTTATCAAAGTTTTAATTTTAATGGTGGGAGCTTCCCTTGTAGCTCAGTCGGTAAAGAATCTCCCTGCAGTGTAGGAGTCCCGGGTTCGATCCCTGGGTTGGGAAGATCCCCTGGAGAAGGAAATGGCAACCCACTCCAGTATCTTTGCCTGGAAAATCTCATGGACAGAGGAGCCTGATGAGCTGCAGTCCATGGGGTCGCAAAGAGTCGGGCATGACTGAGCAACTAACAATTTTAATGGTAACATGTTGAGGACTAGGGGCAATGGATTGCTGGCCCAATAAATAAAATTTTCAAATATTTTTCACTGAACTTATACTCACAATTTTCATTTATGTCTACATGTGTAAAAATCATTACCCAAGAATTCATCTATGTTAGAATATGCAGTTTCGTATTTCATAGATACACTGGAGAACTATTTATTCATTATGCTTACTGTGTTCTTCTGATGATTCATGATGCCATTTTCATCATTCCTTTACATTTTGAAGAACCTCTTTTGAGCCATTGATCCATTTTTGTGAACTGGGGGGAAAAATGCAGCATAACAGTAGCCACAGTAATTCAAAAATAGCAAACATAAACAGCAACTTGCAAGCGAAAAGCCCTCTGCCAGGGCTGTCTGATTCTTATTCCTTTCTAGGCAGTGTATCTCTTCTATCTGGTAGCTTTGAAGATTTTATTTTTATTCCTGATGTTCTGAAGCTTCATAGTGGCATTTTTTGGTGTGTGTGTGTGAGAGAGAGAGAGCAATAGAAATGGGGTTGGGGGTGGAAGGAGATGGGTGAGAGCAAGCAAGTCTTTGAACAAATATATCAAAATTGTGAGACCATTAATACTTTGTCTTTGGTCTCTTTCCCTCTGTTCTGACCTTTCTATAGAAGCTTTTTGCTTTTTCATTGGCCAGGAGGTGGTTGGTAGCTAGGTGTGTAGGGAACACACCAGGCATGTGCATTCTCTGTATCTAAGCCAACTCCTACTTGTGCTGAGCTGGGACAGTGATGCCAACTTCTGCCGGGCTGTGGCCTCTGTCCTTTTAAGTGGAGCTACAATAGAAAAACAGTGACAAGTGTAACCTCTTTCCTATTATCTTACCTCTTTCCCTTTTTTGGACTTATTTATTCATCAGACCTTCCCAAAGAAGTTAGATAAACTACTGTGTATATATGTTCTCAGTCACTCAGTTGTGTCCAACTCTTTGAGACCTCATGGGACTGTAGACTGCCAGCTCTTCTGTTCATGGAATTTTCCAGGCAAGAATACTGAAGTGGGTTGCCATTTCCTACTCCAGGGGATTTCTTCCTGACCCAGGGATCAAACCAGTGTCTCTTGCATCCTCTGCATTGGCAGGCAGAATACCTGGGAAGCCCCAGATAAACTGTTAGAGAAATGCAAATCAAAACTGCAATGAAGTGCCACCTCCCACGGGTCAGAATGGCCATCATCAAAAAGTCTACAAGTAAGAAATGCTGGAGCGGGGTGTGGAGAAAAGGGAACCCTCCTACACTGTTGGTGGGAATATAAATTGGTGCAGCCACTATGGGAAACAGTGTGAAGTTTCCTTAAAAAACTAAAAATAGAGTTACCATATGATGCAGCAATCCCACTCCAGGGCATAGATCCAGACAAAACTATAATTTAAAAAGATACATGCACCCCTATGCTCATAGCAGCAATGATTACAATAGCCGAGACATGGAAACAACCTAAATGTCTATCGACAGATGAACGTTTGCAGCAACATGGATGGACCGAGACAGTATTCTACTAAGTGAAGTAAGAAAGAGAAAGACAAATACCATATGATATCAGTTATATGTGGAATCTAAAATATGATGCAAATGAACTTATCTATGAAACTGAAACAGACTTACAGAGAGAACAGACTTGTGGTTGCCAAGAGGGCAGGGAGATGAGGGAGGCATGGATTGTGAGTTTGGGATTGGTAGATAGAAGCTATTAAATATAGAATGGATAAAGAACAACCTGCTGGATATATAGAGCACAGGGAACTAGATTCACTATTCTGTGATAAACCATAATGGAAAAGAATATGAAAAAGAATGCATATATACATGAATAACTGATCACTTTGCTCTACAGCAAAAATGAACACATCGTAAATCATTAAGTATTGAAATACTTCAGTAAAATAAATTGAAAAAAACAAAGAAGTTGGCTCAGCACAGTAATTGGATGATGTGATGGCCATCAGGGCTACTTTAGAACACTCCCATTATCCTTGTTCCTGCCCCTGCTGAAGTTTTATTTTCCCATACCTTTGGGGAAGCATGTGATTTGCTTCGGCCAATGAAAATGGGAGCAAAAGTGACACACCACTTTCTGGCAATAGTTTTAAGAGCTGGAGAGTGATGTCCAGTGTCCCTGCCGGGTTGCTGAGTGATCGGGTGGAGCCTCGGTGGCTTCAGCCTGCGTCCAGGAGGCTGGTGAGCACTACCGGATAGAGGGTCCCCTAACCCCTACGGTGGACCGGGAACACAAGCAAGAAAAAGACTCCACTGATGTAAGCCATTGAGATTTCAAGGACTGGTTGTTCCTGCGGCATAACTAGCCTTCTTCTGACCCAAACGGGTGGGGGCACATAAAAATAAAGAGCACGGATCCCTTTGCCAGATGCGCTTTCTGAGAGCTTAACCTGATCGGCGATCCGAAGAATCTCATGAGCGGGCCTGTCCCCCAACCCCTTCTCCCGACTCCCCAAGGTTTTCTTTTTTTAGAGAAGTACATTCGTATATTCTCAACCTCTTATTATTCTAGTCGCCATTCTTTCATTTTTAATTTGCCAATCATACACCCCAAATCAGGACTACTCTCAATACATCATTTTATCGGTATGTATTTTCAAAAGCAAAAATAATCCCAAAAGCCTTTTTTTTTTTTTTTTTAAGCAAAACCAAAGCTTGATGTTGAGTCAATCATCTCGCGTACCAAGGAAGGATCTATGCAATATTCAGAGATTTCCGGTGCGAGGCGCTGCTGCGCAGTCGGCCGAGTCCCTGGCATCGCCGCGCCTGACGCCGAGCCTTGTTCTACCCTGGCACGGATGTCCCGGGGCATGGGGGGATGGGGGGATAGGGGGGTGGGGCAGGGTGCGGGGCCAGCTGCGACCCAGGCTAGCTGGATGGCGGCGGGCGCCCAGCCCGGCCCCAGTGCACCCCAGGGACGCGCCTGGCCGCCCTCCGCGCGCGCCACCTGCGCCCCCGACTCGCTATCGCCCCCGCTCGGGCTGCGGCCGGAACAGCAGCGAGCGGGGGACCTGTCCCCGCAGCCACGCAGGAGACCCAGAGGAGGGGAAGGAGGGTTGGGGCCGCCGCGAGAACCTGGCCGTGCAGTCGGAAGGCAGGTTTACGAAGCGGTTGGCATCAAAGGAAAATGAGGGAGACGCTTGGCAGAGGTGACCTGTAACAAGACGCCAAGTTTTAACCTTTTTAAAGAATACGATGGCTGCTACAAGTCGAGTGCTGTTACTACAGGGGACATCGGAGCCACGGTTTTGAACACGAGATCTTATGCCATAAATGCGGCGCAGGACACGTGTTTATGTCCTGACTGTCACTGAAATATTAGACGACTGGAGAAATTCTGTGAATATGGCGAGAGAATGATTCCACGTGGAAGAGGCAATCACGGTTCTCGAAAATCTGCCAAGCGAGAGCCGAGCTGTTTTCGAGCGATGTAGATGCCACGCCCCTTTCCTGCAGACCACTTGTTTGTGACTCTGCATCGTCCTCGGGGTTCCACCGAACGTCAGGGAGGAAGAAGGACCGGACACCGCCAAGAGTCGGCTTTATTATCCTTGGCAAACATCTGAAGGACACTTGCAAACTGAATTTGCCACGGCAGGGTTTTTGAAACAACTTGCCTGTTTCCCACATGCTTGAAATCCTCTTTTAAAAAAATAGTGTAAAATATTGTAAAAGGCCAAAGTCACTTGGATTAAAAAAATTTTTTTTTAGGTGCCTTAACTCTGCCCCCGCCCCCTTGTTTTTTGGGGAGTCCACTGGACATCAGTCTGTGGTTTGTTTTCTCATGGTGGCTTCTCCAAGTCAGAGTCACTTCCTGTGGGTACAGTTTCGCATTTGCTTTCTCACAGTATTTACATTTTCAGCCACTCCTTTGGTGGGGGGAGACTGGTGACCATGCTCCTTCTAGCACCTCGAGAAATTTTCCATCAATTCCAAAACCATCTTAATTTACACATTTCAGGTTTGGACCGGTGTTGTATCGTCCAGTGTTTATTCTGACAAATGATGTCACTTGGCTTTTCTCAGGAATTTGTCACCTCATTTGCTTCAGTTTTCACAAGTGTTTTGCCACTAGTTACTTCCTATGAGTATTTCCTCTAATAACTTAAGGGTTGATTATGTATTTTAATGATTTAATTTCTTTATTTTAATTTTATTTTTGGTTGCGCTGGGTCTTCGTTGCTGAGCATGGGCTTCTCTTTGCAGTGGCTCTCTTGAAGCTCAGGCTTCAGTTGTTATGGCCACCCAGCTTAGTTACCCCATGGCACGTGGAATCGTCCCAGGATCGAACCTGTGTCCCTTGTATTGGTGGGTGGATTCTTAATCACTGGACCACCAGAGAAGTCCTGAAGAGTGATTTAACACAAAGCGTAACTCTGTAGAGCTGGGGAGTTCTCAGAAGGTATTGTTAACAACAGGTTTCATCAGTTTGCATCAGAAGGTGTATTTACTACTTGCTGTCAGTTCTGTTTGCATGACTAGTTGACTAGTTAACTAAGGTGACTTTCTTGCTAATCTACTGTTGCATATGTATCAGATTACACAGAGAGGGACTTTCGATGGCCCCATCCTCTCAAGATTCTTGACACATAACTACTTCTCATATCTAATTTTGGGGACACTGTAAAACTAAGGATTTTTTGTCTTCTTTCTGCCTTTGGGGCTTCCCTGGTGGCTCAAATGGTAAAGAATCTGTCTGCAGTGCAGGAGACCTGGGTTTGATCCCTGGGTCAGGAAGATCCCCGGAGTAGGGAATGGCTACTCACTCCAGTATTCTTGCCTGAAGAAGTCCATGGACAGAGGAGCCTGGTGGGTTACAGTCCATGGGGTTGCAAAGAGTCAGACATCACTGAGTGATTAACACACTACCTTTATACTCACTCAAAAGCTAGAATTCTATCCAAAATACGCAGGTACCTCTTCTGAAATTCCTGCACTTGCACCAACCAAGCTAGAAATGAGCAAGGAGGAAGGAAAATCCTTTGAATAAGATGTGGGATGGGAGCGTAAGAAAGACCATCTTGTAGGTAGATTACTCTTGCTGCAAATAGTGTAACTGATAAACAGTGAGTAAAAAGGTAGAAAATAAATATGGCTAGAATATTTTTTGTCCTATAAGTTGTTAACCTTTAAAAAATATAATTGCTACTAAAAATTGAGCGCTGTTACACTTAAGGAAAATTAGTGTCACTGATTTGGAAACGAGATCTTGTGCCATAAATGTAGCTGAACTAAAGGTGAACTTTAGTTCACAAATTGATGCTATTTAAGGAATGAGTACAGTGGAAAATAGCTTTTAACCATAGACATGGTTTCATTCTAAATCATTGGTTCCCAACCTCTTTTTGGCACCAGGGACTGGTTTTGCGGAAGACAGTTTTTCCACGCGCCTGGGGTGGCGTGGGGTGGTGGTGGTGGTTTCAGGATGATTCAAGTGTGTTACATTTATTCTGCCACACTGATCTGACAGGAGGCAGAGGTCAGGTGGTAATGTGAGTAATGGGGAGTGGCTGTAGATATGCAGATGAAACCGCTCGCTTGCCCAGCCGCTCACCTCCTGCTGTAACGCCCAGTTCATAAAAGACTGTGTACTGGAACCAGTCTGTGACCCCAGTTGGAGACCCCTGTTCTAAATCATGTAGTGTGATCGGATATGGTCATCCAGAAGTCTGCTATTTTTCTCTGTATGGAAAGTGATGTGTTCTGAATTTTTTTCTTAAGCAAGCATTTAAAATCCCACAAACTGACTTTTTCTATCAGTCTTAATGGACCAAGATTTTTTTTTTTTCTCTCAGTCATCCCTCAAATTTAAGATATAGACACTAGACTGTTTTTGCATAAGACTGTTTCCACCTGAAATACTGTCATAAGCACTTGGGTTTATCTTGTGCATAATGTCCTTAGGGGTAGTAATTGTTCTTTAGTCAGTAACTCGTATTTGTGTCTGACTCTTTTGCTACCCCGTGGACTGTAGCCCGCCAGTATGGAGGCTCTTCAAATAACTAAAAATAGAATTACCATTTGACCTAAGAATTCTACTCCTGGGTATATACCCAGAGAAAACCATAATTCAAAAAGATACATACACCCCAATGTCTATTGCAGCACTATTTACAATAGCCAGGCCATGGAAGCAACCTAAATGTCCATCAATGGGGGAATTGATAAAGAAGATATGGTATCTATATACAATGGAATATTACTCAGCCATAAAAGGAAGGAAATTGTGCCATTTGCAGAGATGTGAATGGACCTAGAGACCGTCATACAAAGTAAAGTAAGCCAAAAAGAGAAAAACAAATATAATATCACTTATATGTGAAATCTAGAAAAATGATACAGACGAACTTATTTGCAAAAATGAAATAGAGATACAGGCACAGAGAACAAACATATGGATATCAAGGGGGGAAGGGGGATGGGATGAATTGGGAGATTGGGGTTGATATATATACACTACTATGTGTAAAATAGGTAAGTAATGAATATATACAGAATCTAGAAAAATGGTGCTGAAGAATTTATTTGCATGGCAGCAGTGGAGATACAGACATAGAGAATAGACTTATGGACAAGGGGAGAGGGGAGTAGAGGGTGAGATGTATGGCGAGAGTAATATGGAAACTTACATTAACTTGTATAAAATAGATAGCCAACGGGAATTTGCTGTATGTCTCGGGAAACTCAAACAGGGACTCCGTATCAACCTAGAGGGGTGGAATGGGGAGGGAGATGGGAGGGAGGTTCAGAAGGGAGGGGATATATGGATACCTATGACTGATTCATGTTGAGATTTGACAGAAAACAATAGAATTCTGTAAAGCAATTATCCTTCAATTAAAAAATAAATAAAGCAAGCAAACAAAAATGTCAGTAATGAAAAGCTACTGCCTAGCTTAGGGAACTCTACGCAGTGCTCTGTGGTGAGCTAAATAGGAAGGAAATCCAGAAAAGAGGGGGTATATCTATACGCACAGCTGATCCACTTTGCTATACAGCAGAAACTAACACAACATTGTAAAGCAACTACACTCCAAACAAAAAAATTAATTAAAAAAGGATATATACATCCCTATGTTCATAGCAACACTATTTATAATAACCGAGGTACGGAAACAACTTGACTGTCCATTGACAGATGAATGGATAAAGATGTGGCATACACACACACATATACAATGGAATATTACTCACTCATAAAAAGAATGAAATAATGCCATTTGTAGCAACATGGATGGATCTAGGTATTATCATACTAAGTGAAGAAAGTCATAAAGAGAAAGACAAATACCATATGATGTCACTTATATGTGGAATCTAAAATATAACACAAATGAACTTATGAAACAGAAACAGATTCAAAGACATAGAGAACAAACTGGTGGTTAGCAGATGCAAACTATTGTATATAAGATAGATAAACAACAAAGTCCTCTATAGCACAGAGAGCTACATTCAATATCTTATAATAAACCATTGTGAAAAAGAATATCTGAATATATATATGCATTACTGAATCACTTTGCTGTATATAAGAAACTAACCCAACATTGTAAAAAAAAACCCACAAAAAACAACTGTCTTTATGCAGTTTGCAAAATTCCTGTTTTCTGTCTGTATACGTAACAGATTGACTTTAAAGTTGTCATATTTTGAATTTGTGTTTCTTGTTCACTATGCTTCTGGAGCCCAGTCTTGCAAAGTTAGACCTGACACAGACTGGTTTTTATTAAGAGAATAAGCCAAAAGTCTTGGGTGAAACAAGTCACAACTACTCTAATCAAATAACCGCAATCCTTTCAAAATTCGCAGCATTGGGACTGTTATGTCTGTTTTCTGTGTGGTGGCTGAATGAAATTGGGCAGCTAATTTTGCAATCCTAAGAGACTTCTTAAAAAAAAAATCAGAAAAGAATTTGTTGTTGTGAATTAACACTTTATTAAAGTAAAATTTTAACTTTATTAAAGTGAAATAACACTTTATTTATTTAATGGGGATTTTTGCAGAAACTAACGCCTGTGACATTAATGTGTCTCCGGTCAATGAGTGAAGACTTGCAGACGTGAAGTAGAAACTGTCTGACACGTTTTGCAAACAGCTGACATTTTTGCCACTGGAAGGGAAAGGGGAATGGAGACGTAGTGTTTAATGAGCACAGAGTTTCAGTTTGGGAAAGTGATAACATTCTAAGACTTGGTTGGCGGTGACGGCTGCACAAAAGTGTTTATTTAATGCCGCTGAACTGTCCACTTAAAAATGGTTAAGTTAAAAAAAAAAAAAAAAAAGGTTAAGTTTATGGGAATTCCCTGGTGGTCCAGTGGTTAGGATTTGTCACTTTCACTGCCATGGTCAGGTTCAATCCCTGGTTGGGGAACTGAGATCCCTGCAAGCCACGTGGAGCAGCCAAAAAGCAAACAAACAAAAAAGGTCAAACAATTTTTAAAAAAGGCCTTCTGTGTCCTGGCTTCACTACCAGCTCAGCCCCTCTTGGCCCTCAGGTCATGTCCCAGTGACATCAGTGTGCTGTACTTCTGACCTCCCCCTCAACAGCCCTGCCTCTCCTGGCTTCTACATCTTTGCTCTGCTAGGCTCCTTGTCTGCAGGGCCTTCCTCTTCCTCTTCACCTGGTCCATTCCCCGCCCTTCCCCCCTTCCCCCATCATTCTGAATTAGGAAGAAGACAGTTGGGAATCATAGCCTTACGAAAATCAGCTTTGGGAATCCATTCACGATCTAAGTCCTCCACATTCTGTCCTTTCTATCTGCAGTGAAGTTGCCAGTGAGTCAGAACATACCTGGGCAGGTTCTGGGGCCCTTGAAATTCTTGACATTTACCTTAGCCTGTGTGGCCACAGCAGCTGTGATGCAAACTTCCCCTTGGTTCTAAAGCCTCATACCCTACCTGGCCACTCCTCTCCCCAGCACTTCCAGTGCAAAAGGGGTGAGGTTCAGGTCTGTCCAGGTGTCAGGGTCCTGGGAAGTCTTGGAGGATGCTATGAACTGAATGTGTTTTCCTAAAACTGAACACTGCCCTGCCCCCGCGCCCCGCCACTGCTGGCCATGAGATGGTATTAGGTGGAGCCTTTGGGAGGTAAGTAATATTAGCTGAGGTCATGAGGGTTAGTGCCCTTATGAGAGTCCCCGCAGAGCTTGCTTCCTCTCTGCCCTCTGCCATGGGAGGTTACGAGGAGTCAGCCGTCTGCCGCCTAGTAGAGGGTCTCACCAGAACCCAGTCATACTGGCACCCTGATCTCAGCCTCCAGAATTGAGAGAAATAAATGTATATTGTGTTTAAACCATCCAGTCTATGGGACTTTATTATAGCAGCTCAAACAGATTAAAGCAACAGAAAACCATGCCATCTCAGGATATGGATTTTAAAGAATTTAAAATCATGAAACATGACATTTCGGGCTAAGCAGGTCCATCTTTTGTGGAAGAATTGGACTCCGTTGATCTCTGGTTTTGAAGGGACCAGTGTCCAGTAAGATTGAGCTGTCCTTACCCGTCAGTTGCTGCAGCCAGAGGCACAGTCTGGAAACGTACTGTCCTTAGGCTTTAAGGTATTAAGCGCATTAGCAAAACTCATCTTGATCAGAAAGATCCGAGGAGGTAGAAAAAAGCAGCGCACTCTTTCTAGGTGAACATGGCTTCCATCCTTCAACTTCTGACTCCTACAGCCCACACGTGTCCTGTCTCTTCCTGGCCCTTGGGAGGCACTCTGCGGAGGGTCAGCCCCTGCTCGCCCTGCTGGTTTCTTTGTAGACTGAAATGGCTCCCATGGTAGGGGCCTTATTAGACTGTGCCTGGGGTGAGATCCACCCTTGGAGAAATGATGGCTTCGAGACTTCTTTCTTAATAACATCTGTAGCTATTATGAAGAACACTCACTGTAGAAGTTTGAAAAGCAGAGATAATCGACAGAAAAGGATTCATATTACCACCCTAGAGATATTGAGCATTTTAATTTTACTTTTTATTTGTTTAAACTTCTTATTTTAGCTCAGACTTACAGAAAATTGCATATAAAGAACATCCATATACCCTGTCCCAAATTCACCTGTTGTCAATCTTTTCCCCATTTGCTTCAACATTCAAGTGCTCTCTTCCTACCAAACAATCATCTCTCATCTATTTTCCATCTACCTGTCTTTGTCTTTATCGTCTATCTATCGTCTATCTTCCAACTGTCTACTTGTCTACCTGTTTATCTATCTTTTGGGGTGGGGAGGAGCCATATCACACTGCATGTGGGATCTTAGTTCCTTGACCAGGGATCAAGCCCCTGACCCCTGCAGTGAATTCTCAGAGTCCTAACCACTGAACTACCAGGGAATTCCCTCTGTCTATCATCTCCATCATTTATCTATCTATCTATCTATTTATCTATCTATCTTTGTCTATCTACCTCTTGGTCACTTACTTCTCATTTAATCATGAAATTGACATTTTTCTGTCTTCAGGTGGGCCTGCCACCCCTTTGTACAGAATTCATCACTGTGGTTGTGTGAAAGAAGGGGCCTGGCCATCACGTCACTGCTGTACCCCAAGCCTCAGACTGGTAGCCGACATGGGTCGCCTCAATTCATCATGTGGGGTGTGATAGTTGGCAGCTCTGGGCACCATTCCCACAGCCAAGGTAGGTTCCAACGGGCCAGCTGGCACAGGCCCAGGTGTCTGCAGAAACGCCAGCTCTGTCTCTACGGCAGGGTGCACGCCGCAGCCTCACTGTGTCACGGCCTTTGCCCCGTAACCTTGTAAGGTAAGTGCGTTGGGCCGTGAAAGTACTGACGCGGGTGAGAGGAAACTCAGGAGCCGTGCGTGAAATGCAGTGTAGACAGATCTGGGGATCACGGAGCAGGAGGGAAGGTACAGCTCTGGTCTCCCCAGAGGCTGGGAAGGGGTCTTTTCATTGTTGAAGGAAACAAGATTTTAAAACCTGTATCACATGCTGAAACCAAATGGCCACCAGTTGTGTCTAAAAGGCAAGCTATCCTGGGAGATTTTGAGAAATATTGGAATGGAATCCTGCAGTTGTGGACCTATACAGTTCCTTTCACACGTTCTTCCATTTCTGAAAGAGCTTTTTTTTTTTTTTTTAAAGACTGTAAGCTGCTTGGTAACAACCTAGAGGGGTGGGATGGGGAGGAAGGTGGGAAGGATGTTCAAGTGGGAGGGGACCCGAGTAAACCTATGGCTGATTCATGTTGATGTTTGGTAGAAACCAATACAATACTGTAAAGCAATTATCCTTCAATTAAAAATAAATAAATTTTAAAAAAGAAAAACGGAATGTAAGCTGCTAATTGGTATTTTTCATTTATTTTTGGCTGCGCTAGGTCTTCGTTGCTGTGTGAGGGCTTTCTCTAGTTGTGGCGAGTGGGGGCTACTCTCTAGTTGCGGTGCGGGGGCTTCTCATAGCAGTGGCTTCTCTTGTTGCGGAGCATGGGCTGTAGAGCCCTTTGGCTTCAGTAGTTGGGATGGGACATGTGGGCTTAACTGCTCCATGGTATGTGGAATCTTCCCAGACCAGGGACTGAACCGGCGTCCCCTGCCTTGGCAGGCAGATTCTTAACCACTGGACCACCAGGGAAGTCCCTCTGCAGTGACTTCCTGAGTACAATTTTCTCTTCTCATTCTTTTTATTTGGCTCGTTTTCTATTTTATCAGATATTGAATGCGTCGTTTTAAAGTTATGATATTTTAAGCATTGCTCACATAGGCTGCAATTATAATACAAATAATTAGTAAGTAGGACTTAAGAGCGAAGAAGATGCTCTTACAATTGACAGTGTCCACACAGGTACCAGTGTAACCTTGCCTGGCTACATGACTTTTGGGTCATAAGACCCGAAACAAGGATATTCTTTCTGCACATGTTGTGAACTTCTAAATCCATCTCGACATAGTTTCAGCTCCATCTCAGTCAATGCTCTGAGAGGTCCAAGACTTTCTGCAAGCCCTGAAATCTGGTTACGGAGTTAGAAGGTGAGCACACATCTGTCCAATAGTCACGGAGATACCAGAGGCCCCAGAGCCTTTGCAAAGCCAGGAATGACAGGGTTTGGCACCAAAGGCAGAAAAGGATCCAGACCAGGAGCCTAGAGGGGGTTGGGCTGGAGAAGCCGGTTTGGGGGCCTCAGCAGAGCTGGCCCCTAGGGGACAGAGCCCATTCCTGGAGGGGGGCAGAGGGAAGGCAGGTGGCCGTGGCTGTGTTAGCGAAGATCCAGGGAGAGGCCAGGAGAAGAGGAGCCCTCCAGGGAAGGAGACAGATTCATCACCTGGGAAATCCCCAGGATGCAGAGAAAAGATGACTCTGCCAGGAGAGGGTCCAGGTCGGGGTGGGGGAGTCCTGCCCTTCATCGTGGACTCCTCATCCTTGGTCACATCCTTGCACATAACTCCTATTTTCCTTTCTTTGCAGCTTCCTGCTCCCTGCCTCTCCTTGCCCAGGGGATCAGCCATGAGGGGAGTGGGGTGGGGAGTGTGGACTTGCTGATGTGGGAACACTCTCCAGAGCCCAGACTGAAATCTGGGTTTTACTGAAAACCCTTTGCTGGGACGGCTAACATATCCTGACTCGTCATCATTGGGGTCTAGTTTTCAGGGGCTCATCTTCAACTGCCTTGTCTCCTTTCACTGTGGGGTGGTGTGTTTTTCTTTTTAATTAATTTTTTTAAATTGGGGGACAATTACTTTACAGTATTGTGATGGTTTTTGCCATACATGAATATGAATTGGCCATAGGCATTCATGTGTCCCCTCCTCCACCCCCCCACCCCATCCTTCCAGGTTGTCACAGAGCACCGGCTTTGGCTTCCCTGTGTCACACATCAAACTCCCACTGGCGATCTATTTTACACATGGTAATGTACGTGTAATACGCTAACCTGGGTACAGGAGCGAGGTTTATTCTATCACAGCCGTGAAGCTCTGCTGTCCTGTTTCCCCTGTGGGCACTGCCAGTTGGCTCTGAACCAGAATTCCTCCTCCCAGCCATGTAATTACAGGTAGCATTTGATGCTTGGGTGGACTTTGGCCCTGGCAGCCTGAACCTGGCTCTCCCTATCTTTGTCAGCCTGCAAACCTCTTCTTCCGCAGTGACTTTATTAGCATTTAATGATTCACAAGGTGCTACATTAATGAAACAAGTCAAGTGATACAGAGATAGCTCACGGGAAAGTTTAAAGTCTCTCATCACTAACCCTCCTCCTCTCTAATCTCCCTCTTCCACAGAGGAAGAAAAACTTGTGTTTCGTTTCTGCATCATTTTATTTATTCATTTGTTTTCTTTTTTGTCTGTTCTTTTGACTAATACTGATTAAGCATCTACTGGGGGGAGGGTAGGTTTGGTCCAAGGTGTTCGGTACAAACTTGAGTAAGGTGGAGGGGACTCCAGACCTCAGGGGTAGGTGGAAGGAGACCCATGGTGGAAGGAGACCCAAAGGAAATAACAAAAAATGGGAATGGGTAAGATAATTCCAGATTGAGGCAATTGTTGGAAGGGATAAACAGGATGCTCTAATAGAGACTAATGGCTGGTGGTTCAGTTCAGTTCAGTTCAGTTCAGTCGCTCAGTCGTGTCCGACTCTTTGAGATCCCATGGACCGCAGCATTCCAGGCCTCCCTGTCCATCACCAGCTCCTGAAGTCTACCCAAACTCATGTCCATTGATTTGGTGATGCCATCCAACCCTCTCATCCTCAGTCGTCCCCTTCTCCTCCTGCCCTCAATCTTTCCCAACATCAGGGTCTTTTCAAATGAGTCAGCTCTTCGCATCAAGTGGCCAAAATATTGAAGTTTCAGCTTCAACATCTGTCCTTCCAATGAACACCCAGGACTAATCTCCTTTAGGATGGACTGGTTGGATCTCCTTACAGTCCAAGGGACTCTCAAGAGTCTTCTCAAACACCACAGTTCAAAAACATCAATTCTTCGGTGCTCAGCTTTCTTTGTAGTCCAACTCTCACATCCATACTTGACCACTGGAAAAAACATGGCCTTGACTAGATGGACCTTTGTTGACAAAGGGATATCTCTGCTTTTTAATATGCCGTCTAGGTTGGTCATAACTTTCCTTCCAAGGCAAGCATCTTTTAATTTTATGGCTGTAATCACCATCTACAGTGATTTTGGAGCCCAGAAAAATAAAGTCTGACACTGTTTCCACTGTTTCCCCATCTATTTGCCATGAAATGATGGGACTGGAAGCCATGATCTTAGTTTTCTGAATGTTGAGCTTTAAGCCAACTTTTTCACTCTCCTCTTTTACTTTCTTCAAGAGGCTCTTTAGTTCTTCTTCACTTTCTGCCATAAGGGTGGTGTCATCTGCATATCTGAGGTTTTTGATATTTCTCCCGGCAATCTTGATCCCAGCTTGTGCTTCCTCCAGCCCAGCATTTCTCATGATGCAACTGAACTGAACTGAACTCTTCGTATAAGTTAAATAAGCAGGGTGACAATATACAACCTTGACATACTTCTTTCCCTATTTGTAACCAGTCTGTTGTTCCATGTTCAGTTCTAACTGTTGCTTCTTGACCTGCATACAGATTTCTCAGGAGGCAGGTAAGATGGTCTAGTATTCCCATCTCTTTAAGAATTTCCCACAGTTGGTTGTGATGCACACAGTCAAAGGCATAGTCAATAAAGCAGAAGTAGATGTTTTTCTGGAACTCTCTTGCTTTTTTGATGATCCAACGAATGTTGACAATTTGATCTTTGGTTCCTCTGCCTTTTCTAAAACCAGCTTGAGCATCTGGAAGTTCACAGTTCACATATTGCTGAAGCCTGGCTTGGAGAATTTTGAGCATTGCTTTACTAGCGTGTGAGATGAGTGCAATTGTGCAGCAGTTTGAGCATTCTTTGGCATTGCCTTTCTTTGGGATTAGAATGAAAACTGACCTTTTCCAGTCCTGTGGCCACTGCTGAGTTTTCCAAATTTGCTGGCATATTGAGTGCAGCACTTTCACATTGTCATCTTTCAGGATTTGAAATTGCTCAACTGGAATTCCATCACCTCCACTAGCTTTGTTCATAGTGGTGCATCCTAAGGCCCACTTGACTTCACATTCCAGGATGTCTGGCTCTAGGTCAGTGATCACACCATCGTGATTATCTGGGTCATGAAGATCTTTTTTGTACAGTTCTTCTGTGTATTCTTGCCACCTCTTCTTAATGTCTTCTGCTTCTGTTAGGTCCCTACCATTTCTGTCCTTTATTGAGCCCATCTTTGCATGAAATGTTCCCTTGGTATCTCTAATTTTCTTGAAGAGATCTCTATTCTTTCCCATTCTATTGTTTTCCTCTATTTCTTTGCATTGATCGCTGAGGAAGGCTTTCTTATCTTTCCTTGCTATTCTTTGAAACTCTGCATTCAAATGGGTATATCTTTCCTTTTCTCCTTTGCTTTTCACTTCCCTTCTTTTCACAGCTCTTTGTAAGGCCTCCTCATAGAGCCATTTTGCTTTTTTGCATTTCTTTTTCTTGGGGGTGGTCTTGATCCCTGTCTCCTGTACAGTGACACAAACCTCCGTCCATAGTTCATCAGGCACTCTGTCTATCAGATCTAGTCCCTTAAATCTATTTCTCACTTCTACTGTATAATCACAAGAGATTTGATTTAGGTCATACCTGAATGGTCTAGTGGTTTCCCCCACTTTCTTCAATTTAAGTCTGAATTTGGCAATAAAGAGTTCATGATCTGAGCCATAGTCTGCTCCCGGTCTTGTTTTTGCTGACTGTATAGAGCTTCTCCATCTTTGGCTGCAAAGAATATAATCAATCTGATTTCGGTGTTGACCATCTGGTGATGTCCATGTGTAGAGTCTTCTCTTATGTGGTTGGAAGAGGGTGTTTGCTATGACCAGTGCATTCTCTTGGCAAAACTCTATTAGCCTTTGCCCTACTTCATTCTGTACTCCAAGGCCAAATTTGCCTGTTACTCCAGGTATTTCTTGACTTCCTACTTTTGCATTCCAGTCCCCTATAACGAAAAGGACATCTTTTTTGGGTGTTAGTTCTAAAAGATCTTGTAGGTCTTCATAGAACTGTTCAACTTCAGCTTCTTCACTGTTACTGGTCAGGGCATAGACTTGGATTACTGTGATATTGAATGGTTTGCCTTGGAAATGAACAGAGATCATTCTGTTGTTTTTGAGATTGCATCCAAATACTGCATTTCGGACTCTTTTGTTGACTATGATGCCTACTCCATTTCTTCTAAGGGATTCCTGCCCACAGTAGTAGATATAATGGTCATCTGAGTTAAATTCACCCATTCCAGTCCCTCTTAGTTCGCTGATTCCTAGAATGTCAACGTTCACTCTTGCCATCTCTTGTTTGACCACTTTCAATTTGCCTTGATTCATGGACCTGACATTCCAGGTTCCTGTGCAATATTGCTCTTTACAGCATCAGACCTTGCTTCTATCACCAGTCCCATCCACAACGGGGTGTTGTTTTTGCTTTGGCTCCATCCCTTCATTCTTTCTGGAGTTATTTCTCCACTGATCTCCAGTAGCATATTGGGCACCTACCGACCTGGGGAGTTCATCTTTCAGTGTCCTATCCTTTTGCCTTTTCATACTGCTCATGGGGTTCTCAAGGCAAGAATACTGAAGTGGTTTGCCATTCCCTTCTCCAGTGGAGAAGTGGAGGTCTGTCAGACCTCTCCACCATGACCCGCCCATCTTGGGTGGTCCCACGAGGCATGGGTTAGTTTCATTGAATTAGACAAGCTGTGGTGGGAAGCTGTTTAAATAGCTGGTACCTGCTGTACCGAGACAGAAAGGAGGAGGAAAAGTTAGCCCTGGGAGGACTTTGGGGGAAGGGCTTTCCAGGCAAAGATAAGTCAAGTGCAAAAGCCCTGAGGCAGGAAGAGAAAAGAAAATTGTGTCTGAGGAGCAAAGAGTTGGGGCAGGGAGGTTGTGGGAGCTGGTCATAAGCAGAAGTTTAGATCGTATACTAAGTACAAGACTGTGGGACTTGGTGGTCCAGCGGTTAAGACTCCACGCTTCCACTGCAGGGGGCATGAGTTCGATCCCTGGTCTAAGATCCCATACGCCGTGCAGTGTCGCAGGAAAAAAAAAAAAGACTATGTGTGTTTGTGTGTGTGTGTGTTGAAGGGGTAAGGAGCTGAATCAAGGTGCCTTGCCTCCTGTTTAAAGCCTCCCTCCAAGGGCTCTGAGGACGCTGATAGAGGGAGGAAGAGTGGAAGCCAGAGGTTGTCCAGTCAGCCCAGAGAGAGGTGACATTGGAGACCATGGGGGTGGAGATTGACAGGGTGAGTTTAGAGGTAACATGGATTAGCAGGACTTGGTTATGGGTTGGGCTTCCCAGGTGGCTCAGTGGGAAAGAATCTGCTTACCAATGCAGGAGATGAGGGTTCCATCCCTGGACTGGGAAGATCCCCTGAAGAGGGAAATGGCAACCCACTCCAGTATTTTTGCCTGGGAAATCCCGTGGACAGAGGAGCTTGGCAGACTACAGTCCATGGGGTCACAGAGTCAGACACGACTGAGGAACTGAGAATATACACTATGGGTTAGATGTTAGGAAAAGGAGGACTGAAGATAGGCCTTTGGGTTTCGGCGCAGTCTCACTGCTTGCTGGGTTAAGTGGTGACATCCTGTACAGAGCTGGGGAAATCTGAGAAAAGTGAGCTTTAGGGCGAAATACCCCACACAGAGTTCTACTGGGCAGGTTAAGTGTGCAGTGCCCATCAGATGTCCGAGGGCAGATATCCGGTAAGAGGCTGGTACCTGAGTGTCCAACTCGGGGGAGCAGCAGGACTGGAGATGTGGGCCGTGTGCCCGAGTGCAGGCTGTGTCTCCCAGAAAGATGGTGGGATGCATGGAGGATGGAGGATCCAGATCATCCAGGAGAAGAGGGGAACTGGGAAATAGAAGGAGGAGGAACACCATGGGACAGGATTGTTACTATAGCGGGTGAGGAGAGAGTTTCAAGAAGGCAGTGTGTTCAGCTGTGTCACTTGCTGCTGGGTGGAGGGGCAAGAAGGACAGTGAAATATACCCCCTTTCTTCCTCTTTTTCTCTTTGGGCCGTGCCGTGCGGTGTGTGGGATCTTAGTTCCCTGACCAGGGATCAAACCTGTGCCACCTGCAGTGGAAGCGCAGAGTCTTAGCCACTGGGCCACCAAGGAAGTCCTGAAATATCCCTTTCTTCTGGCAACATGGGGCTCATGGGTGACCTTGTCGAGAGCAGGCTCCCTGAAATGATGGGGGACAGGGACCGTCATTGGAGGAAAGCAGACAGGTGGCGGGAAGCAGAGCATACAGAACAGAACATGCAGAACACTCTTGGACAGGCATGTGTTTATTTACAGCTATTTTTCTCCATGAAGCAATGAAGAGAATGCAGGGAGACGTGACTCAAAGGAGATGTTTTGTTTTTCAAGGTGGGAGATATCTGAGCATGCGGTTTGCTGATGGGAATAATCCAGCAGTGCAGGGCACGATGCCAAAAACCATGGAAGAGAAATCCACTGGAAAAGGGAAGGCATGAGCCCCGGAGCACACATGGAAGGTTGGACTTTGAACGGGAAGACAGACTGTGGCCGACCACAGAGCCAGGATTCCTGTCTCTTTTTCTCAGTTAACCCCAGCCCCTAGAATAGTACATGGCGCTGGAAGGTGCTCAATAAAATTGGTGTTGGCTGAATGAATGAGGGTACCGAGGGAGGCAGGTGGGGAAGTGGGGAGGGGGCTTTCTGCTCCTGTTGGCTAAGGGAAGGTTGGAATGGGGAGGGGAGGGGGCTGACAGAGTCGAAGCGGAGCAATGGCATGGCAGAGGGGTCAGTCTCGCGTCACAGTGAAGATGCCATAAGAATTCATCTCCCGTCCAGTTGACAGCGTCAAATGAATGGTGCCCACCTTGCCCTTGGTGAATTGCCACTCCACTTTTGTCAACAACTAGGTTCCCAAACATCCTCCTTTGTGGTATATTCCTGCTCTCCATTTCTGGTCCTGGCTCACATCACATGCTTTTGATTACAGAGGCTTTATAGCTTTTCTGTTTTTTAGGATAGTGTAAGGATTACCTCATACCACTTCCCCATTTGTCCCTCACTTCTTCATTTTCAACCACATTTAGTCTGTCTTTTGGAGATAAATACCTCCCCTGCCTTCTTTTCTCATTGAAAACAAAACAAAACAAAACCCTAAGAGCTATCATGGTGATTCCGTTTGAATTTGTTTTGCATTCCTGTCTATCAGTTTATTTGGGATATTATATTTGAGTTTTTTAGTAAAACTTTTTCCTTGTTAAAAATGTAGGCTTTGTGAATTTTTTTCCTTTTTAAAAAAATTGGCGTATAATTTACAGTTAATTGCAAAATCGTAGGTTTCTAGGCAGTGCAACCACCAACCAGACTGAGGTGGGGCTGTTCCCAGAATCCCAAATGGGGGATCCCTCAGGTCCTCCCCCCAGCTGGGCCTTGTCCAGAGGGAACCCATATTGGGACTATCTATGATCATAGATTGACTTTGCCTGGTTTTGAACTTCATATAGATGGCATCAGTATGAACACCTTTATATGTGACATCTTTCATTCCATAATAAATTTGGGGGCTCATCTGATGCTCCCTGAAGGCTGGTGCTGCTGTGAGAAGTGAGGAAATCACTTTCCACAACCTGTTCCCCCTCCGGCAGCCATCCATCCACCCACGAGGACCACAGCCCCCAGCTCCGTGCCGCCTCTCACCCACATCAGCCAGGGATCCCCGCTCCCTTCAGTTTGGCCCATTCTCATATGAAGAGGTTTCCACCTCCCCATTTTGACAAAGGCCCTACCTGGATGCCCCCAGGCTGACCATGGACCAGTGAGGTCTGGGACAGCGCGGTCATCGGGGCAGCAGGGACCAGCCAGGCAGGCAGTGAGGGGACAGGCCAAAGGATAGGGTCTGTCTCCCAGAGGACAAGCTCCATGACAACCCATTGCTGAGCCTCCTGCAGCAGCCAGCATGGGCCATGGCCCGGCCCAGGCTCCCCAGGGCCCACGGGGCTGGTGGGCCTGGGGGATGAGCGGTGGGGAGGAGAGAAGCTGGTCCTATAGGCAGGCAGCCGACTTTATCCTTGGGGAAGAGAGGAGAAAGGACATCCATGGGCTGAGCTCTCCTTAGGAGCGCCCCCATGCAAGGTCAGCAGCTGGGACATGGAGATTTCCACCCCCCCCAACCAATACACAGAGGAGAGGAGAAAGGCCCCCAAAGGCACTGGGCTTGGCCGGAATGGCACAAGGACAGCTGGCTGTGGGACATATATCTGCCTCAGAGGCCCAGCCAACTATGCTCTTCCCGCCCCCTCCAGGCTTGAGGAATGTGGGGACTGTGTATTCCAGCCCCTAGCTGGCCCTGTTCGTCCCCAAGGGGCTGCCCCTTTGTCCTATTGACTTCCCATCCTGCTCCTCTCAGACCCCCAGGTCCTGGCCCTGCGCTCCCTCCCAGGGAGCTGGTTGCGCCCCGAATCCCAGCCTGGCCGCCCGCACTGAGAACCACGCTGCTCACCCCCATCCTCGGGGTGGACACTCAGCACAGCGTCGCCCTCCTCCTCGGGTGGGTGCTCCTCCTCCAGGAGGGTGCTCCTCCTCCAGGAGGGTGCCCTCCACCCCCACCCCACCCCTGGGCTGAGGCCCCTCTGTCCACTCTGTCCGCTAGACCTGGGCCCCTGGAGAACAGACGTGGTCCTCCGGGTGGTGGCTCAGCCCCCACTTTTGTGGCAGGTGGTTTCTGGGTGAGAACGGACCCGGGGAGTGGGGTGTCCTGAGCAGCACCCACGCTTGCCGGGTCACAGTCTGCACGCTGAGCAGACCCTGCGCACCCCGCGCCTCCAGTCCTTCTGAGCAGGAGATGGCATCTCTATGAGGACCCGGGTTGCAGAACCCAGGCTGGGTCCCTGAGAACAAGGTGGTCTAACAGGTTCTGAGAGCAGGACCTGGGAGGACTGGACCCTGGGAATGGGGACCCTGGGGAGATGCAGACAGGTCTGCCTGGGACCGGTGCTCTCACAGCCCGGGGTGGGGGCCCTTCTCCTAGTGTAAGCCCACCTAGTCTCCATCTGCGTGGCTCTCTTTGCCCAGAAGGACTACCCCTTGTGGATTGTTTTGGTCACTTGCTTCGAGGAATGGAGGAGGGCTGCTGTCAAGAGCCCAGGAATTGAAACCAAAGGAGATACCGGTGACGAAGTTCCCCCACCAAACATGCATGAGATGTGTCACAATCCTCTGATTTGGCTCAGAGCTGAGATAGTCTGGGTGTGCCTGGGGAACCCCAGGAAGTTTCTTTTTGTCAATTCCATGAGTAAGGGATTATGGGTGCTGTGTGTCTGAGCCAGGCGTGGCTGTGTCTCTTTACTCTGGCAAACTATGTGCAAGACCTGTTTTTCTTTTTTCTTTTCTTTTTTTGTCATTGTGTGGTTTCTGGTGTTCCAGGACATCGTGGGGGGCGGGACATGAGATGTCACCCCCAGGGATCACGGCCCAAAGATGGAGGCAAGGTGTCCAGCCTTGAGGTAGCTCGGAGGAAAGGCTGTCGGCTGATACAGGGTACATGCAGGGGTCCCGCTCTCTTTTCTGCACTGGCACATTCTCCCTCCTCAGGACCCTCCCTCTTGGCCACCCACCAGTATGTCTTCAGGGCCCCCTGTGACTCTGTCACATACCAGCAGGTGATCCTTAGAACTGAGCAAACACTTGACAAATGGCCTATATTATTGACCCTATACACTTTGCCAGTGTTCACCTGCTCCAGAGAGACACAGGAGGTCAGAGAGAGAGAAACCTGTGGATCCATCTAGCATACCTGGCTTCCTTTGCTTCTCAGAGGAGTCTGACCACACACACTCCACGTAGGAACCCCCCACCCCGCCACGCCCACCTGAGTCCTCTGAGGAAAGCACCCAGAGGCTGTTTCTTTTTCTCAGGCTCAGACAACCTGATGCTATTCCAGACAGCTGTGGCTGGCCCCCATCACTGGGCTCTAGGTGAGTGAGCACCACCTAGGGTAGAGATTGAGACCTCAGGTCCGTGAACTCTTGGATCGATTTTTGGATCCACTGCAGCTCCCTCTGCTGTGCATACAGCAGGTGCTCAGCATGTGTGCAAATTCAACACCTTGCAAAGGTTTTCAGGGGTGATGTACCAGTCAGGGTTGGTTAGCAGAAGTTGGCTTCCATCCCAGGCTCTGGGAAGGAGACGGCTGTCTGCTGATCATGACAGCGTGAGTGTACTGCACATTCACTCTGTGCCGCGCAAACGTTCTCTCTCAGGCTCTCTTCTTTGTGCCCAGAAATGTTCATTTCATACAGTCAGCAATGCTGTTGAGATTTCCAGGTCTTCCCGTGGTAAAGATTCTTCCTGCCAATGCAGAAGGCACAGGGCTTCGATCCCTGGATCGGAAAGGTCCCCTGGAGGAGGAAATGGCAACGCACTCCAGTATTCTTGCCTGGGAAATCCCATGGACCGAGGAGCCTGGTGGGCTACAGTCCAGGGGGTTGCAAGGAGTTGGACACGAGTGAGCGACTAAGCGCACACAGCAGCACGCAGTCCTGTTGGTATTCAGGTGTCCTCACCTGCTCCCCCAGCTCAGATCCCCAAGCCTAACCCCTTCTGCTGGTGTCATCAGGCTTCTGGATGACTCCCCACCTCCAGGCATCAGTCTCACCCCAGAGCAAAGCCCGGACCTTGGCACCTGTCCGTCCTTCTGAAGGATAACTGTCCTTATCTACTGTGAGGCAGCTGATGGGAAACCCATTGACTTACAGTTTCTATTCATTTTGACCCCTTCACAGATCACAGCCTTGTTATGGCGAAGGGGCTTGTGCAACTCAATGAAACTATGAGATATGCCATGCAAGGCCACCCAAGACGGATGGGTCACAGTGGAGAGTTCTGACAAAACATGGTCCACCGGAGAAGGCAATGGCAACCCACTCCAATATTCTTGCCACAAGAACCCCATGAACAGTATGATAAGGCAAAAAGATATGACACTGAAAGATGAGCCCCCCGTCTCGGAAGGGGTCCAATATGCTACTGGGGAAGAGTGAAAGGCAATTACTAACAGCTCCAGAAAGAAGTGGCTGGGCCCAAGTGGAAACAGCGCTCAGCTGTGGATGTGTCTGATGATGAAAGTAAAATCCGACACTATAAAGAACAGTATTGCATAGGAATCTGGAATGTCAGGTCCATGAATCAAGGTAAATTTGACGTGGTCAAGCAGGAGATGGCAAGAATGAACATTGACATTTTAGGAATCAGTGAACTAAAGTGGATGGGAATGGGTGAATTTAATTTAGATGATCATTATATCGACTGCTATGGGCAAGAACTCCTTAGAAGAAATGGAGTAGTCCTCATAGTCAACAGAAGAGTCCAAAATGCAGTACTTGGGTGCAGTCTCAAAAATGATAGAACAATCTCGGTTCGTTTCCAACGTAAACCATTCAACATCACAGTAATCCAAACCTATGCCCCAACCACTGATGCTGAAGAAACTGAAGCTGACTTGAAGCTTCTGACCTTGAAGACCTGCAAGACCTTCTAGATCTAACAACAAAACAAGACGACCTTTCAATCATAGGAGATTGGAATGCAAAAGTAGGAAGTCAAGAGATACCTGGAGGAACAGGCAAGTTTGGCCTTGGAGTACAAAATGAAGCAGAGCAAAGGTTAACAAGAGTTTTGTCAAGAGAACACATCGGTCACAGCAAACACCCGTTTCCAGCAACACAAGAGATGACTCTACATGTGGACATCACCAGATGGTCAATACTGAAATCAAATTGACTATATTTTTTACAGCTGAAGATGGAGAAGCTCTGCATGGTCAGCAAAAACAAGACCTGGAGTTGACTATGACTCAGATCATGAACTCCTTATTGCAAAATTCAGACTTAAATTAAAGAAAGTAGGGAAAACCAACAGACCATTCTGGTACGACCTAAATCAAATCTTTTATGATTATATAGTGGAGGTAACAAATAGATTCAAGGGATTAGATCCAGTAGAGTGCCTGAAGAACTATGGATGGAGGTTTGTAATATTTAACAAGAGGCAGTGACCAAAACTGTCCCAAAGAAATAGAAATGCAAGAAGGCAAAGTGGTTGTCTGAGGAAGCTTTACAAATAGCTAAGGAAAGAAGAGAAGCAAAAAGCAAGGGAGAAAGGGAAAGATACACCCAACTGAATCAGAGTTCCAGAGAATAGCAAGGAGAGATTAGAAGGCCTTCTTCAATGAACAACGCAAAGAAGTAAAGGAAAACAATAGAATGGGGAAGACTAGAGATCTGTTTAAGAAAATTAGAGATATCAAGGGAACATTTCATGCAAAGACGGACACAATAAAGGACAGAAATGGCAAGGACCTAACGGAGGCAGAAGAGATTAAGAAGAGGTGGCAAAGGGGGTTCAAGATGGGGGACACGTGTCCCCCCATAGCTGATTCGTGTTGATGTATGGTGAAAGCCACTACAATATCGTAAAGTAATTAGCCTCCAATTAAAATAAATTAATTACATTTTTAAAAAAAGAAAAGGTGGCAAGAATTCACAGAAGAACTACACAAAAAAGGTCTTAATGACCAGGATAACTATGATGGTGTGGTCATAACTAGAGCCAGATATCCTGGAGTGTGAAGTTAAGTGGGCCTTAGGAAGCATTACTAAAAACAAAGCTAATGGAAGTGATGGAATTCCAGCTGAATTATTTAAAATCCTAAAAAGATGATGCTGCTAAAGTTCTGCACTCAATATGACAGCAAATTTGGAAAACAGAGCAGTGACCACAGGACTGGAAAAGGTCAATTTTCATTACAATCCCAAAGAAGGGCAGTGCCAAAGAATGTTCAAACTCTGGACAATTGCACTCATTTCACATGCTAATAAGGTTATGCTCAAAATCCTTCAAGCTAGGCTTCAGCAGTATATGAACCAAGAACTTCCAGATGTTCAAGCTGGGTTTAGAAAAGGCAGAGGAACCAGAGGTCAAATTGCCAACGTTTTGTTGGATCATGGAGAAAGCAAGGGAATTCCAGAAAAATATCTGCTTCCACTTCACTGACTGTGCTAAAGACTTTGACTATATGGATCACAACAAATTGTGGAAAATTCTTAAAGAGATGGGAATACCAGACCACCTTACTTGTCTCCTGAGAAACCTGTAGGTGGGTCAAGAAACAACAGTTAGAACCTGACATG
This sequence comes from Cervus canadensis, assembly GCF_019320065.1. NCBI lineage: Eukaryota > Metazoa > Chordata > Mammalia > Artiodactyla > Cervidae > Cervus > Cervus canadensis. Next base: position 9,082,510 of record NC_057406.1, on the reverse strand, counting down.
GAAAAACATACTGGTTCAAAATTAGGAAAAGAGAACTTTAATGCTATACACTGTCACCCTCCTTATTTAACTTATATGCAGAGTATATCATGTGAAATGCCAGGCTGGGAGAATCACAAACCTCAGGTATGCAAATGACACCACCCTAATGGCAGAAGGTAAAGAGGAACTGAAGAGCTTCCTGAAGAAAGTGAAAGAAGAGAGTGAAAAAGGTGGCTTAACACTTAACATACAGAAAACTAAGACCATGGCATGCAGTCCCATAACTTCATGGCAAATAAAAGGGGAAACAGTGACAGATTTTATTTGGGGGGAGCTCCAAAATCACTGTAGATGTTGAGTGTCACCATGAAATAAAAAGATGCTTGCTACTTGGAAGAAAAACTATGACGAACCTAGACAGTGTATTAAAAAGTGGAGACCACACTTTACCAACAAAGGCACATACAGTTAAAGCTATGGTTTTTCCAGGAGTCATGTATGGTTGTGAGAGTTGGACCATAAAGAAGGTTGAGCACTGAAAAATTGATGCTGGAGAAGGCTCTTGAGAGTCCCGTGGACAACAAGGAGACCAAACCAGTCAATCCTAAAGGAAACCAACCCTGAATATTCATTGGAAGGACTGATGCTGAAGCTGAAGCTCCAATACTTTGGTCACCTGATGCCAAGAGCCTCCTCACTGGAAAAGACCCTGATGCTGGGAAAGATTGAAGGCGGGAGGAGAAGGGGATGACAGAGGATGAGATGGTTGGATGGCATCACCGACTCAAAGGACATGAGTCTGAGCCAACTCCAAGAGATGGTGAGGGGCAGGAGGACTGGTTGCTACAGGCCACGGGGGTCGCAAAGAGTTGGACACGACTGAATGACTGAATAGCAGCAACACTCATTCTGAGACCCCACTTCTCCTCCCTCACTGAGGCCCGCCAGCCTGCCTGCCTCTCCCTCTAGGCATCCCCAGCACTCGCCCCCAGCCTGGTACTTCTCGCTAGGTCTGGTCCTGCTCTGGCCACACACCTCACCTGTAGCTCCCGCCCCCAGACTCCTGGGAAGACCCTCCTTCCCCTCCCACTCCCTCGGTGTCTGAGCAGCTGCATCAGCTTTCTATGGGGGATGCTTCAGAGTCAGAAGAACTTGACTCTGGGTCTGGCCCCCTTCATGCTCTGGGACCTTGGACAGGACTTCACCTCCAGCCCTTGAGATCCTTCCCTGAAACATAGAGACATGGACAGTGACCCACCATGGGGGCTCCTGTGACAGTTAGATGACCATGTGAATGGACACATTAGGACTGTGTAATATTGTTGATGTTATGTTGATTTTTTTTTTAACAAGTGGAGAGCGCCCTCCTCCAATATATCACTCAAACCACAAATAATCCACCTGAACTCCTACACTCTGGCTTATCCTGCATGCGGGGGGTGCACAGGGGACCTCAGCAGAAGGGGTGGGCTGAGACCCAGGACAGGGCCAGTTCCTGGGGAAGGAGCTGGGGAAGGGGCAGGTGTTCAAGGCTGTGCCCAGAGAGAGGGGCCGAGGAAGAGGAGCAGCCATCGAGAGGCAGAGTCCTCCCCCTGACCCTGCCCAGGGGGGAGTCCTGGAGCAGAAGTCTCAGGGAGCAGACGGACCACAGTGCTGGGCCCAGAGTGTCTGGTCTGGCTCGGGGGCCTGCCCCGGGGCCTTCTGCATTGCTTCCTGCCTGGAAGTAAAGTCGCCCAGTCGTGTCCGACTCTTTGCAACCCCATGGACTGTAGCCCGCCAGGTTCCTCCGTCCATGGGAATTTTCCAGGCAAGGATGCTGGAGTGGGTTGCCATTTCCTTCTCCAGGGGATCTTCCTGACCCAGGGATCGAACCTGCGTCTCCTGTACTGCAGGCAGATGCTTTACCGTCTGAGCCACTGGGGACGTGTAGCCAGTTTGCTTGACTACAGCTGAAGGGCCCACCTTAGGGTGTGCTGTGGGACCCCAGGAACTGCGTATATGATCAAGACCAGGCCTGGCACACAACTGTGCCTGAGCAAACAGCCCAACCACGGCCCTGACCCGAAAGGAAAACCTAAAGACACACAGAGTGACTTGACAAAAGGGAAACAGTGTCCGGTTTTCCCAGCGCTGACCAAGATCAGAGAATTTCGTCACTGCCCAAGGGTGGTTGGCAGACGGAAACTCCTTATCAGTTTCGGTTTTGGCTCCTGGGCTCTGACAACAGCCACCCCCTCCATTCTTGAAAATGACCCCCAAATCCAGAGGTGTAGTCCCTCGGGGCAAAGGGGGCAACAGGTGCACAGGTGGGCTGACACTGGGAGAAGGGCCCCCACCCTGTGCTGTCAAAGGGAGGGTTCCAAACAGACCCTCCCCACCTCCCCAGGGCCCCCTCTCCAGGGGCCCATCTCCCCAGGCTCTGGTCTCAGGGTTTCACCCACGACACAGGGACCCCGGAGGTGTTTGAGAACCCTGCTGAGACCCAGGCACAGGCAGCCCGTCCTCCATCCTGCTCCAGGGAGTGAAGGGCACCCACAGGAGGCCAGAGCTGGGAACTTTCACAGGGCAGCCTGGCTGGCACTGCCAGGGTCATCCACCCCAGTCCCAGGGCACTCAGGCTGAGCCACCCTGCCCCCTCCCTGGGGTCCTTTGGCCCAGTCTGTCTCTCCAGCCTCAATCTGGGCTCCCCCAGGGCATCTGGCCCTGTTCCCAGTTTTCCTGGTGGTGGAACCGGACAAAACCTTCGCCTGCCAGGGAGCTCATGCTCCTTGCATGCACCCACCCCTCTCCGGGGGGACCGAGGTCCTGCCTTCCCTTCTGGGATCTCCCCACACTTGGGTGGAGATCTCCAGCAGCATGGGGGAATGTTCCCACATTTTCACTCTATGTGATGGAGGCAGACATAGAGGAGGGGCTGTTGCGCCCCAGAAAGGACAGGACGTCTTTTCTTCCCTCTTCTCACCTCATGGAGGTGAGCTGCACATTTTCATCTCATCATCACATCAGTGGTGTCGGGCGCTATTTTGGGTCCGGATGTTCATCACTAGGTTCTACTAAGGCCTTTACCAAACCAGCATCTCCCTGGCCTCAGGGAGATGGCGAGGGGGTGTGCTGGTCCTGGGGCTCCTGCTGCCCCAAGGGCCTTGGGCTCCAGGGAGAGCATGTGAGAGGGTGCTGGCAGGCGCAGTGGGAGAAGAGAGGGGTGAGGCCCACCCAGATCTGAGTTAATAGCTCCTCATCCTCTTATCTCTTCTCTCTGTGACTCGGGTGACTCAAGACTGAAAATGTTGGCGAGAAAGTCAAACACTGCCACCTCTGATAACCCTCCAAACTTCACCAAACATGGATTCTCTTAGCTGCCTGTGCTGTGTGCTGGTCGGTCACTGGCACCTGGACCCCTCTCCCCCCACCCCCCAGATGTGGAAACAAGCTAGGTTGGCTTGTCTGCATTGGAGAGGGGCAGCTAGGCCTCAGCAGGGAACAGAAGGTCCAGGGATGCCTGGCTAGGCTGGGGTATGGAGGGTGAGGAAGGAGGCGGTGTTGGAGAACATTCTAGAAGAGACCTCAAAGCTACTGGATGAGGAGCTACACTTGCCGGGAGACCTCCCCTGGGGATGCGGGAGCCGGGTGCCCTCCCTGAGATGGACCCCTGCCTTGGTCTGCCCACAAGATGCTCCCGCCCAGCCTTGAGGGGCAATTGATGCTGGGCTGAGCTCAGAGAGATCCTGGCATCTGGCTGCTAGAGCCACCTGGGAAAGGGTGGGGCAGATTTGGGGGCTCAGTACTCTGAGGGTCCTCCAGGGCACAGGGGCTGAGCAACAGGAGCCCCAGACTCTTCAGGCCATCCTCTGCCCCCAGCACCAGCTTTCAGGCACCAGAGACCCTCCCTCAGAAACCTGGGGGTGAAGGTGGGAGAACAGGAGCACTTGGTGGATTGGGTGATGGGAGGAGACACTGGGGATGCGAGAGCAGGGCTGGGTTTGAATCAGGACCACATCTTCCGTCCCTGGAAGGCAAGAACTGGGGCACAGTGGTGGGGAGATTCTCGGGGACCCAGCCTAGTCTCTGCGACCCAGGTCCTCATGCAGATGCCATCTCCTACTCGGGAGTGTCCCCTCACTGCCTGCCTGATTGGCCGCTGCTTCCCAGATGACCTCCCACACACCCTCCCAGACCGCACTGGTCCATGGTCAGTCCCGGTGGCATCAGGTAGGGCCTTTGTCAGAACAGGGAAATGGAAACCGAAGCTGTCCACGAAGGTGTGACTCTGGGTGGGGAAGTTCACGGGTGGCATGAGTGGCCCGAGTTCAGGAAGGGGTGAGGCCCAACCCCGCTGACACAACAGCTTCCAGGCGCTCTGATGGTATATAAGGCTCCTGCCGCTTGGACACCTTCAAGGAGGAGGCCACAGGCTGTGACTGAGCATAGAATCAGAGGACTCGGAGCCAGGGACGGTAAAGAAGTTGATTCATGGGGCCCAGCAGAGCGGGGCCGGATACCATACGACAAGGGACCCAGGATGGGGGCAGAGTGGCACTGAGAGGCCGTGTCCAGTCAGACTCCAGGCGGAGGACTGGGTCATCATCGGGGCTCTGAGCACCCTGCACTGCTCCTGCGGGGAGACCCTGACTTCCCCAGGAGCCCCCAGCGGGGGCCAGAGAGGGAGGTCTAGTGGCTCCAGCAGAGATGTGGGGTGCAGGAGGAAGGGCTGTGGCAGGGAGGGGAGCCCTGGGCAGTCCCAGAGGAAGCCCCGTGTCTTGTGACTTCTCCCACCTTTGTCCTCAGACACCTGATGGACAGATACACCTTCATTGAGAACTTCAACAATCAACGATGGCCTTTCAAGACCTACCTGTGCTACGAGGTGGAGAGGCTGGATGGAGACACTGCGATCCCTCTGGATGAGTACAAGAGATTTGTGCGCAGCAAGGTGACCCACCCAGCCCGCCCGCAGCAGGCGGGCCCTCCCCGTGGTGGGACACGCAGGGTAGAGGGTTGTCAGTGGCACACGGGATGTCCCACAAGCTCTCTGCCAGGAATCAGGTGGGGACCCTTTCTGTGTGATTGACAGCTTTGAGCCACGTGTCAGAAGCCAGTCACAGCCACCCAGCGCCTGGCACCTCCAGTCCAGTGTCTTGGTTACTCCTCTCCTGCTCCGCCTCTGGGGAGGAGTTGGGATGGAGGGTGATGCATGTGGACAAGGGGCTGGGTTCTTCCCTGGACTCTGCCCAGGGCAGGCTCTTGCCAGAGAGCCCGATCCTCTCTCAATCACCACAGGCTTGGGCGGCCAGGCGAGATATCCGCCCACTGCCTGAGAGATTCTGGCAAGGGTACTGATCACCACAACCCCGCCGCTGCCAGCTGTGTGTAGTCCAGGGCTGCGCTGGGCCCAGCACAGGGCGATGCCCAGAGCAGAAGCTTGTAAAAGTTTGGGCACACACTTGGGTTTAGTGGGGTAGGGTCGTAGAGGAGCTGGAGAGCAGAGTGAATCACTCCAGGGAGGAAATGCCCACTTCCATGGCAAGAGGCCAGTGTCGGAGCTCCCCTGGCCTCCTCCCTCCCGGCACAGCTGGACTAGGCCCTATCACGGGCACAAGATAAGAGGGACTCCAGCAAACTCAGAAATCAAGATGAGTCATGCTTAAACTCAATAGTTTAAAAATCAAAATTAACGCAATTCTGTGATGCAGGAAACAGCAACATCTGCCTGAAGACTGATCAGTTTCAGAGCTTTGCAGAGCCATAGGGATACAGCGTCTCTCAAGGGGTTTGGCATTCCTTTGATCGTGTAAATCCTGCATTGAAATAGCATTTCACTGGGTGCTGAGGCTTGCCCCCACTAACTTCGTGCTGGGGGCCAGTGCCTCACCCGCCTTCCTTCCATGGTCGTTCCCTCCGTGCTGGCCTGTACACAGCAAAGGACAGGACGCGTGTCTTCCTCTTTTTTGTAGGGTCCTGATCAACCGCAGGGACCCCACCATGCGGAGTTCTACTTCCTGGAACAGATCCGTTCTAGGAATCTGGACCAGAATCAGCACTACAGGCTCACCTGTTTCATCTCCTGGAGTCCCTGTTACTCTTGTGCCCACAACCTGACTACGTTCCTGAAGGAGAACCCCCACATAAGCCTGCACATCTTTGCCTCCCGCCTCTATACCCGCAACCGTTTTGGGAGCTATCAGAGAGGCCTGCGCGAACTGCAAGCGGCTGGGGCCCAAATCACCATCATGACCTTTCAGGGTCGGCAGGGGTCTCCTGGGGGTGGGGCAGTGGCAGGGATAGGCCTGTGGGAAGTTGCCAGAAAGAGGTGGGCAGGGTGGGAATCCCTGGTACAGAGGCCTTTGTGTGCTGCCTGAGAAGGGAGGCTAGACTCTGGAAAGAGCCTGTGGGAAGAGAGAGTTCAGAGGGGCAGAGGGGGTTCAGGAGGGGCCGGTGGGTGGGTGAATGTGCGTGGACTAGCGGGTTTCCAGAAAGAAGGAGAACGGGCTGGCTCAGATTCCACTAGCAAGAAGGAATCTGAGGGCTTGCTTCAGCTGCACATATGCAAACACTGGAACGATGCAGAGATTAGCATGGCCCCTGGGCAAGGATGACACAGGTGAAAAAAGGAACATGTTGACTCAGTTCTAGAACCTATTATACAGAGCGAAGTAAGTCAGAAAGAGAAAGACAAATATCATACATTAACGCATATATATGGAATCTAGAAAGATGGTACTGATGAACCCGTTCACACGGAGGCAAAGGAGACGCAAACATAAAGGACAGAATTTTGGACACAGAGGAGAAAGAAGAGGGTGGGATGATTTGACAGAGTAGCATTGAAACATGTACATTACCATATGGAAAATAGATAGCCACTGGAAATTTGCTATGTGACGCAAGGGATCCAAAGCCAGGACTCCGTGACAACTGAGGAGGATGGGATTGGGGAGGGAGATGGGAGGAAAGGTCCAGAGGGAGGGGACATGTGTATACCTATGGCTGATTCATGTTGGTGTATGGCAGAAACCATCACAACATTGTAAAGCAATTACCCTTCAATTAAAAATAAAATGAAAAAAATTTTTAAAGAAGAAAGAATTTGAGGGGTAAACTAAGTCCTTGAAAGGAAAAGAGAGAGGAGGCAGCGAAATGATGATGGGGAAGTCCACCCCGAGACTGGAGCTCACCTTTCTCTCCCTCGTTCCATTTCAGACTTTGAGTACTGCTGGGAAACCTTCGTGGACCACCGGGGAAATCCCTTTCAGCCCTGGGAGGGGCTGGAGGCAAAGAGCCAGGAGCTCTGTGAGGAACTGCAGGCCATTCTCAGGGTGAGGGTTCCTCCCGGCTGCTTCCCTGGACCTCCCCCCTCCTCTCCTCTTCTCTCCCTGGGCCTTTATCTATGTCTGGGCCACTCAAGGTCTTCATTGCAGCATGCAGGGGCTTCTCTCTAGTTTCGGGGCGGGGGGGGGGGGCCACAGGCTTCTCTTGTTGCTAAGCAACGGCTCCAGGGTGGGCTGCGCACTTCTCTGGTTGTGGCGTGCGCTTAACTGCCCTGAGGCCCATGGGATCTTCATTCCCAGACCAGGGGTGGAACCCGTGTCCCCTGCCTTGGAAGGCAGTTTCTTAAACCACCAGGGGCATCCCTGCCTGGGCCTGTCCCCTCTTTTTGGAGCCTCCTCCAGGGTGATCTGCTCCCTCCTGGGACACCGGCTCCATCCCTCTTTCCTTTCCCCAGGGGTCCCTCTGCTTCCTCACAGGCTTGTGTCCCTCCCTCCTTCCCCATCTGTGTGACACTCCCCAGACCTCCTCTCTGTGTTTCCTCTTCCAACGTTCTCATTCCCTGCTTCGTCCTAGACTCAGCAAAACTGAAGGATGGACGCCAGCCTCTCTAAAGAACAGGAGACCTCTATTGAACAACAGAACAAAACACCTTCTTTTAAGAAATATAAACATGCCATTTGCTACTGTCTCCAGACTGATCCAAACAGACCAGCAAAAAACAAATGGCTCAAAAGAAATAGCTTTTTTAAAATAAAAATCTGAGTAGATTTACTTTTCATTCAAACCTATGTTGTGTTTCAATCTACGTCAGTAAGATTCCATTCAATACTATCAGAATAGTTTCCGATTTTTAGATAAGTGAATATTGTAATTGATTTTAAATGCAAAGCAATAAAATGAAATATTAAGTATCTCTCATTCGATTTTTTCCCTTAGTAAATATATCATGAACTATAAATAGTTTATTAAAAGTTGCAAAGATGCAGATGCCTTTTTATTTTGTAGTGGATCTGATTCATGGTGGGGTGGAGGTATAGTGGTCACACTAATTTCTGCTGGTATGAGTAAAAATCAGCTAAACTTTCTAGAAGGGAAACCTAGGATTCAAAAATCTGCAGCCATCAACAACCTATCACACTGCTAACACTACTGTTTTTGAAATGACAGACCATGCGATAAGAGAAGAAAAGAATGAGTCTCAATATTGAAAGAGAATTTTCAAATCCGCAGCTAGATAACTCCAGGAATTACCCCAGTCCCCCCACCACTGCGACTTCTACTGCCCTGGAGAGGAAGCCAGAGGGAAAGGCTGTTGTGCACAGATGATGAACTGGCCCCTGCACAGTACATGGACCCAAGCAGGACTGGTCTCAGGCACTAGATTTCTCTCCTGTCATTCGCTCTGTGGGGACTGAATTGAGCTGAGCCAGCCTTGCACAAGGCGTCCAGACAGCAAAGTCTCCCCAGGTCTCTCCCCTCAGACTTCTGATCCTGTGTCAAGGGCCCCAAATGTGTCTCAACCTCACACAAGGGGCCCAAACTGTGTCACAACCTCACACAAACATGTGACTCTAAGAAGCTGGGAGCAGAACCATTCGGTGTGAGACCTGAAGCAATAGAAAATGAGGGACAGATGATGATGATGGTTGAGAAGGGAGGAAGGGACTAAATCAGGGAGGGTTGGTGCATGTGAGGGAAGGAAGGACAGGTAGAAGAAGGTAACCTGGGAGGGAGGGGGGAGGGAAGAGGTAAGGAGAGGAGCAGGGCTGAGACCCAACAATGGGAAGACAAGGGGCCTAAGGAAAGGATGCTAGGATGAAGGAGGGTGGACAGGGTCAGAGCTGTCTGGAAAAGCTGGAAGTAGGGCTCATTTCATAAAATAAACCATGTGGGCCAGGTAGATTGGTCCAGGCCTGGCTTGGCGACTCAGTGATGCTGTCAAGACATGGCCCACTATTGCTGTTCCCTCAGCTCAGCTCTCAGTACTTGCCTCCTCAGGGCCTCGAATGGCTGCCTAACTCCAGACATCACATCTCATTCCAGAGGGGAAGAAAGAAGATAGGACAAACCCCAGAACTTCAGAGCCCATATGTTCTTTTACTGGACACTAGTAGTGTCTTACCGTGAGAGGCGGCTGGTGGGAAAAACTCTGTTGGCGTTTCACTTGACCCAGTTTGGGCCGCAGAGGGAACAAGATTGGCTCTTGAGCTCCTCACCTGTAATATATGGAGAATAATAGTGACTGACAACCTAGATAGCATATTAAAAAGCAGAGACATTACTTTGCCAACAAAGGTCTGTCTAGTCAAGGCTATGGTTTTTCCAGTGGTCATGTATGGATATGAGAGTTGGACTGTGAAGAAAGCTGAGTGCTGAAGAATTGATGCTTTTGAACTGTGGTGTTTGAGAAGACTCTTGAGAGTCCCTTGGACTGCAAGGAGATCCAACCAGTCTATCCTAAAAGGAGATCAGTCCTGGATGTTCATTGGAAGGACTGATGCTGAAGCTGAAACTCCATACTTTGGCCACCTTATGAGAAGAGTTGACTCATTGGAAAAGACCCTGATGCTGGGAGGGATTGGGGGCAGGAGGAGAAGGGGACGACAGAGGATGAGATGGCTGGATGGCATCACCGACTCAATGGACATGAGTTTGAGTAAACTCCGGGAGTTGTTGATGGATAGCTAGGCCTGGCGTGCTGTGATTCACGGGGTCGCAGAGAGTCAGACATGACTGAGCGACTGAACTGAGCTGAGCTGAACTGAGGGCCATTGGGCAGTTAAACATCAAGTACTTAGGACGATGTTGACATAGTTATTCTTCAACCGATGATGTCACTATTTAAAAAAGGGGGAGAGATCACCCATTTAATAAATCACTCAGTCTACAATAAACCATCAGCCCTCCAGCTCACTCTGGCTCACACCACGTGCAGCAGGTGCCAGGGAAGATGTGGGTGACAAGTGGCATCTGGGGCCTTGGCAGCAGAGTCATTATGGCCCAGACCCAGGCCAGGCCTGTTTCCCTCCTCTCAGCGTTGCTGATGGGGCCTCACCTCCTCCCTCCTGGGGGCTCCTTCTCTGACCCCTGGGGGCTCCTCCTGCACTCCTGACCCTGGGCCTGGCCTCTTCCCATGGGTCCCAACCATGTTCTCCACTGAGGCCCTCATTTCTGTGTCCCTTCCTCCTCCTCCTGCAGGTGTTTCAGGGGGCCTGCAAGTCCCCAGAGACGCTGGAGTCATGCCCACGGGAGGGAAGATGCACCAAGAGGGGGCCCCTTTCACTTGTCTTCAACACCCACCTTTGGTTACAAACACCATGTCTCCCAGCTTTGATCAAGCCCTTTTCACACCCAAGCTCATCCTGGCTTTACCAAATCTCAGGGAGTCACTGCTTAGCACCACTTGGCTATGAAGCAAAGTCCTCTTTCTCTCTTCCCAAGGTCTCACAGGTAGGTCGAGGCCACATTCACACCTGGGTCCCTGCCAACCCCCAGCCAACCCTGAGAGACCTTCCTAAGGGCTGTGAGTTATATCAGGATACACACAGGGAGGCTGAAGAAGGCTGCAAGCAAAGCTGGGGTTTGCAGTGCTGGAGTCTGGAGTTGACCTGGTTAGACCCGAGAGCGCACGAGGGAGACTTCAGAGCACGGGGGAGGGACTGAGACGGGACCCGATCCCTGGGGAGACCTGGGGAGAGGGCGAAGGAGGGGCAGGGCTGAGGCCTGGAGGGGGCCCGGCGTGAGGGGACAAGGCCATTTGTCACCTAGGGAGCTGGAGGGGTGGTCTCTCATCACCCTGGACCCCCGTGAAGACACGAGGCTCTGTGTGGTGTCCGGAGTCCAGACACAGCACTGTATCAGAGGACTGCCAGGGGCTGAGTGCACAGCCGGTTTACTCTGAATTTCAGATGAACAATAAATAATTTGGAATTTACTTAACCAAAAATGTATTCACATTTAACTGGGGTCCTATATTTTTGTCGCCTAAATCTGGCTGCTCTTTTTATTTTTGTCTGTGCTGGGTCTCCATTGCTGCGAGGGCTTTTTCTCTAGTTGCACCAAGTGGGGGCTACTCTCTGATTGCGGCGTGCGGACTTCTCATTACAGTGGCTTTTCTTATTGAGGAGCACAGGCTCTAGGGTGCTTGGGTTGTAGTAGTTGCAGCTCACAGGCACAGTAGTTGTGGCCTCCGGGCTCTGGGCACAGGCTCGGTAGTTGTGGTGTCCAGGCTTAGTGGCTCTGCGGCATGAGGGATCTTCCCAGACTAGTAGAGATCAGTCTTGAGTCTCCTTCACTGGCGGGTGGATTCTTTACCACTGAGCCCCCAGGGAAGCCCTGGCTGCTCTTTTCATGCAGGAGACATTTACAGGAGCTCCCATCCTGGTCGAAGCCCTGCTTGGGCAGAGTGGGTCCTGCACCCTCGCTGGGGGTCCTTTGGCTCCAATCTTCCCTCCCATGAGATCCCTGGAGCACCCCACCCTTCGCCCACGATGGCTGCTGAGAGGCTCCAAATAAGATGCCAGTTAACAAGGGCATGCTTCCTGCCTGGTTGTGGAATATCAAAAAGGGGAAATCCTTTGAACGTGACACCAAGAGACTTTCCTTTGAGCTGCAGGAGGGTCATTGCACAAGCAACATTGCAGCACTGTGGAAGGAAGGATAACTGCTCATTCAGCAACAAATGTTTGCACACCCTTTTTAAAAAAATGTTACTACTGGAGTATAATTGCTTTTTCAATGTTACTACTGGAGTGTAACTGCTTTATAAAGTTGTGCTAGTTTCTGCCGTGTAACAAAGTGAATCAGGCATATGTATACCTATATCCCCTTCCTCTTGAGCCTCCCTCTCGCCCACCCACTCCCATCCCACCCATCTAGGTTATCACAGAGTACAGCGCTGAGCTCCTGTGCTACACAGAGGTTTTCCACCGGCCATCTATCATACACACAGATGTCATACATGCCGTTGTTACTCTCCCAGTTCGCCCCACTCCCCCTTCCCCACTGTGTCCACATGTTCATTCTCTACGACTGTGTCTCTATTCCTGTCCTGCAAAGAGGTTCACTTGTATCCTTTTTCTAGATTCCGTATATATTTATTAATATATTTGTTTTTCTCTTTCTGACTTACTTCACTCTGTATAACAGACTCTAGGTCCGCTCATATCACTGTAGATTGTACAATTTCTTTCCTTTTTCTGGCTGAGTCATATTCCACTGTACATTGCAGGAAGTGGTGGGTGTTTAAACCGCAGAATATTTGCTCTGAAACGTAAAATGAAAATCTGGACCTTCAGGGCAGGTGGTCCGGCGGGGAGAAACACAGGGGAGGTTGAGTCCTCCTTTTATAAACATGGGAGCCAAGGGAGATATTCAGGGTTGGCAGAGTGAAAAAGGGAATTAAAGCTGAAGGTGGATTCGAGTTGAGGGTCTGAGAACAGTGATATCACTTCCAAGGCAGACAAGAGTGATGGGAAGATGGAGCCGTGTATATTCTCCCCAATCAGAAGTGACGTCAAAAGATGATGGATCAAGACCCAGAAGCACAAACACATGATGTAACCGTAAGGAATGACGGTGGAAGTTAGAGAGGTGGCAGGCCTGGAGTCAACAAGAATGATGACACAACTTTGTTATTGGTTTGGTGCTTCCTTGTCATTTTGATTTTGTCATGGTGTGTGTCCTTACATGAATATCTTCTCATTTCATTTGCAGCAGGGACAAGACCTGTAGAAAATGTTTTGTAATAAAATTAATAAGAAATGAATAAGACTAAATTAATACGTAAATTTAATAAAAGTCCATAGAAAAACACAATAATGCTTTTGCTTCTTTTTGAACCTAAAAATCTACCACTTAGGTAAAAATAGTAAAAGAAAGAAGTTAGATTTAGAAAGCATGTGATGGAGGGCAATACAGCCAAAAATCTCATGGGCCCGAAAGCACAGCAGGGGTCCAACCATGAGCCCACGGGGAAGGGAGTTTGAACTTGGAGCTGTCCCTCCCCCTGCTCTGGGTGAAACAGGCCATCAGAAAGCCCCAAGGAACCATGGCTGCGATAGTCTAGCTCCTGGGCTCTCTCCTGGTCTGCAAGAGGCTCAGGTTAAGAATTTGCATGTCTTGGGGCTTCCCTGGTGGCTCAGTGGTAAAGAAGCCACCTGCCAATGCGGGGGATATACGTCTGACCCCTGATCTGGGAAGATCCCGTGTGCTGCAGGACAACTAAGCCTGTGCGCCACAACTACTGAAGCCTGAATGCCTCAGAGCCTTTGTTCCGAAGCAAGAGAAGCCCCCATAATGAGAAGCCTGTGCGCCACAACTAGAGAGTAGCCCCTGCGGTCACCCTTGATTCTCCCGTCCCCTCCTCTACATTCTGCCTTTGGTTTTTGTCTTTGGTGCTGTTGGCCCTTAAGTATGTGCAACCATACATCCTGGGAAGTGACCCCTGGTCCTCACAACACTCTTGTACTGTAAACTAAGGACTTAAACTGAAGCAGAAATACGTGAAAATAAGCAACACTTACTGCGTACTGAATGTCCACCACATTCTTGTCCTCATGTCTGAACCAGAGTGAGTGGCTCACTTAAACCTCCGCCCAGCCCAGCGGTGAGGATCAATCCCTTACTTCACTGCACAGGTGAGGAAACTGATGCTCTCGGGGTCAGAGGTCGCAAAGCAGAGCCAGTCTGAACCAGTCAGCACCTCTCATCCACGTGGTCCTTGAACCCTTTGCCTGGGATGATTGAAGAAGGTCTGAAATTAATTGCCAAGATTGTTTTTTAATGTAAAGGTTTACATAATTTTATAAGCAAACTCCTAATCTAGATACAATTAAAAAAAAAAAAAAAAGCTTCCTGGTAGAGGAAGAAGTGGTTATGCAGTTTCCTATCAGGAAACTATTACTTTTCAGAAAGGAAGTCAACTTGTTCTTTAATGTCACAGAGAAAATGTTCCCAGATCTACAATCAAAATCACTCTTTTTACAAAGTGTAAGTGCACCCCTAAAACTTTTTTTTTTTGGTTGTGGTTAGAGTTTTTTTTTTTTTTTCCTTTTGATGTGGACCATTTTTTTAAAGTCTTTATTGAATTTGTTACAATTTTGCCTCCGTTTTATGTTTTGTTTCTTCAGCCCTGAGGCATGTGGGATCTTAGCTTCCGGACCAGGGACTGAACCTGCACCCCCTGCGTTGGAAGGCAAAATCTTAACCACTGGTCCACCAGGAAAGTCTCAATATTTTAAATAAGTTTAATTACATATTCAATACAGATATTCTTTTCTTTGTAAGACTTAAATATGACACTATGTGAACACCAAGCATTCACTTCACTCACCAGCTTAAGATACAGACAGGAAACAGCACATCAGGGCTCTTCCCCACCCCCATCTCCCTTCAACTTTTAAGATTCAGGAAAAATAATCATGCTTGACTTCTAGCTCAGAAGTAAGTCTAGGAACAGTCTCATATTTCTTCTGCCTAATTTTTTTTTTTTCCTGCCCAATATGTTCACAAGAAAGAAGACAGAATGTAGCCATGATCTGTGGGTATAGATTTCTGGGTTTCAACTCCCAGCAACTCTTCCTCCTACCTGTGTAACCTCAGCTGTGCCTCAGCAGTAAGTGCAGGGTAGAAAAAGGATTAACGGGATGAGGACAGACACAGTCCTGGGAACAGAGCAGGCCTCCAGGTCATGAACTGCGCTGCGCTTGACACCACACAGCACCCTCAAGTTGGAGTCCTGCTTTTCCTTCATAGCACGTCATAAACACTTCCTCAAGTTATAAAGATTCATTATACGTGCATAACAATCAAATATAGAAATGAATGCATCATTACTCAAAAGGCCATATGTTGGTCTATGTCTGGGTATTTCCTGATTGATTTGATACAATCAACCTCTCACTGGAGTGCATTTAGTTTCCAAATTTTCAGTATTGCCAATAAGGCAGTGACACTGAGTTTAAAAATCTCTGGCATTTTGGACAATTGGGGCTAAGAAATTTCCTAAGAGCTGGACACCAAGCTTTTGGTGCATTTAGACACACTTTCCTATGAAAATCTTCGTGGAACTCCTCTGCCAGCGGGAAAGCATAAGAGGGCCCTGTGGGACCACTGTCTCCTGGCTCCTCTGCGTCTGGGGTTGTCCCTGGTCAGGTAAAGAATAGGAGTCAACCCACAGGCTGAGAGGAGCTCAGCCTCAAACCAGGTCCCAGCCACGATTCTGGAACAAAGTCCCAGTGTTACTGCAATTCCATCACTCTGAATAAAGACTAGACCTTACACACCCGGGCTCAGCATTCACCCAGTTAGAGCCCCATGTCGGCTGACCACTGCACCCTAAAAGAGGAGAGGTCCAGGGGGACCTGTAGGGACAGAGGTGCCTGTAGGGTGGGCAGGGGGAGAAACCCAGTAAACAGGAGGCCAGAGAGTCGGTGGGAGAGGTCATCACACAGAGAGGTCAGCCCTGGGTCTTCAGGGTGACCATGACCCCAACGACGTATAGCAAAGGATGAGAGGTGGTCACATGCTGTTGTAGTTCAGTTGCTCAGTCATGTCTGACTCTGCAACACCATGGACTGTAGCCCGCCAGGCTCCTCTGTCCATGGGATTCTCCAGGCAAGAATACTGGAGTGGGTTGCCATGCCCTCCTCCAGTATCCCAACCCATAGGGTTGCAAAGAGTTGGAAATGACTTAATGACCAAACAACAACAACAACTCTTGTGTATTAAAAAAAATACTTTATACAGATAAACCAAATTATGGCCTTCTAATAAAACACTCAAGCACTTATTTTTTATATTTATTTTTATTTATTTATTTACTTGACTGCCTGGTCTTAGTTGCAGTGCACAGGATCTTTAGTTGCAACATGTGGGATCTAGTTCCCTGACCAGGGATTGAACCCCCGACCCCTTGTATTGGGAGCATGGAGTCTTAGCCACTGGACTATGAGGGAACTCCCTCAAACAACTTATGATCAAGAGAATTAGGAAGAAAATCTCCTCTTCTTCCATCCCCTGTGCCCACCCTACCCAACCCCTCCAGACACAAGCTTTGGTACGTCTGCGTGTGCCTGTCCAGACCTTTCTCCATGAACTAAGGACAGATGTGTATGCAAACACATCTATAGTGGTGTTCTGCATGCATCTACCATGTTATAATGTTGTACAGTTGCCCAGTGATGTCCGACTCTTTGCAACCCTATGGACTGCAACATGCCAGGCCTCCCTGTCCCTCACCATCTCCTGGAGTTTGCCCAGGTTTATGTTCATTGCATGAGTGATGTCATCCAGACATCTCATCCTCTGATGAGAGGATCCTCTTCTCCTTCTGCCCTCAATCTTTCCCAGCACTGGGGACTTTTCAAATGTGTCATCTGTTCACATCAGATGACCAAAATACTGGAGCTTCAGTTTCATCATCAGTCCTTCCAGTAGATAATCAGGGTTGCTCTCCCTTAAGATCAACTGGTTTGATCTCCTTGCAGTCCAAGGGACGTTCAGGAGTCTTCTCCAGCACCACAGTCCAAAGGCACCAATTCTTTGGCGTTCTGCTTTCTTTATGGTCCAGCTCTCACAACCGTACATGACCGCTGGGAAGACCATAGCCTTGACTACACGGACCTTTGTCAGCAGAGTAATGTCTCTGCTTTTCAGCACACTGTCGAGGTTTGTCAATAGCTTTCCTTCCAAGAAGCAAATCGTCTTCTGATTTCATGGCTGCAGCCACTGTCTGCAGTGATTTTTGGAGCCCAAGAAAAAAAATTTCTCACTATTTCCACATTTTCCCCTTCTATTTGCCATGAAGTAATGGAGCCAGATGCCATGATCTCAGCTTTTTTAATGTTTAATCTTAAGCAGGCTCCTTGACTCTCCTCCTTCACTCTCAACAAGAGGCTCTTTGGTTCCTCTTCACTTTCTGCCATTAGAGTGGTGTCATCCACATATCTGAGGCTGTTGATGTTTTCTCCTGCCTGTCTTGATTCTGGCTTGTAACTCATTCAGCCTGGTATTTCTCATGACGTGCTCTGTAGATGAAACAACGGAGACAGCAGACAGCCCTGTCATGCTCCTTTCTCAGTCTTGAACCAATCAGTATGTGGTGGATTGTGCTATAACACCATGCATTATTTCTGAAATGTGGGATTGTAAGGAAATTTCTAATCACGGTATGTTTCCCCAAATAAATGCCCCAGGCAGATCATAAAAGAAAAGTCCAGCCACCTCAGGGGCCCCCTCTGTCCCATCTTACTCCCTCTCCTTGCCTCCCCAAGGATAACCACTCTCCTGATTTCTAACACAAGTTAGATCATCTTTTTTTGCTGTTTGTTTTTGTTCCAAACTAGTTTAAGAGTTCCACTTTCACTCCTCAATAGATTTTATGTATTCCCCATATGCTGCTTCTCTCATTATTTCATCTAGTTCTGAAGGGTCATTGAGCCTCATCTTCATCAGCCAACCATCTTCATACCAAGATCTGTTGACAAGTCCTGGATTTTCTGCTAGAGTTTCATTCATTTCAGTTACTTCTCCTGCAAGAGGAGAACAGAGTTCACTAGCAGCTTTCACACTTGTCAAAGCACCGAATTCCTCTTGTTTGTCCAATTCCAATTTGGTCTCAACTTCAAGCAGACTACAGTAAACAACAACAACAAACCCATCTCTCAAAGCTTCCTGTGCAAAATTGCTGATTCCCCCTGTTCCAACACCCTTTTCAGTTACCCATTCATGCTTGTCTGTGAATGTACACACCCAACAGCAGAGAGGGGCCTCATGGCGGCGCCCGTCGCCGCCAGGGCCACGGTGGGCTGGGCGCCTTGGGTGCCGAGATGACGCCAAGGCTGCAGACCCCGGCCTGTAAGCTCCGCGCCGCTCACAGCGCCATCTGTTGGTGTTATTCAGTCGCTAAGTCATGTCCGGCCCTTTGCGACCCCCACAGACAGCAGCACACCAGGCTTCCCCTTCCTTCACTATCTGGTTCGTCTTCTTTCTGTGCTTTGTATAAACACATGCCCCCCAGAACCTTTGGAGTCTGGCTTCTGTCACTCAACGATGTTTGAGGTTCATCCATTCTGCTTACCATCAGTTCTCATTGCTGGAGAGAATCCCACCAGGTTCTTCATCATCAGTGAGATTGATGGTCGTTGGCTAGGGGCACAGTGACTGTGGCAGAGCTAAAGAGACCATGAGGAGCCCGAGGGGAACAGAGAATGCCCGAGCCCAGAAAGAACCGTGTTCTTTCCCCACCCTGAACATTGTTCATGTGTCTGTACAACCAATCCCATCAACCCTTTCCAATCCTATATGGGGATAAGCTCTCATGTTGGTTCTAATTTGTACTTTCCTGAGGTTACTGAAGCAAACTTGAGTCCACGAACCCACCCTCAGTGAAGCCAATCTACTGACACCAGGTTGTGTTGAAGGAAAGAGCAGTGCTTATTGCAGATGCCAAGCAAGGAGCCCAGACAGCCAGTGCTCAAAACACTCCAACTCTCCGATGACCTTCAAAGAAAAATTTTTCAGAGACAGGGTGAGGGAGGGGGTCATGAAGTGCGTGATCAGCTCGTGGACATTCTTCTGAATGGTGGGTGGTGAGGTAACGGGGAATCAGCATCATTGACCTTCTGGTTCCAGTTGATCTGGGGTCTACGTGCTCGTGGGCAACATACAGTTAAGTTCTTTCACTTGCTGGGGGTTTCAGTTTCTGCAAAACAGCTCAGAGGACATGGCTCAGAATATTATCCATAGCCCTTGGGGGGACTCTAAATGCCCTTGATTTTGTTTAATGGCTAAACTATTATATTATTTTGTCTTGCTTGACTATTGTCCTTTGTTTTTGCATTTTCTCACTTTTCCAATTAAATTTATTCTTTGGAACTCAGGGAAGACCTAGAAGACTAAAGATTTTCTACAGATGAGAAAGAAGTGGGTGGAAGACACTGGGAGGGAGCTGGGGGATCCTGCTTGGTTACACTAAGGACAAGATGAAAACGGTGTGTTTGTTCACTCTCTTGAAGGGAAATCCTATCCCTCTCACTCTCTTTCTTCCTGTAAAATTTGACTTGACCAGCTTGCTACTGGCTTTCGTATTACAGATGAAGTTCCATGGACTTGCTCAAAAATATTTGCTAATCTTCATAAACACAGAACAATGTAAGACAGAGATGAGTGTCCCCTCGCCCCACAGCAGTTATGAGAGATCTTGCTGTGTCATAGAAGTAGTTCAAAGCACCAGTTCAGAGACTCTGAACATCATCAGATGGAATCTTATATTCACAGAGCGTCAGTGTTGATTTCGGGGCTGGTGGACTCTTGTGTGAATGCTGTAGCTACTACCAAGTAGAATAGGGTAATATTGGGAGTAGCTGGAGTCAGCTGCCTGGGTTCCAATCCCGTCTCCACCACCTGCTGGATTATAACACTTGACAAGTTACTTGCTTCCCTGCTAGCTCAGCTGGTAAAGTATCCGCCTGCAATGCAGGAGATTCCTGGGTCAGGAAGATCTGCTGGAGAAGGGTCCCCTCTGTGCTTCAGTCCTCTATTGTAAAATGGAGACAGTAATAGAACTTCCTCATAGGTGGCTGTGAGGTATTATGAAGAGTGCCTGACCCATTGTAAGCAGTATACATGTGTTTTCTCTTATCCATTACTAGAAACCTGTCTCTGAAAACAGAGCATTAAACATTGTCACGAAAATGTTGTGTAAGGCCCATACAGGGAGAGCATCTCTAAGACAAGGTATGTGTGTGTGTCTGACTCTTTGCAGCCCCTTGGATTGTAGCCTGACAGGTTCCTCTGTCTGTGGAATTTTCCAGGCAATAGTACTGAAGCAGATTGCCATTTCCTACTCTGGGATATCCTCCTGACCCAGGGATCGAACTGAATCTCTTGTTTCTTCTACATTGGCAAGCAGATTCTTTACCGCTAGCACCACCTGGGAAGCCCCAAGAGAAATTCAGTGAAAGTTGCTCAGTCATGTCTGACTCTTTGCGATCCCATGGACTATATGGTTCATGGAATTCTCCAGGCCAGAATACTGGAGTGGGTATTCTTTCCCTTCTCCAGGGGATCTTCCCAACCCAGGGGTCAAACCCAGGTCTCCTGCATTGCAGGTGGATTCTTTACTGTCTGAGCCGCCAGGGAAGCCCAAGAGAAGGGAAAGGAGACCTAAATACACAGAGGTACCATGTTTGTGGATGGGAGGGTTCACTATTGTTCACTGGTGTCAATCCTGTAGTTTCCATGCAATCCCAATCCTGCCCCCTTGTGGTAGCTTTGCAATGTGTGGGCTTGGCCAGGCCAAAAGGACATCTCCAAGTTCCATTCCCAGTAGTTTTGGCCCAGTCCCTGAGAGGACTATCCTGGCTGGTTTCGAGGGAGGACGTGAAAGGGAGCACTTTTTCTAGGTGCTCTCGTGTTGATGTGCTGACCAGACTCAGCATGCTGGTGTGAAGCAGTAACTGTGCCTGCGGCTGCCAGGACTTTCCCACATCCCCCTTGTCACATCTTTATCTTGCTGAAGAAGGGCCCCAGCGGGACACCCAGACCACTAAAATCAGAGGCAGGAATGACTGTAGGGGTCTCTGTTCACCCTCGAGTGCTCCACAGCTCATACTGAGGGTCCCGCTTGTTCTCATTCACCTATACTTACATCCATCTTCCCTTGCCAGCTGCTTTCTTGCAGACTTCAGCGTCAGACACGAAGACAGCATCTTACAAAGACTACTTAACCAGCCCCCACAATTCCAGAAAGTGGGAGTTCTGTAGGAAACCCTTATATGTGCCACGTGATCCAGGAGTCCCACCTCTGGGTATACATTGGAAGGAAATGAAATCAGGGTGTCAGAGAGAAGGCTTTGTGAGGCATTCCATGTTCACTGCACCATTGCTCACAACAGCCAGGACAAGAAAACAACCAAAGTGCCCATCAGAGGGTGAGTGGGTAAAGGGGATACTGCAAACACACTCACACATATCCTGAAATATTATTCAGTCATAAAAAGAAGAAAATCTTGCCATTTGTGACAATGTGGGTGAAACTGGATGACGTTATACTACATGAAATAAGCCAGAGAAAGACAAAACAAAGTATGTTATCATCTATATGTGAAACTTTTTAAAAGTCAGACTCATAGAAACAGACAGTATAATGGTGGTTGCCAGGGGAGGTGGGGGAAATGGGGAGACGCTGGTCATCAGGTACAAATTTTCAGTTATGAGTAAGTTCTGAGGATCTAACATACATAATGGTGACTATAGTTAATAATCCTGTATTGGAAACTTGTAATTTGCTGAAAGTAGATCTTACGAGTTCTCACCATACAAAAGGTGACCCTGGATGTGTTAACTTGAATGTGGTCATCATTTTACAATGATTATGTCTATCAAATTATAATGTAGTATATTCTAAGTACATACAACCGTATTTTGTCAATTATACCTCAATAAAACTGGGAAAAAAGAGAAGTCCTTATATGAAATGTATATATCACAGATGTTCTGACTCTTGGTTAAACCTTGACTAATGAATGCATCCCTGAAGTGTTACCCTCCTCCATCAACTATCCAAGAACATTAGTAAAATTTTAATGCTCATTCTACTTTGTGTGAGATGTATTTGCTTCTTGGGGGATTGATGAAGGCTGAGCCCTGAGTGTCCCTGGTACCAATGGACAGTTGGATATTGATTTCCAGTGGGTTCAAGCTAGGGCATCAGGATCTGAATTGGATCCCTGCTTTCACCTAAACCAGCACGTTGCTAAATAATTCATGTGTTAAAGACATATTTAGAACTCACTGATCATTTAAAACAATAGAGAGCAAATTTGTGGAATATAATTGAACAGTACTTAAGATAAAATTTTTCTCATAATATGCATGTATTAGAAAAGAAAAAAAATTGATATTTGAAGCTTAAGTGATCGGTTCAAGAAAAGGGAATAGCAAAAGGATTAACATCAAAACCTAGTACACTGAAGCTGACAAAGCTGAAAAATCTCTTCAAAAAAGAGAAAAAGCAAAAATAAACTACATTATAAAAATAAATAAATAAACTACATTATGAGTAAAATGGAGTCATAGTTATAGACACCATAAAAAGTCTCTGTACCTTTTATAGAAGTTAAAAAGTCAGAAGAGAATACTATGAACACACACCAATAGATCTGAAAAATGAGGCAGAATGAACAACTTTCTAGAAAAAAATGATAGAAATTATGCCAAAAGAAAAAGAACACATGAGTTAACCCTAAACCATTTAAAGAAATGCAATTATTAGTTAAAAAGGTCACAAAAGCAATCATATCATGTTACCAGCCCAGAAAGTTTTATGCTGAGTTCAATCAACCCTGTAAGGATCAGAACTAAACTTTCTAAAGAAATAAGAAAAAAAAGTTAAACTTCCCCCAATTGATTTTGAACAGTTACAATAATCTTGATTTTAAAACTGAGTAAGAAAAATGTGAGAAAGAAAAGCTATACCCATATTTCTTTATAAACATAGATGCGAAAAGTCATAACTAAATTGTTAACAAATATTCACGCCAAGGAAGACTTAAAGAATATAGGACTTATGGACTTCCCTGGTGGCTCAGTGGTTAAGAATCTGCCTGTCAATGGAGGGGACACAGGTTCGATCCCTGATCCAGAAAGTTGCCTCAGAGCAACTAAGCCCATGTGCCACAACTCTTGATTGAGCCTGTGCTCTCGAGTCTGGGAGTTGCAACTACTGAGCCCACATGCTGCAACTTCTGGAGCCTGCGTGCCTTAGAGCCTGTGCTCTGCAACCAGGGAAACTACCACAACGAGAAGCCCTTGCAATGCAGCTAGAAAGTAGCCCCTACCCCCTACTACTAGAAAAAAGCCCATGCATCAACGAAGAACCAGCACAGCCCAAAATAAAGAATACAGGATGTATAATATTTATTTCCCTATCTTAGAAGAATTTTCTTGGGACCTCTCTGGCAGTCCAGTGGTTAAGACTCTGAGCTTCCACTGCGTGGGGCACAGGTTTGATCCCTGGTCAGGGAATTAAGATCCTGCATGCCATGCAGCATGGCCAAGAAATGAAATTTTTTTAAAAAATTAGATATCTGCCTCATGTCATACACATGCATGGAAAAACTGATATATTTGAAAACATTAAAAATTAAAACATCTACCTATGGAAAGACTTCATGAACTAAGAGCCTAGTCACAGATTGGAAGAGAGTATCTGCAATGTGTGTAACTGACAAAGGATTACTATGCAGAATATTAAAAAATTCTTATAATGCAATAAGGAAAGACAAACTTCCTACTAGGAAACAGACAAAGGATGCAGCCAACAATTCTAGAAAGGGGCAGAAAATTATGAAAAGACACTTGATCTCCCTAGAAATCTGGAAAATATAAAATAAAACCTCAATGAGATAGCTTTTCACATTCCATCAGGTTGGGGAAATGAGAGGTCTCATAACACCAGTATTGGTGAAGATAGAGGGAATTGAAAGGTTGCTGCTGACCCATGAAAAGACGCCGTGACTCTTGGCCTCCGGAAGAGAAGAATTCAATCTGGGGCCAGAGATGAGGCTTGATCGCTCAGAGCTTTTGTGCAATAGAGTTTTATTAAAGTATAAAAGGGATAGAGAAAGCTTCTGACACAGACATCAGAAAGGGGCAGAAAGAGTACCCCCTTGCTTGTGTTAGCAATGAAGTTATATAACTTCTAATTAGTTATTACAATGAATCAAAAGAATGTCTCAAGTTTGTGAAAATTTTACCAGATCGACTCCCACAATTTACATTTTAGGATAACAAGATTAGAATTTAACAATAGAAAGATCCTCCAGACCCACTCCCATAATATACATTCTAAAATATCAGGATTAGTCAGAAGGTTTTCAGGAAGAAGAAACTGTCCTCCAGACGGATACATTGTTGTTGTATAATCCCTGGTTGCCGGAGCCGGCACAGGAGATCCCACCCATGACAAGGTCACGAGGAGAAAACCTGACAGGCAAGGCGGATCAGGTTTTCAGGGATTCCGAAAAGCTGCCCCCGGTGCTCACCTTAAAGATGATATCTGTCTTTCTGATGCTTGCTTCAATAGGCTACTCCCTAATTTCTATGACACAGGCAGAAGGCCTTCCCCGATCTCTTTCCAAATAAGAATCAATTTAGAACTTTAATCATTAAGTTTCCTGGGTGGTGGTATTTTATGAGATTATCCAGGGTGAAAGGAGTGTTTTAATTTAAACTCCTTTGCTGGTATGATAGTTTGTTTGGCAAATGCGTTTATGCCCTTGGTACTAATACGCATGATTGCTTATAATACCCTAATCATAAAATAACATAAAGAACCTGATCATACAAAGGCCCTAATAGACATAGAGCCCTTCGGGGGGTGAGGAAGCCCTATTAGAAAACACAAGAAAAATTATTCTAAAAGTAGCTATTGGGTTAACATTTACTTGCTGTGTTTTTGCTCTTAATGTGCTAAGGTTGTGTTATAGAAACCATTGTTAATACAGTTATAGATCTAGAAAAATAAAGGCTTAGCCCTAGTGTGGTAACAGTGAGATGGTTGTCAATTGTCACCCAGGAGTGCTAAGCAGAGGCTGCCTCACCAAAGTCGCAGAGTCAGTGTGGGGTAAACTTCTTAGATAACCTCAACTGACAACTTCTGCAGAAGGATTAATTTTTATGTTAATAAGGTTATACTTCTACTCTGTACTGTTGCCCTATGAGACCGCTACCTTTCACTTAAGGTCACCACAGAAACGGAAAATAGGTTTACATTCACCTGACCTGCATAAAATGTTAATGGGCCCCAAGGCCAGAAGATAATGTACAAGACCCTCATAAACAAAGAAGTATGCAGAAAACTCCCTGGTTTCATGAAGAACAAGCTGATGTAATGTTAAACTGTCTTCCCCTTAGAGATGTACTAACTTAGGGTATAAAAGCTACGGTAAAAAATAAGCATTGCCAGACTCTGCCAGACTCGGCTGCACCCCCGTCTGGTCACTCTCTCTCTCTTTCTCTCTTTCTCTCTCTCTCCCTCGCAGACTTGGCCCTATCAAGGCTGGTCTCACGTGTCTTCTCTCTCTCTCTCCGACGCTGTTCATCCTGAGGGTACCCCCTGGATCCTGCCGAGGCTGGACCCCGGCACCTGGTACAGAGTTTAAACTGAGTTGTGTAATTGACTAAGACTAAGGAATGGAGAGGGCAAAAAAGTTTGTCCTTTTCTCCTCCTTGATAATTCCAGACCCCCAATCTCTGCTTCGAGAGCCCCAGACCCCTTTCTCCTCCTTGGGGACCTTGGACTTGTTATCAATCTGCCTAGGAATTGACTCTCCCAGAATGGTAACATTTTTTACCATTTCTATTACCATTTTTTACTGTTTCTCCTGGAGATGTCTGCTGGCAGAGAGCTTTAGAAAACAACTTGGGAACTTCCCTGATGGTCCAGTGGTTAAGACTGTGAACTTGCAAGGCAGGGGGCCCAGGTTCCATCCCTGGTTGGGGACTAGATCCCGCATGCTGCAACCAAGACGTCTCCCAGCCAAATAAATAGGTAAATCTTTTTTTTTTTTTTTTTAAGCAGTTTGGCAGTGAGTGCCAAGTAAGGCATTTTATTCCCACAAGGAGATGTCGAGCCTGTAAAGGCAGCAGGACCCCAGCTAAAACGAGCCATGTTCCAGGCCTCCGGGTGAGGTATTGTAGCAGTGAACGCGACCTCTGGGAAGACAGGTGCACCACAGTTTCAGCTCTGGGTGTAAAGCAGTAACTAGCATACTGAGAGCGATATTACACCATCATTGTCCAGGAGGCAACCAAAGCAATCCTGTGGGTCACGGGCTGGTCTGGGCTAAAAATCTGTGTCGCTTGTGCACAGTGAATATCTGTGTGCAAATCTGTATGTTGAAACCCTGTTTTGAAATCCAAACTCATATTGCTCTCCACAGTACATGCCAATAAATTGAGAGGAGAGGTGTCAGGGCAAGGAATAGTGACTGTGTCAGGAAAGCCAGCAGACCAAGAACACGGTGGACTAGCGTCCCAAAGAACCACCTTATCTGACTTAGAATTCAGGCTTCTTTAACCCTACAAGGGGAGGGGGTGTTGCTGGTTGTTGTGGGAATCCCTTGTTCTTGCAGCTGTCCAGATAAATCTGGTCACCATGTTCCTGTAAACCTCCAATAAGACAACTGTTACTTTCTGTCCTGCAACTTTTAATCTCTATGTGAATGGGAAAGTGCCTTTAAAGGTCAGAGGCTGGCTGGAGAATGGTCTGTCACATATATTCCTGGCTCTAGGCAGCATTCTTATATATGCGTGTGTGTGTGTGTCTGTGTGTGTGTGTGTGTGTTTGAAGTAATCTTTATTGAATGATTTTCCCTTTTTTTAGTTTTGGCTGTGCTGCAAGGCATGTGAAGATCTTAGATTCCCGATCACGGATTGAATGCTACCATGGTGGTGAAAGTGCCAAATCCTAACCACTAGACCACCAGGGAGCTCCTTGATTTCCCCCTTTTTAAAAGTGCCAATAAGCTGTTATTTACAAAAAAAATCATGTGGTTAGCCTGGGGCCAGCGTCTACTACCCCTGTTAGAGTGGGACCCAGAACCTGAATCCGTGGGAAATTCCAAGCAACATTGGTTTATAAGGCTGCAGAGCAGCATGACTGAGCAGAGGCCACAGAGCACAAAGGTCAGAGCTAAAGGAACAGATTCAACATGGAGTCAGATTTGTTCTTCTGAACCCCAAGCAGGCTGGAACTTGGAGGTAGGAATGATTTTGGATGCGGTCAGGAGCAAAAGGGCAGCAACGGGCAACTGGAAGCAAGATCTTCATTTCCCAGACCAGGAGCCCTAACCCCTGGACCACAGGAGTCTGCAGGTAAGACTAAGGTTTCTAGTCTCGCCTGCCTAATCAAGAATGAATTCAGGCAAGGAGGCAGAAAGTAAAGAGTAAAGTAAAAAGTTTATTGAAAAGAAAAAGTACATTCAGAAAGGCACAGGGGAGAGCTCGGAGAGAGAGAAAATCGCACCTTTGGGAAGTTTAAATCCTTTATAATAAATCCTTCAAAAAGAGCAGTTTTCTGGGTCTATGTCTTCCATCAAGCCAGTCACCTTACTTTGTCCTCCCTGGTTAATTTGTCTCGGGACCCTCCCCTGGGGTGCACACGCACACCCTAGCCAAGTTGGATCTTGAAGTGAAGGCTTCTGGGAGGAGCAAGACTCATTATGGCCTGGAATTATCCTCTGACTTTTGATTCCAAGGCTTACCTGGTGGCCCTGGGTTGGAAAGATCTCCTGGCGAAGGAAATGGCAACCCACTCCAGTATTCTTGCCTGGAGAATTCCATGGACAGAGGAGCCTGGCGGGCTACCGTCCATGGGGTCGCTAAGAGTCAGGCACGACTGAGTGACTAATTCTTTTCTACTTTCTCTCTTGACTCCAAGGAGACTTTCTGCACGTGTGTAGGGTCTCCTCTGTCAGACAGTGTTTTTTCCTTTCGTTGTCCTTGCCGTGATTATTCCTTTGAGGTAAGAGACAAAGACTGGCTATTGACCCTGTCAATTCCTTAACTGGAGTCCACCTATCTCTTATCTCAGGAAATGCAAACAGAAGGGTGGCTTATTGTAAATTTCCAACCTGGAGCCCACTTGTCTCCTACCTCATAAGGGCCACACTCCCCCATGGCGTCCATTCATTCAACAGGCAGGTGTAGAGCTAGGTGCAGGCTTGGGCTGGGTGAGCGGGTAGGGTGGAGAGGGATCCAGCCTGCCCTCCCCCAGGGGGAGCAGGCCTCGGTCTGCTCTCCTCAGCCAGGGTCTGGCCCATCCCCCTCTCGGGCATCTTTACTTTCTCTTTCCCTTTGCAGTAACGTCAGGTCCTACCCCATGGAGGGGCCTGGCCCCATCAGAGGCTGAGCTCAGCCAAGAGGGAGGGCCCAGGGGAAGGTGGGTCTGAGCCTGAGGAAGCAAAGCACCCCGGGGCCCTCCCCCCAAGGGCCCTCCTCCCACCCCCGGTGCCAAAGCAGGAAGGAGGGCGGGCTTCCGCAGAGCCGGCCTGGGAGGTCACTCACAGATAAGGGGTTTTTCTACCCGAGAGTCCTGGGAGAGGAAATGGAGCCCCCGCACTCAAGACAAAGTCCAGGGCTACAATCAGCCTACCGGGGCTACAACCAGATGCCCTGGATCAGGTACCGCTGTCCGCCCGCTCTGGCCACTGGGCCCCCTCTCCTGAGGTCCCTAGGGCTGTGTCCCGTCCCTCAGCCTCCTTCTCCCTGAAGTCTGCAGCTCTAGCCCCGTTCCTTTTTCCCCCTCTGGCACCTTTTCCGAAAGGCTCCTCTCCCACTTGGAGTCTTTGCCCTGTTCCGGGGAGGGGGCGCCCCCTCTTGCTTCTGAACTGGCCCCTCCCACACCTCCACGCCTCTCTAAGGGTCCTCTGGCCCAGCTCTCAGCCTGAAATGCTGTCGGGCCAGTTCCCTTCCCGCCTGCACCCTCTATGAACACTTAGAATTTGGCCAAAGGATGGCTGAAGCAGCTGGTGGATCGTGTTTACAGCACTCCGATCCATTTTCTCTACTGTTTAGACCACTCTAAGTGTGAGAATACTTCTCTGAGGCAAGTAGAGACATCCCCTCTTCCAAGGATACCTCAGCTCCGAGCAGAAAAATAAATGGTTTTATTTACAACCATTGGTTTAAATAAAACCATTAAATGGTTTGCAACCTGGCCACAACCTAGGTGACCACACTTCACGTTTATAACTGTACCGAGAGCCTAGAATCGAGGAAAGATAAGGGGAAATGCTCCTGTTTTAAAACTGAGTAGGAAAGAAAGCCACATCCAAGACTTTACACGGCTGCAAGGTCACAGGATGGCACAGCTGGAAATGGCCTGGTCCGGTCAGGGCCCCGGCTCCATCACTCACTGCTGTGTGACTTGGACCGGCTACTTGCCCGCTCTGTGTCCCCGCTTCCTCCTCTATAAAATGGGCTTGGCTCCTGTGGGATTTTGGGGAGGAGCTGATGAGTTCAGATACAGAAATCACTTGAAACAGTAGCCTGAGCCGGTGAATTTAGGTGTTAACCTCACATTAAAAAACTGAAACAACTATTGATACCATGTATAAAATAGATAACCAGTGAGAACCTACTGCATAGCTCAGGGAACTCTAATCAGTATGCTGTGATGGGATAGGAAATCCAAAAAGAGGGGATGCATGTGTGTGTAGAGCTGATTCACTTTGCCAGACCATAGAAACTAACACAGTGTTATAAAGTAACTTTACTCCAATAAAAATTAATACAAACAAATGCACAAGTGAAAAGTCAGGAATGAATGGAACTGAGTCAAAGGCTATTATTTTGTAGTGGAGAGGTTTTTATTACTTTTTTATGTTTTACTAACGGCAGGCAGGAAAACTGGAGTGGGGATTAGGGTGCTATAGGAAGGAGCAGAGCCTGGGCCCCAGGGGGAGACGTCACCCACTCTGCTGACCCAGCACCATCTCCTCTTCCCCAGTCTTCCTTCCTGCCTGCAAAGGCTGCAGGAAATCCCCCAGGCCCAGGAGGGTTGCTGGGAAGCAGAGCACCAAGGGCGGCCAGGGCGTTGCGCTCAGGAGACCCCAGGAGGAATGCCGGGGTGGGGGTGGAGGCGGGGAGCTCTCTGCATTTTCTCTTTTCTCTCTTTTGCTTCAGGAACCACGTGTGGAGGTTAGATCCTGATACCTTTTACTTCCAGTTTCACAACCTGCTCTACGCCAATGGGCGGAACTGCTCCTACATCTGCTACCGGGTGGAAAGAAGGAAACACCGCTCATATGTTGCCTTCGACTGGGGGGTCTTTCATAACCAGGTACGGGCCCCAGGAAACTCTCATTGCATTTATTTGGTGCCTTAGAATTGCAGTGCAGGCAGCACTGTGTCCCACCAAGGGGGAAAAAGCCCGGGAGCGGGGAGTGGATGGGCAAACTGCTGAAGTTTTAGGATCCTTGCACAAGATGTTTTCCCAAAGTTATGACTGGGGGATATAATTACAACTGTCATTCATTGGTTTTCAGACTGTGTTATGTCAGATATTAGGAAAATTCCTTTTGCAGGGCGTCCAGTTTTCATAAAAAATGCAGTTATAGGGACTTCCCTGGCAGTCCAATGGTTAAGATGCAGTGCTCCCAGTGCAGGGGGCATGGAAAACTAAGATCCCACAAGCAGTTTGGTGGGGCCTAGATAAATAAAAGAATGCAGATATAGCAGTGATGGGGCTTCCTGGATGACTCAAGTGGTAAAGAATCTGCCTGCAGTGCAGAAGACGCAGGACACACGGGTTCGTTCCCTGGGTCGGGAAGATCACCTGGAGAAGGAAATGGCAACCCACTCCAGTATTCTTGCCTGGAAATTCCATGGACAGAGGAGCCTGGTGGGCTACAGTCCACGGGGTCACAAAAAAGTCGGACACAACTTAGTGACTTAACAACAACAAGGACCTGTTTAGGAAGTCTGGTCTATTGTGTTCCAGTGCCTATCAGACCCTAGCAACTGCTCTGCCGGTTAGGGCCTTGCCTGCCACACCCATTCCTCTTCTGTGCCTAGGGCTTGGGATCTCACAGGGGAGACCCACACCCTTCATTCTGCCTGCCCCCTAGCTGCCTCTGAGTGCATGGCCAGATCTCCTGGATGACCACTGCAGCATCAGCAGTGCCTAACAAGTCCACTGCCCTGCGGCTCCTGTGTCAACCTCTCACCACTCCTGCAAAATGTCCCCCACCCGCCTGCAGCCTTTTCAGAACTTACCTGAGCAGCTGTCATGGGCTGGGTGGGGTGGGAATGTGTGCTGTAGCAATATTACCCCATCAAAATACAATCCGAGTCACACATGTCATCTGACTTTTTCTACTACCCAGTATTCAAAAAGTTAAGAGAAACCAATGAAATTAATATTGATAAGGTATTGGGCAATGCAGTCATCCCTCTATATGGAGCGGGAGGTTGGTTCTGAGACCCCTGGTAACTCCAAAATCTGCAGATACTGAATTCCATATGTAAGATGGCACAGCATTTGCATATAACCCACACACATTTCTCCCATATGCTTTAGATCACCTCTAGTTTACTTGTGATATCTGATACAATGTAAATGCTACATAAATATTTGTAAATACAATGTAGATGTAAGTGAAAGAAGAGAGTGAAAAAGCTGGCTTAAAACTCAACTTTCAAAAAACTAAGATTATGGCATCCAGTCCCATCACTTGATGGCAAATAGATGGGGAAAAAGTGGAAACAGTGACAGGTTTTATTTTCCTGGGCTCCCAAACCAGTGTGGATGGTGACTGCAGCCAGGAAATTAAAAGACGCTTGCTGCTTGGAAGAAAGCATATGACAAACCTAGACAGTGTATTAAAAAGCAGACATCACTTTGCTAACAAAGGTCCGTATAGTTAAAGTTAGTTAACCGTATAGTTAACCGTATAGTTAAAATAACTACGGTTTTTCCAGTAGTCATGTATGGATATGAGAGCTGGATTATAAAGAAGGCTGAGCACCAAAAATTGATGCTTTGGAATTGTGCTGGAGAAGACTCTTGAGAGTCCCTTGGACAGCAAGGAGATCCAACCAGTCAATCCTAAAAGAAATCAAACCTGAATATTCATTGAAAGGACTGAGGCTGACGCTGAAGCTCCAATACTTTGGCCACTTGATGCAAAGAGCCGACTCACTGGAAAAGACCCTGATGCTGAGAAAGATTGAGGGCAGGAGGAGAAGGGAACTATAGAGGATGAGCTGGTTGGATGACATCACCGACACAATGGACATGAGTCTGAGCAAACTCTGGGAGATGGTGAAGGACAGGGAAGCCTGGAGTGCTGTTGTCCATGGGGTCATAAAGAGTCGGATATAACTTAGCAAATGAACAAGATGTTGTATAAATTGTTGCCAGTCGGGCAAATTCAAGTTTTGCCTTTTGAAACTTTCTGGAATTTCCTTCTTCTGAATAACTTCAATAGGTGGTTGGTTGAATCCGCAGATGAGCAGCCCTCAGATACAGAGAATTGACTGTATATCTAAGCTATAGATTTATATGTATTTTCTAATGCATAACTAATATAAAACTTCATGAGATAGTTGGCATTCTTTTTTTGTTCATACTAAGTCACTGAAATGAGCTGTGTTTTTTATTTTTAATATTTATTTATTTGGCTGTTCCAGGCCTTAGTTGTGGCATGTTCTTTTAGTTGCAGCATACAGGATCTGTTTTAGTTGCGGCCTGTGGGGTCTAGTTCCCTGATCAGGGATCAAACCCTGGTTCCCTGCATTGAGAGCAGAGACTTAGCCACTGGACAACCAGGGAAGGCCCTGAACTTTGTATTTTCACACCTGCCACACATCTCCCTTCACTCGAGCCACACGTCAGGTGTAGAGGTGTGTGGCTGGTGGGCTCCCCGAGGTGCAGGGCAGTTCTGTGAGCCTCCCAGCAGATAGCATCCAGGGAACCAAGCTGGACCCAAGAGGACCTGGCCCAAAGCTGGCACTCAGGATACTTGAAGAATGAATGCTTAAGAGGATGGATGTTGGAGTGAATGGATGAGCGGATGACTGTGTGAAGGGACATCTAAGGAAGAAAAGAAGGGAGGGGACAGATGGAAAGAAGGGGTAACTAGGAAGCCACCTGCCTCTGAGACACGAGCCCCTGACCCCTCCTCTCCCCCACCATCTGCCCCAGGCACGTGGCCCGCTCTGCCGCCAAGAACAACCCCGCTTTCCTCCTCTGTCTCGCCCAGGTCAATGCTGGGACTCGCTGCCACACCGAACTCCACTTTCTGACTTGGTTCTGCAAAATGAAGCTGCACCCTGACGAGTGTTACCACATCACCTGGTACATGTCGTGGAGCCCCTGCGTGAAGTGCGCGAAGCAGGTGGCTAACTTCCTGGCGAGGTACCGGAATGTGAAGCTCAGCATCTTCGCGGCCCGCCTCTACTACTTCCAAGACATGGCGTACAGGCAGGGGCTGCTTGGGCTGAGCCAGCAGGGGGCCAGGGTGGACATTATGTCCTACCGAGGTGAGAGCAGGGGGGCCTCGGGGGCTGGGCGAGGGGAGGGATGGGGGGCGGGGGAGGGGAGCCTGGGGAGCGGGGAGGAAGGCCCAGGGCACCGGGAGAGGGTCAGCAGAGGGCAGGCCCAGCTCTGACAGCTCTGCTTTCCTCTTCATCTCAGAATTCAAATACTGTTGGAAAAAGTTTGTAGACAGTCAGAGGAGGCGCTTCAAGCCTTGGAAGAAACTGGACATAAATTATCAGCGGCTGGTTGCAGAGCTCGACGACATTCTCGGGTGAGGGCTTCCTAGCCTCTCCCTGACCCCGACCCATGGCCTCCCCCTCACCTCTGCCCACCCTCACCTCCCTTCTCAGCCTCCTCTTTTCCCCTGGCCCTGCCGGGCCCCTGCCCTTGAACCATCCTGCCTTTCCTCGGTTCCTCTCTCTTTTCTTCCCCCAGCATCTCCCTCTCCCCCAGCAAGGGGCCCCCCGCCTCCTCCCATCTCGCGCGCTGACCCAACCTTGTTACTGAACTGAACATAAGTGGGTGTGAACATGTATACGTGTGAAAATGAGATTTGAAAAAACAACCTTGAAGATGGACCTGACGAATCAGAGAATGAGGATTCCTGATGGGAGTGACTGTATTTATTCGCTAGGGCGTCAGCAGCAAAACTCCGCAGACTGGGTGGCTTAACAAGAGGCATTTATTACTCTTGCTGTCATGGAGGCTAGAAGTCCAAGACCAAGGTGCTGGCAGGCTGGGTTTTCCTGTGGCCTCTTTCCTCGGCTGCAGGTGGCTGCCTTCTCGCTGTGTCCTCAGATGGTCTTTCTTCTGTGCGTGACCCCTGGGGAGCCCCTGGTGTCCCTCTGTGGGTCCCAATCTCCTCTTCTTATAAGGATGTCGGGCTTCCCAGGTGGCGTTAGTGGTAAAGAACCCGCCTGCC
This sequence comes from Cervus canadensis, assembly GCF_019320065.1. Lineage (NCBI taxonomy): Eukaryota > Metazoa > Chordata > Mammalia > Artiodactyla > Cervidae > Cervus > Cervus canadensis. Next base: position 9,048,290 of record NC_057406.1, on the reverse strand, counting down.
AATGCAGGAGACGTTGGATGCAGGTTCAATCCCTGGGTCAGGAAGATCCCCTGGAGAAAGGCATGGCAACCCATTCCAGTGTTCTTGCCTAAAGAATCCTAGGGCCAGAGGAGCCCGGCAGGCTACAGACCATATGGTTGCAAAGAGTCGGACATGACTGAAGCAACTTAGCATACATAAGGACATCAGTCAGATTGGATTAAGAGTCACCCTAAGACTGTGGTCCCCAACCTTTTTGACACCAGGAACCAGCTTCATGGAAGACAATGTTTTTCCACAGACTGGAGGGTTGGGAAGAGGATGGTTTGGGGATGACTCTCATAAAGAGCATACAACCTAGGTTCCTTGATTGCACAGTTCACAGTAGGGTTTGCGCTCCTGTATGTGCGAGCTAAGTTGCTTCAGTCATTTCCAACTCTTTGCCATTCCATGAACTGTAGCCCACCGGGCTCCTCTGTCCATGGGATTCTCCAAGCAAGAATACTGGAGTGGATTGCCAAGCCCTCCCGCAGGAGATCTTCCCGACCCAGGGAGTGAACCTGAGTCTCTTCTGGCTCCTGCATTGGCAGGTGGGTTCTTTACCACTGATGCCACCTGGGAAGCCCTATTTATGCTTCTGTGAGAATCTAATGCCGCCCCTGACCTGACGGGAGGCAGAGCTCAGGCAGTAATGTGAACGATGGGAAGTGGCTGTAAATACAGATAAAGCTTTGCTTGCTTGCCCACCGCTCACCTCCTGCTGTGCAGCCCAGTTACTAACAGACCACAGACAGGTACCAGTCCATGGCCCCGAGGTTGGGGACCCCCGCCCTAAGAGCTTGCTCTTAATTCAATTACTGCCTTCAAGGTCCTATCTCAGTTACGGTCACGTTCTGAGGAAGTGGAGGTGGGAACTTCGGAATATGGATTTGGGGCTCACAGTTCAGCCCCTACAATGGCCAAGGGCATCTTTGAGCTGAGCGGGCGCAGTGGCGGCGGGATCCTGGTCCTGTGTGCCTCTCTCCAGATCATGCCCCCACCCCTTGACCCTGACTCGTTGGCTTCCATTCTAGACCTGGGTGCCCCCACAACCCCACTCTCACCCCACCTTCACTCGACATCGTCACAGCCCGAGCTCACTCTGCTCATTCCTGGTCCCGTCCCCACATTGCTGCCAGTGATGAGGCTCTGAGGATGGTGATGGAGAGTGAGTGGGAGAGGGGGAAAGTTAATGGTTAAGTTTACATTTAAATAAGCCTTTAGGGGAAAAAGTAGGATTGGGCACATGAGGATTGAGATGATGGGAGATTTTCCCAAAAGCAGAACAGAAAGTGGAAGGGCCGCCAGGAGTCAGGTCAGAGACCACAGCTCAGCTGCTCAAGGTAGATCAGAACTCAAGTGTCTGGCCCTGTGATTGCAGAGCCAGTGCCACGTAAATGCACCGAGGAAGAACTCAGTGGAGATTCCAGAAAGGGTGGTGGGGACTGTGGCGAGGGGTAAAAGGAGTAAGCTCCTGATGAGCTGGGTTTCTGGGCCACCAGAGGTACAGGAAGGACTAGCAAGTGGGAAGCCATCGGTTTGGAATCTGTCATAAAGCCCTCGTGGAGAAGGTCGGGGGTCCCACTCCTCTTGGCGTCTGGCTGTGAATTGTCAGTAGCAGCAAATGCTTGCCCATTCGCTCTCCCCTCCTGTTTGCACTGCTGCCTGGGGGTCCTCAGCAGAGTCCCGGGGGTCCCTGGCTGCTTCAGCTCATCTGCCTCGATGCCTTCCCTGTCGGTGTTTCCTTCAAGGAGGGAGGTACACCTGTGGATGGCACACCTCCTGATTGTCTCCAGCATTAAGAGGGCCACAGTGGCCAGCTCAAAATGTCCCGCTCCCAGCACGCCTGCATCTCGGCCCATCTCAGGCAGCTCACGGGGATCTCTAGGGCCGGGGCTAGAGGATTGCTGTCATCAGGCAAAGGCCAGCAAAGGGTTTCAACCTTCTTGTCCATCCTTCCTGCTTCTCAGGCCAGGGGTGACTTAGTTCACTGAGTCTGACCAACACTTCAGTATGCAGATCTGATCAGTCTTCCCAGAAGGACCCAGATCGTTCTAGAATTTTCCATTGACTTTGACCCTGGGCATTAGGACAAAGGGAGGTAAAGGGGACACCATTCTTACAGATCCTCTAACTTCCTGCCCAAGCTCTTGTTACCCCCAAGGCCACACCGGGGCCTGTGGGGCAGAAGGGGGTACATGCAGGTTCTGAGAGCAGTGAGATGATAAGCTGGGAAAAATTGACTTAGGAGTCGAATCTGTGTGCAGTCTGGACCGGAGATGGCCGTGACTGCTCTAAGACCTCCTCCCTAGGTTTCCCCTTTCCCCAGAGCTACTTTTCTTCTGGAGGTCTTGACATGACAAGGGTAAGCAAGCAGCTTACCCTTTCTTTTGTACCCACCCTCCGCCCACTCCTTTTCATGGAACAATGGGGAAGCAGCGGGAGGGAGCCGGGCCAGGCTTCCTGGACAGCTTTCCAGCTCTTCCGTTTATTTGCTGTGTGACCTCAAGAGAGTGTTTTAGCCTCGCTGTGCTAGGACCTCATCTAAAATGTCAGGATAACGGTCCTCCCTGCTCGAGGCTGTTGGGGCGCTAGGGTGACTGATGGCGCACAGATCTGCCCAACACAGGGCTGGAGATGAAGATCTGGAGTGCTGACCCCCAGCCCTCCTTTTCCATCCTTCCCAGAGTCTTGCCAGGATACTGAATGACGACAAAGTACCAAGCCGGGGTGGGGTGGAGAGAGCACCAGCCTGCCCCTCCCCCAGTGGGAGCAGCCTCTGTCCTGCTCTCTACAGCCAGGGTCTGGCCCATCCCCCTTGCTGGCATCTTCACTTTCTGTTTCCCCTCTGCAGTACTGTCGGTCCTGCCCATCCATCAGAGGCTGAGCTCTGCCAAGAGGGAGGGCCCCAGAGAAGGTGGGTCTGAGCCCAAGGAAGCAAAGCACCCCGGGGCCCTCCCACCCCTGGTGCCAAAACAGGAAGGGGGCGGGGCCTTGGCTGAGCTGGCTGGGAGGTTGCTTTCAGATCAGGGGCTGTCCTAAAAGCAAGGGTCCTGGGAGAGGAAACGGAGGCAGAGTGTCTATGACAGAGGGCTGGGCTGGGTCAGGCCTTCCTGGGCAAGGAGATTGCGTTTGGACCCCCGGGACCAGGTAAGTCAAGAGCCCGGGAGGAGGAAGAGGATGGAGAAAAAGAAAACCAGCCTAGGACCTCCCGCCTCGGCTTCCCCAGGCCAGAAGGGCATCTGCCACTTGGAAAGCTGTGGGGGAACATTCTCAGATAAGGGACTCTCCCAAGGCCAAGGGCAGCCTGCTGAGAGGAAGGTGGAGCCAGAGAGCCCAGTGCCAGGGCAAGCCGAGATGAGTCTGCCAAGGGGGCTGGAGCAAGGCTGCAGGGACCAGGTGTCGATGCCAGTTCTCCTCTCAGCCTCGGGCTCTGCCACCATCCACTCCCAGGCCTGGGTTCTCTCTCTGGCTCCTTCCCTGCAGGACTCCACTTCTGTTCCTCCTCTTGCCTCAGGCCTCCCAGCCCCGCCTCTGCCACAGCCTGTCTGTCTGTACCCCTGGCCATCTGTCTGTCTGCCCCTGGCCATATTCCATAGACATGGCCCCCAAGTCTTTCTGAAGCTTTCTGTGCACCCTCAATCCTAGACGTTAGGTTCAAGGATGATTGAAACAATGTCTGGAGTCAGCTACAAAAGCATTTTTGTAAAACTTTATTTTAAAGGCACAATTTTGCAAAAGAATACTCTCATTTCTGCTCTGTGGGGGGAATACTCTCCAAGATAAGAAGATAGCTCATTTCCCATGAAGACACTATCAAGTGTGGAAAATTCAATTGGTCTTTAAATACTTCTTAAAGGTTGTTTCTGTCACACCTACAGTTTTAGCTATTCAAGGTCAAGGTGCAACATATGTGCTATGAAGATAAGTCCTCTTATCTGAAATCTGAAGGGTCTCAGCCTTGAGTTGTCTGTGTGTCCCCAGGACTGGGGAGTTTCCCAGAACATGGGGGACTTCAGGGCTAAAATCAGGAAGACTCCGGGCAGATGGGGCAGTGGTTGTCTTAGATGTGCTGCAAATGGGATTTCCCTTCTGATCTGGCCACCTGTTCCCCTCCCCGGGAGTATGAACTTCAGGGGAGGTCAGTGGCTGGTAACGAAAGGTCACAGTCCAGAGATGGTCTCTTTAGCAGTTGTTCTCCAAATCCACCTAAAGTTTTCCTGATTAACATGAGGGATGTTAGGTTTCCATTGATGAGACAGGTTTCCACTGGTGAAATCTGTGGCTTTGCTAATTAGCATAACAGATACCAGAAATGGTTTTTCATTGGTGGAACTGGTGGTATTTCAGTGAGTCAGCTGGAAATATGGCGAAGCTTTTCCGGCCTTGTAGGCACAGATTGTTGCAACCCGGGGTCTGGGCTGTGAGGGCACGCTTGGTTTGGTTCCTGAGTCCAGATGCCTGTTCTGATGCTCTGAGATCACCTGTGTCTGATGCAATGATAGGCCAAGTGACATTACCTTGGGTGGAGGGTCCAAAAGGACCACCGGTCTGAGGCCATCAAGCCTCCCAAGCTTGTTCAGACTGGCATCTGCTTGGTCTTGAGTGTGCACGTTCAGTGGGGCTCCGGCCAGAGCATGCCTTCACGCACCTCCCTGGGGTCTGGCAGGAAGGCTCCCGGTTGTGTCCACCTGCTTCAATCTGTGCAGAGCCAGCAGCATTTATTGAAAAGAAATGGGATTTATTTATTGAAATTCCTTGGACAGAGGAGCCTGGCAGGCTACAGTCCATGGGGTCACAAAGAATCAGATACGACTTAGTAGCTAAACAACTATGAAGCCCTGGGGGTGTCTGGTCTACAACCCAACTGCTCTGGCCTCAGGGGCCCTGATTGGATTCTGATCAAGATATAGATGCTTGAGGAGTGTGGGATTAATGGATGAGAGAGTGAGTGAAGGAATACATAATGAAGGAAAGAAGGAGGTTCTTTCCTTGTGCTGTAGGCAAGCTCACATACTAGAACCTGGTGGTTCTGCATTCCCACATGGGCTGGGCCACTTTGCAATGTATTACATGAAAGAAAGCAAGATACAAAACGAAATACTTTACAGAGTACAAGCATAATGGGTGGGGGGAAAAAAGCTAAGTGAGTGCTTTTGCCAAAAGTGTCTGTTACAACACACCCTTGGTGACAGCAGTTTTTCCTGGTCATGTGCCTCTGTGCTCTTTCTACAGACAAAAGCGTGATACACATAGCTCAGCCAGGAGCACAAAGAGTTAAAGGAAAAAATGACAGCTTCCATCCCCCAACTCCCCAAAGAGAAGGGGTTCTGAATGCGATTGAGGTGCTTGTGGTACCTACACAGAGGGCTCTGGGGCTCAGGACAAAGGTGTGAGAGCCGAGGAAGGACATGCCATGTTCAATTCTCGGGGCACCCCCGCCCCATCCCAGCCCAGGCATCCTGCCTGCAGAGTCCTCTAGTGTGGGCTGGAGTGGGGCGGGGGGTCTCTTTCAGGCCAGAGGTGGGAGGTGGTCTCTGAGGTGGGAGAACTCACATTCTTCCGTCTCCCTCCCTGGTCCCCTTGGTCAGCCAAGAAGGAAGAGACCCTCCCATACCTCCCCTTAAGGGCCCAGGCGAGCCCAAGGAATTGGGTTCAGAATGAGGTTCAGAGCCTAGGGTGACGCCAGAGAAAGAATGCTCTCTGCATCTTGGGTTTTCTCCTTCCTTATTGCACAGAAACACAATGAATCTGCTAAGAGAAACTCTGTTCAAGCATCAGTTTGGCAACCAGCCCCGGGTCCCACCACCTCACTACCGGAGGAAAACCTACCTGTGTTACCAGCTGAAGCAGCGTGACGACTCAACGCTTGACAGAGGCTGCTTCCGAAACAAGGTGCCAAATGGGTCCTCCAGGTACAGGGCAGGCAGGGGCTAACCCCATTCATGCAGGGAACATCCCAAGGCTTAGCAGAGTCTGAGTTAACCCAGCTTCCTGGGAACTCTCCTCCTTCTTCCCCATCCCCAGGCCACCACAGAAGCCCTTCCCTCCGGCACAATGTCTTCCTGCTCCTCTTTGCGAAGTTCATGTTTTCTCATCTTCCAGGTCTCAGCTCAGTCATCACTCCAGCAAGCCAACCACTCTTCCAAGGACTGAGCACCTAACCTCACCTGCAAGATCTCCATCACGTTTCTGTCTTTCTGCTCATCTTTCTACCTGTCTGTTCTTCCTCTCTCCCTCCCTGACCTGCTCCTTGGTATCCTCAGGTTCAAACATCTCCAGACAACCTCCTGATTGTATCCAACTACCAGGTCACACTCTACCTGGTGGCTCAGTGGTAAAGAATCCGCCTGCCAATACTGGAGACGTGGGTTTGATCCCTGGGTCAGGGAGATCCCCTGGAGAAGAGAATGGCAACCCACTCCAATATCCTTGCCTGGGAAATCCCATGGACAGAGGCGACTTGTGGGCTACAGTCCATGGGGTTGCAAAGAGTTAGACACGACTTAGTGACTAAATAACCACGAAGCTCTGGGGCTGTCTGGTCTACAACCCGTCTCCTCTGGTCACAAGGACCCTGATCAGATTCCGATCAAAATACAGATGTGTGGAATTAATGGATGAGTGAGTGAAGGAATCCATAATGAACGAAAGGAGGTTCTTTCCTTGTGCTATAGGCAAGTTCACAGGATAGAGCCCCTCATCCCCAACTTCACCCTCCATGTGTGACCTCTGGCCTCTGCCTTCTAACCAGCCCTTCCTGCTCTCTGTCTGGAACCCTCTCCAGAAGCAGCGGCATGCAGAAATTCGCTTTATTGACAAGATCAACTCACTGAATCTGGACCCGAGGCAGAGCTACAAAATCATCTGCTATATCACATGGAGCCCTTGCCCGCAATGTGCCAGTGAGCTGGTCAATTTCATCAAGGGAAAAGACCACCTGAACCTGCAGATCTTTGCCTCCCGCCTGTACTTTCACTGGAAAAAGCCATTCCAGAAGGGGCTGCAGCAACTGCAGGCAGCCGGGATCTCAGTGGCTGTCATGACCCACACAGGTAGGAAGAGAGACAGAGCTGTTGGTGGCCTGGAGGGTCTGCAAGTTCCAAGAGAGAAAGCCACTGAGTGGGAGAGGGGAAGAGGGGAGGCTGGGCAGGAAGGATGGAGGCCCAGCTGAGACACAAGGTGTGATACCACCTGGAAGGGGAAATTCCAGGGAGAGGAAGAGAAAAAAGGGGGAAGGAAGGAGGGAACCTGGGTTGCTTGCTGCTCCCCCGCCCTCAGGGCCTGACTCCGTTTCTCTCTCTCATCTCAAGAGTTTGAAGACTGCTGGGAACAGTTTGTGGACAACCAGTCAAGGCCCTTCCAGCCCTGGGAGAAGCTGCAGCAATACAGTGCGAGCATAACACGAAGGCTCCAGAGGATCCTGATGGTGAGAAGCTGGCCCCGAGGCAGGTCCCTGGCCTCTCCCCCGCTCCCTTCCCAGCTTCAGCCTCCCCGCTTCTGTCATCTGTCATCTCCTTGCTGTCTCCCACTGCCCACTCCTTTCTCTTCTCTCATGACACCTCCTTTTGGGCCCCTCTCCCAGGCGTTGGCAGTTCCTTCCATCTCTCTCTTGATAGACCCTTTTTGTTTGTTTGTTTGCTTCAGATCTTCTTTGTGGCTTCCCTGGTGGCTCAGATGGTAAAGAATCTGCTTGCAATGCAGGAGATCTGGATTTGATCCCTGGATCAGGAAGATCCCCTGGAGAAGGGAATGTCTAGCCACTCCCACGTTCTTGCCTGGAGAAGTCCATGGACAGAGGAGCCTGGTGGGCTACTGTGGTCTATAGTCCATGGGGCTGCAAAGAGTCAGACATGACTGAGTGACGGACACTTCTTTGTGGCACGCAGCCTCTTAGATGCCCTGCAGCATGTGGGATATTAGTTCCTCTACCAGGATTCGAACTCGAGTCCCCTACATTGGAAGGCAGACTCTTTATCACTGGACCACCAGGGAAGTCCCTTAATAAATTCTCGTTAGCTCTCTGTTTCTCTCCAGGCCTCCATGGCACACCGTGACTCGGTTCCAGTCCCTGCATTTTCAGTATCACCTCTCCTCCCCTACCTCCCTCACAGTTTCCTGACAATCAAAGCTTTCTCATTCCTCTCTCAACAGGCCCCAACTTAGAAAAGATCTTCAGAGGCTTGAGCATCAGACTTTCATCCCCTTTGTTATTAAGAAGTGACTCAAGATGACAGTTTCTGGGGCATCTTAATGCTTCGTAAACTGCTGACTCTCAGGATCAAGTAACAAGCTCCATGGGCATGCCTGACCCTCACCCAAGCCCAGGGACCTTTCTTCTGTTTTCTAAGTGGGAAAATATTTTTAATTGAAAAAAAAATAAAGACAATTTGAAAGTCTGTAAAACTTGGGTTACTTTCTAAAAGGGTTAGGTTAGGATTTGTCTTTTCTTCATTAAAAGATGACTACAAAGAACTTTAGTGTTACAGCACTAAGGAAAAATTTGCTTTAGAATTCCTAGTAGAGTCTGAAATAGTGGGATTATTTTGTGGTTCAACTATGCTCTATTCCTTCTCTGTATCTAACATTTGTCTAAATAAATAAGATAAGGACTTCCCTCGTGGTTCAGTGGCTAAGACTCCTTGCTCCAATGCAAGGGACCAGGGTTTGAGCCCTGGTCAGGGGACGACAAGATCCCACATGCCACAACTAAAGATCCTGCAAACCAAAACCAAAAGACCCCACAGGTTACAACTATGACCTGGCACAGCCAAGTAAAATAATAAGTCAAATATTTTTAATAGGTAAAGTAAAACTTTATCGCATGAAGTTGACCACAGACTTGACTGGGGAAAGAACACACTTGAAACTGTGTTTTCCAGTGTTCTTGGTTGAAGCAACAGGCATCCCTGGCTAACTGAAACAAAAAACATTCAATAGAAAGATGTTGGATGGTTCATGGAATCTCTAGGAAAGACAAGGAACTGGATTTGGAGGCTTCACTGCCAGGAAGCCTCCAGACTATGCTGCTAGCTGCTCTAGTGACCAGGACTGCTGGTGACAGCTTCATCCACAGCAGCTGGATCCTAACAAAGAACCCCTGCCCCCACTGCCAACAGTCCCATCAGGATGGAGGAAAGGGGACAGGAAACAGTTACAGTAAATAATGAACAAGCATAAGATGAGAAGAGTAAAATCTAATGTATCACACTGAATATGAACAGAGGGACTCCCCTGGTGACTTAGATGCTCAAGAATCTGACCATAATGCGGGAAGCCTGGGTTCAGTTCCTGGGTTGGGAAGATCCCCTGAAGAAGGGAATGGCAACCTGCTTCCAGTATTCTTGCCTGGAAAATTCCATGGGCAGAGGAGACTGGTGGACTACTGTCCATGGGGTCCCAAGGAATCGGACATGATTGAGTGACTAACACAACACAAAATGTGAACAGAATAAATACTCCCATGCTGCTTACAAAAAAAAATACTCTCTGTCGTCCCTTTCTCCTCCTGCCCTCAATCTTTCCCAGCATCAGGGTATTTTCAAATGAGTCAGCTCTCCAAATCAGGTGGCCAAAGGATTGGAGTTTCAGCTTCAATCAGTGTCTTACAGTTTTCCAAGTATATGTCTTTTGCCTCCTTAGGTAGATTCATTCCTAAGTATTTTATTCTTTTTGATGTGATGGTAAATGGGATTGTTTCCTCAATTTCTGTTTCTTTTTTTTTTTTTAATTATTTATTTGGCTGCATTGAGTCTTAGTTGCACCACGTGGGATCTTTAGTTGCAGCTTGTGGGAACCAGTTCCCTGACCAGGAACCAAGACCCGGGCCTTGGTCCCCTGCATTGGAAAATTCTGAAAGGTCTGAGAATACCAGACCGTTTGACCTGTCTCTTGAGAAACCTTTATGCAGGTCAGGAAGCAACAGTTAGAACTGGACATGGAACAACCGACTGGTTTCAAATAGGAAAAAGAGTACGTCAAGGCTGCATATTGTCACCCTTCTTATTTAACTTCTATGCAGAGGACATCATGAGAAACGCTGGACTGGAAGAAGCACAAGCTGGAATCGAGATTGCCAGGAGAAATATAAAAAACCTCAGATATGCAGATGACACCACCCTTAATGGCAGAAAGTGAAGAACTAAAGAGCCTCTTGATGAAAGTGAAAGAGGAGAGTGAAAAAGTTGGCTTAAAGCTCAACATTCAGAAAACTAAGATCATGACATCCGGTCCCATCACTTCATGGCAAATAGATGGGGAAACAATGGAAACAGTGGCTGACTTTATTTTTTGGGGCTCCCAAATCACTGCAGATGGTGATTGCAGCCATGAAATTAAAAGACGCTTACTCCTTGGAAGGAAAGTTATGACCAACCTAGACAGCATATTAAAAAGCAGAGACATTACTTTGCCAACAAAGGTCCGTCTAGTCAAGGTTATGGTTTTTCCAGTGGTCATGTATGGATGTGAGAGTTGGTCTATAAAGAAAGCTGAGCACCGAAGAATTGATGCTTTTGAACTGTGGTGCTGGAGAAGACTCTTGAGAGTCCCTTGGACTGCAAGGAGATCCAGTCCATACTAAAGGAGATCAGTCCTGGGTTTTCATTGGAAGGACTGATGTTGAAGCTGAAACTCCAATACTTTGGCCACCCGATGGGAAGCGCTGACTCATATGAAAAGACCCTGATGCTGGGAGAGATTGAGGGCAGGAGGAGAAGGGGATGACAGCGGATGAGATGGTTGGATGGCATCACCAACTCAATGGGCATGAGTTTGAGTAAACTCCGGGAGTTGGTGATGGACAGGGAGGCCTGGCATGCTGTGGTTAATGGGGTCTCAAAAGAGTTGGAGACAACTGAGAGACTGAACTAACTGAACTGAACTGGGATGAGTGCCATTGTGCCGTAGTTTGAGCATTCTTTGGCACTGCCTTTCTTAGGGATTGGAATGAAAACCGACCTTTTCCAGTCCTGTGGCCACTGCAGAGTTTTCCAAATTTGCTGGCATATTGAGTGCAACACTTTCACAGCATCATCTTTTAGGATTTGAAATAGCTCAACTGGAATTCCATCACCTCCACTAGCTTAGGCCCACTTGACTTCACATTCCAGGATGTCTGGCTCTAGGTCAGTGATCACACCATCGTGATTATCTGGGTCATGAAGGTCTTTTTTGTACTGTTCTTCAGTCTATTCTTGCCACCTCTTCTTAATATCTTTTGCTTCTGTTAGGTCCCTACCATTTCTGTCCTTTATTGAGCCCATCTTTGCATGAAATGTTCCCTTGGTATCTCTAATTTTCTTGAAGAGATCTCTATTTTTTCCTATTCTATTGTTTTCCTCTATTTCTTTGCATTGATCGCTGAGGAAGGCTTTCTTATCTCTCCTTGCTATTCTTTGGAATTCTGCATTGAAATGGGTATATCTTTCCTTTTCTCCTTTGCTTTTTACTTCTCTTCTTTTCACAGCTATTTGTAAGGCCTCCTCAGATGGCCATTTTGCTTTTTTGCATTTCTTTTTCTTGGGGATGGTCTTGATCCCTGTGTCCTGTACAATGTCATGAACCTCCGTCCATTGTTCATCAGGCACTCTATCAGATTTAGTCTCTTAAATCTATTTTTCACTTCCACTGTATAATCACGAGGGATTTGATTTAGGTCATACCTGAATGGTCTGGTGGTTTTCCCTACTTTCTTCAGTTTAAGTCTGAATTTGGCAATAAGGAGTTCGTGATCTAAGCCACAATCAGCTCCCAGTCTTGTCTTTGCTGACTGTATAGAGCTTCTCCATCTTTGGCTGCAAAGAACAAAATCAATCTGATTTCAGTGTTGACCATGTGGTGATATCCATGTGTAAAGTCTTCTCTTGTGTGGTTGGAAGAGGGTGACCAGTGCGTCCTCTTGGCAAAACTCTATTAGCCTTTGCCCTGCTTCATTCTGTACTCCAAGGCCAAATTTGCCTGTTACTCCAGGTATTTCTTGACCTCCTACTTTTGCATTCCAGTGCTCTATAACGAAAAGGACATCTTTTTTGGGTGTTAATTCTAGAAGGTCTTATAGGTCTTCATAGAACCTTTCAACTTGAGCTTCTTCAGCATTACTGGTCAGGGCATAGACTAGGATTACTGTGATATTGAGTGGTTTGCCTTGGAAATGAACAGAGATCATTCTGTTGTTTTTGAGATTGCATCCAAGTACAGCATTTCAGACTCTTGTTGACTATGATGCCTACTCCATCTCTTCTAAGGCATTCTTACCCATAGCAGTAGATATAATTGTCATCTGAGTTAAATTCACCCATTCCACTCCATTTTAATTCGCTGATTCCTAAAATGTCAAAGTTCACTCTTGCCATCTCCTGTTTGACCACTTCCAATTTGCGTTGATTCATGGACCTAACATTCCAGGTTCCTATGCATTATTTCTCTTTATAGCATTGGACCTTGCTTCTGTTACCAGTCACATCCACAACGGGGTGTTGTTTTTGCTTTGGCTCCATCCCTTCATTCTTTCTGGAGTTATTTCTCCACTGATCTCCAGTAGTATATTGGGCACCTACCGACCTGGGGAGTTCATCTTTCAGTGTCCTATCCTTTTGCCTGTTCATACTGTCCATGGGGTTCTTAAGGTAAGAATACTGAAGTGGTTTGCCATTCCCTTCTCCAGTGGACCACATTCTGTCAGACCTCTCCACCATGACCTGTCCATCTTGGGTGGCCCCACACGGCATGGCTCATAGTTTCATTGAGTTAGACAAGGCTATGGTCCATGTGATTAGATTGGTTAGTTTTCTGTGACTGTGTTTTTCAGTCTGTCTGCCCTCTGATGGAGAAGAATAAGAGGCTTATGGAAGCTTCCAGATGGGAGAGACTGACTGAGGGGGAAACATCTGGAAGTTCATGGTTCTCATACTGTTGAACAGATTTAGGCCAACCGTGATCCATTCCCTGGGGTATAAACATTGCCACTCCAACTCAACTAGGGTTTACAATTATTTTTCCTTTATGTAGTTGGCTGCTATGTTATTTGGTACATACAAGTTTATAATTGTTACATTTTATTCTTTAATTTTTCCTTTGTTACTGTATTTAGTTCCTCTTTAACCAGCTGAGCCTTATACTCCACCTAGTGTAATAGTGCCAATCTTGCTTTCCTTTAAAATTTAATTTGGGACTTCCCTAGAGGTCCAGAGGTTAAGAATCCACCTGCCAATGTAGGCGACACAGGTTTGATCCCTGGTCCAGGAAGATCCCACTTGCCTCGGAGCAACTTAGCCTGTGAGCTGCAATTAATGAAGCCTGTGCAACTATGTCTGTGCTCCGAAATAGAAGAAATCACTGCAAAGAGAAACCTGTGTACCACAATGAAGAGTAGCATCCACTTGCTGCAACTACTAAAGAAAGCCCACCGGCAGCAATGAAGACCCAATGCAGCCAACAATTACTCCGGGAGTTGGTGATGGACAGGGAGGCCTGGCGTGCTGCAGTCCATGGGGTCGCAAAGAGTCGGAGACGACTGAGCGACTGAACTGAACTGAACTGAAGACACTGACGAAAGAAGCTGAAGATGACACAGATGGAAAGACATACAGTGTCCTTGGTAATGTTGTTAAAAATGACCACACTCCTGGAGAAGGAAATGGCAACCCACTCCAATATTTTTGCCTGGAAAAGTCCATGGACAGAGGAGCCTGGCGGGCTGCAGTCCATGGGGTTACATGACTGAGCGTGTGTGCACGAGGGTGGAGGGAAATGGGTTGGTAGCAATAAAGTGGTAGAACTAAAAATAAATGAATAAAATGACCACACTACTCAAGGCAATCTACAGATTCAATACAATCACTATCTAAATACCATGGGCATTTTTTTTTTTTTTACAGAAATACAATGAATAATTTTAAAATTTGTGTGGAAATACAAAAGACTCCGAATAGCCCAAACAAGAGTCTGCCTTCGAATGCAGGGTTCAATCCTTGGTCAGGGAACTAAGATCCTACATGCCTTGTGGCAACTAAGCCAGCACGGCAACTCGAGAAGTCAGTGAGTCTGCATTCGCTGCAGCCTATGCTCCACAACGAGAGAAGGCCTTGCACTGCAACAAGAGAAGCCTGGGTACCACAACAAAAACCCAGTATAGCCAAAATTTAGAGAAAAAAGACAGAGAGACAGAAAGCTTTTAATAATAAATGTGAAATATGTATGCACCAAGCTGAGCAGTATCCGCCCAAATTAATACTCTTCCCAGGACCTCAGAATGTTGTCCTTGTTTGGAAATAGAGTCATTGCAGAGATAATTATGTACGGACAGATAACACCGAAGCAGGGTGGACCCTTCGTCTAACACGACTGGTAATCCTTTAAGAAGAGGAAAGACACAGACTTGCAAGGAGAATTTCATGTGCGGACAGAGGTGGAAGCTGGAGTAATGATCTACAAGCCCAGGAATGCCAAGGGGTATCAGCACACCATGAGGGAAAGGCCCGTCTTCCCTAGCATCTTCATTGGATTCTTTACCACTGCGCCACCTGGGAAGCCCAGTCACTAGTTTATCAGACCACTATTTGTAGATACTTACATCGGATTGGTTTCCAAGGCTGCCAAAATAAAGTAACACCAATGGGGTGACTTTGAGCTACAGAAATGTATCCTCTTACACTTCTGGAGAGCGGAAGTCTGGAATCAAGGTGTGGGCACAAATTAGTGATAACTAATTTAAAAATATTTGTGTGTGTCTGGTATGGGGGATACTATTCACAACTGTAATAAAATTTATGAAGTGCCTAGGATGAGTCCGAAGATGAAACATGTGGTGGTTTAGTTGCTAAGTCGGGTCTGACTCTAGTGACTCCATGGACTGTAACCCACCAGGCTCCTCTGTCCATGAGATTTCCCAGGCAAGAAGACTGGAGTGGGTTGCCATTTCCTAATCCAGGGGATCTTCCCGACCCAGGGATGGAACCCTTGTCTTCGGCATTGCAACTGGATTCTTTACTGCTGAGCCATCAGGGAAGCCCAAGAAGAAATATGTACACTTGATGAACAGAATTGCAAAAATATAATAAAAGACATAAAACAGAGCTACATGAAGTGAAGAAACATTTAATGTTCCCAGAGAAAATATTTTACTTTTCCTCTCTTCTATAAATTCGAAAGAGTATTAACAAAGATTTCATTTGAAATTCTTATATAATTTGACAAATCCAATTCTAAACTCAATATAGAAAGAGAAAAATCTGCAAGAATAGCCAAAATAATTCTGAAAAAGAATAGTAGTGTTGTGGAAAGGGGAATTGCTTTGTCAGATATTTAAAAACTTTGAACATATTAAATGTCAAACATACCCTAAAGTATAGTAGCCAACTAGGTTCAAACTGGCCAAAACTGAGAAATTTTGAGTTTTCAAGCAAGTCGTGATAATAATGGATGACAGTCATTGAATAAAATAGGGAACGATGAATCCATACTAATATAAATAAATATTAATAACTACATTGAATGTGTGAGGAGGAATTGGATTTTATATATTTTCAAATTATAGGCAGACTTCATTTAATCGAGTTCCACTTTTTTGTGTTTCACAGGCACTGCATTTTTCACAAACTGAAGGTTTGTAGTAACCTGCTTGGAGCAAGTCTACTAGCAGTGTTTTTCTTACAATATCTGCTCAATTCGTGTCTCATGTTAGCAATACTTTCAACATTTCAAAGGTTTTCGTTATTATTTTGTTTGTTATGGTGATTTGTGATCTTTTTTCTTATTATTTTTAAAATCTATTTTTAATTGGAGGATAACTGCTTTACCAAGTTGTGTTGGTTTCTGATCAGTGATCTTTGACATTACCATTTTAATTTGCTTTTCTTGTTTTGTATTTTTAAGCTAAAATATGTACATAAAAAATTTTTTTTTTTTTGGCAGCACCATGCAGCATGCAGGAGCTTAGCTCCTAGCTCCCTGCAAGTGGAAGTGCAGTCTTAGCCACTTGACTGCCAGGGAATTCCCAAGTTATGTACATTCTTAAAAAACATAATGTTATCGCACACTTAGTAGCCTACAGGATAGTGTAAACAAAACCCTTATATGTGCTAGGAATCCCAAATATTCCTGCGACTTGCTTTATTTCAGTATTCATTTTATTGTGGTAGCCTGAAACCAAATCTGTAATATCTCCAAGGCATGCGTGAACCTTTTCCAGAAATGGTTATTAATTTCAAAGCAAAAGAAGTAACTTCACAGTGGAGAAGCCTGGCAGGCACCTTCTTAATCAAATAAACTGGACAACATGAGGAATGGCACCCGGATGAGGTACCATGACAATACAGCATCACTTTTGTGATGTTCCTGCTGGAGATGCAAGACCTGAACCTAATCACAAATGATGAAATAAAATTTACATAATAGGGTGGGACAAGAAAAATTAAACATAAAATTTTCTCTGTGTGCGTGTGCTTGTTTGGGCCTCCACCTTCCCTCCCTAACTTGCAATATGCATCTGCACTACACATTAACCAGAGTTTCTCAAAGAAAGGAGTGCCTGCTCAAGCATAAAGATGGACTTTTTCCCTTTCTTCAGACGCTGGCAATGTAACTTCTTAAAGAACAGCAGTGTTTCCCGGCTCTTCAGGGGGTCATGGTGACTCACTGCTCACTTTGATCAGGCTTACCTGGACTATGTATCCTCGGTGAACTTCATGTGAAATAGCAGGGTGTCACTTTGACGTAGGATCCTTTGCCTTAAAAAATGTAAACAACTCTGCCTTGACTTCTAATTAATAGGCAGAACAATTCTAAGAGCTTTCTGAAACACTGCTCCCCAGGTTAAAATCCTCAGTTTGGCTCAATTAAAATTCCCCCCTTTTCGTCTTAACTTGAGGGTTAACTGAATTTTCGTAGACATGTGTGAAAGTTGCTCAGTCATATCTGACTCTTTGTGACATCGTGGACCATACAGTCCATGGGATTCTCCAGGCCAGAATACTGGAGTGGGTAGCCTTTCCCTTCTCCAGGGGATCTTCCCAACTCAGGGATCAAACCCAGGTCTCCCGCATTGCAGGTGAATTCTTTACCAGCTCAGCCACAAGGGAAGCCCAGAGGAAACATCAGATGAGCCCAAATTCAGGGACACACTTCAGAACGCTCACTTACCTGTCATAGGTCATACAGCATCCCTTGCTGTGGGCAGCTGGGGAGGGGAACTGGGGAAATGAACCTTTTGTTGGATAATTGCCATTTCCTCTCATCCAAAATGATGAAGGTTCTGTTAGCAGGAAGATGAATTGGGTGTCCGGAGGCAACTGTTATGAACTGATTTATGCCCCCCCTTAATATTCACATTGGAACTGCTATATTTAAAATGGATAACCAACAAGGACCTGTTGTATACCACATGGAACTCTGCTCAATGTCATGTGGCAGCCTGGATGGGAGGGGAGTTGGGAGAGAATGGATACATGTATATGTATGGACCAGAGATCAAATTGCCAACATCATTTGGATCATCAAAAAAACAAGAGAGTTCCAGAAAAACATCTACTTCTGCTTTATTGACTATGCCAAAGCCTTTGACTGTGTGGATCACAACAAACTGTGGGAAATTCTGAAAGAGATTGGAATACTAGACCATCTTACCTGCCTCCTGAGAAATCTGTATGCAGGTCAAGAAGCAACAGTTAGAACTGAACATGGAACAACAGACTGGTTCCAAATAGGGAAAGGAGTATGTCAAGGTTGTATATTGTCACCCTGCTTATTTAACTTATACGAAGAGTTCAGTTCAGTTGAGTTGCTCAGTTGTGTCCGACTCTTTGCGACCCCATGAGCCGCAGCACGCCAGGCCTCCCTGTCCATCACCAACTCCCGGAGTCCACCCAAATCCATGTCCATTGTGTCGGTGATGCAGTCCAGCCATCTCATCCTCTGTCGTCCCCTTCTCCTCCTGCCCTCAATCTTTCCCAGCATCAGAGTCTTTTCAAATGAGTCAGCTCTTCCAATCAGGTCGCCAAAGCATTAGAGTTTCAGCTTCAGCATCAGTCCTTCCAATGAACACCCAGGACTGATCTCCTTTGGGATGGATTGGTTGGATTTCCTTGCAGTCCAAGGGACTCTCAAGAGTCTTCTCCAACACCACAGTTCAAAAGCATCAATTCTTCAGTGCTCAGCTTTCTTTATAGTCCAACTCTCACATATTTAACTTATACGCAGAGTACATCATGTGAAATGCTGGGCTGGATGAAGCACAAGCTGGAATCAAGATTTCCAGGAGAAATATCAATAACCTCATATATGTAGGTGACACCACCATTATGGCAGAAAATGAAGAAGAACCTAAGAGCCTCTGGATGAAGGAGAAAGAGGAGAGTGAAAAAGTTTTTAAAAAAAAGTGAAAAAGGCTTAAAATTCAACATTCAGAAAATTAAGATCATGGCATCTGGTGCCATCACTTCATGGCAAATAGATGGGCAAACTGGATACAGTGAGAGACTTTATTTTGGGGGGCTCCAAAATCACTGTGGATGGTGACTGTAGTCATGAAATTAAAAGACACTTGCTCCTTGAAAGAAAAGCTATGACCAACCTAGATAGCATATTAAAAAGCAGAGACATTCCTTTGCCAACAAAGGTCTATCTAGTCAAAGCTATGGTTTTTCCAGCATTCATGTATGAGTGTGAGGGACTATAATGAAAGCTGAGCACCGAAGAATTGATGCTTCTGAAGTGTTGTGTTGGAGAAGACTCTTGAGAGTCCTTGGACTGCAAGGAGATCCAACCAGTCTATCCTAAAGGAAACCAGTCCTGAATATTCATTGGAAGGACTGATGCTGAAGCTGAAACTCCAATACTTTGGCCACCTGATGCGAAGAACTGACCCATTGGAAAAGACCCTGATGCTGGGGAAGACTGAAGACAGGAGGAGAAGAGGACAACAGAGGATGAGACAGTTGGATAGCATTATCGACTTGATGGATGTGAGTTTGAGCAAATTTCGGGAGTTGGTGACAGACAGGGAAGCCTGACACGCTGCAGTCCATGGGGTCCAAAAGAGTCGGACACAACTGAGTGAATTGAACTGATATGGCTGAGTCCCTTCATTGTTCACCTGAAACTATCACAACGCTGTCAATCAGCTACACTACAATACAAAATAAAAAGTTTAAAAAAAAACAAACAAAATGTTATGCCCGATGTCCGAATCCCCGAGCGGGAAGAGAAGGCCTCCAAGACAATGCAACTCGCAAAAAGGGAAGTTTATTGCTGACTTGAGTCAGGGCTCCTGCCACATCCAATGCAGTGGTGCGGGGTCAGAGAGCCCCAAGCCCAAGCTGTTACACAAATTTATAGAGTGAGCACACGCCGTTGGTAGTTGGTTTAAGCGGATTGGTTACAAGTTTGCAAAGCAATTTCATTGGTCAAACACACTCAAAACTTTAGCGCGCCCGGGACTTTCCCAGGGGTTTCCGCCCCGTTCCTAATTGGCAAACAGTGGTCAGTGTTAAGCTGATTTGTTGCATCCAGGTGGCTTGATAATCTTACCACCCAGAAGTAGGAAGGCCTACTCCTAATCTAAGCTGCCTGCCATGGCGTTACTTCTGCTCGCCTCACAAAAAAAAAAAATCATGTTGGAGATCTAACCCCAGGACCTCAGAATGTGACTTCATTTGGAGCGAGAGCCTTTAAAGGGGAGATTAAGTGAGGTCATAGGGGTAAACCCTAGTTCGGTATGAGTCCTTTTAAGAGGGGACAGAGCCACACAGAAGGAAGGCCGCATGAAAACACGGGGAGAAGATGGCCGTCTACAAGCCGAAGAGAAAAGCCTCAGGAGAAACAGCTCTTCCAGCTCCGCGACCCCAAGCTCCTAGCCTCTAGAAGTGTGAGGACATAAGTTCCTCCTCTTCAGTCCCTACCTCACCCCCACCTGTGGTCCTTTTTTCTGGTGGCCTTGAGACTCTGATACAGAGACTAGGAGTGCCAGCTTCAGGGTGGTGGGAGGGTGTGGAGGGCAGGGTCTTGAGAGACTCAGCCCACCCAGGCCTGTCTTCAGCAAGAAGTGGCTACAGGGTTTCCCTGGTGGCTCAGTGGTAAAGAATCCGCCTGCCAATGCAGGAGACACAGGTCTGAACCTTGATTCAGGAAGATCCCACGTATCGAAGAGTAATTAACCCGTGGGCCACAGCTCTTGAGCCTGTGCTGTAGAGCCTAGGAACCACAACTACTGAAGGCCTTGCACCCTAGATACAGCCCACGCTCCGCAACAAGAGAAGCCACCGCAGTGAGAAACTCAGGCACCAAAACTGGAGAGAAGCCTGCACAGCAACATAGGACCCAGCACAGCCAATAAATAAATCCATTCAGTTCAGTTCAGTCACTCAGTCGTGTCCGACTCTGTGACCCCATGAACTGCAGCACACCAGGCCTCCCTGTCCATCACCAACTCCCGGAGTCCACCCAAACCCATGTCCATCGAGTCGATGATTCCATTCAACCATCTCATCCATTGTCGACCCTTCTCCTCCTGCCCTCAATCTCTCCCAGCATCAGGGTCTTTTCACATGAGTCAGCTCTTCCCATCAGGTGGCCAAAGTATTGGAGTTTCAGCTTCAGCATCAGTCCTTCCAATGAATATCCAGGGCTGATCTCCTTTAGGATGGACTGGTTGGATCTCCTTGCAGTCCAAGGGACTCTCAAGAGTCTTCTCAAACACCACAGTTCAAAAGCATCAATTCTTCAGCACTCAGCTTTCTTTATAGTCCAACTCTCACATCCATACATGACCACTGGAAAAACCAAAGCCTTAGCTAGACGGACCTTTGTTGGCAAAGTAATGTCTCTGCTTTTTAATATGCTGTCTAGGTTGGTCATAACTTTCCTTCCAAGGAGCAAGCGTCTTTTAATTTTATGGCCATCTGCAGTGATTTTGGAGCCCCCAAAAATAAAGTCAGCCACTGTTTCCACTGTTTCCCCATCTATTTGCCATGAAGTGACGGGACCGGATGTCATGATCTTAGTTTTCTGAATGTTGAGCTTTAAGCCAACTTTTTCACTCTCCTCTTTCACTTTCATCAAGAGGCTCTTTAGTTCTTCTTCACTTTCTGCCATAAGGGTGGTGTCATCTGCATATCTGAGGTTTTTTATATTTCTCCCGGCAATCTTGATTCCAGCTTGTGCTTCTTCCAGTCCAGCGTTTCTCATGATGTACTCTGCATATAAGTTAAATAAGTAGGGTGACAGTATACAGCCTTGACGTACTCTTTTTCCTATTTGAAACCAGTCGGTTGTTCCATGTCCAGTTCTAACTGTTGCTTCCTGACCTGCATACAGAATTCTCAAGAGGCAGGTCAGGTGGTCTGGTATGCCCATCTCTTTCAGAAATTTCCACAGTTTATTGTGATCCACACAGTCAAAGGCTTTGGTATAGTCAATAAAGCAGAAATAGATGTTTTTCTGGAACTCTCTTGCTTTTTCAATGATCCATTGGATGTTGGCAATTTTATCTCTGGTTCCTCTGCCTTTTCTAAATCCAGATTGAACATCTGGAAGTTCATGGTTCACGTATTGCTGAAGCCTGGCCTGGAGAATTTTAAGCATTACTTTACTAGTGTGTGAGATGAGTGCAATTGTGTGGTAGTTTGAGCATTTTTTGGCATTGCCTTTCTTTGGGACTGGAATGAAAACTGACCTTTTCCAGTCCTGTGGCCACTGCTGAGTTTTCCATATTTGCTGGCATATTGAGTGCAGCACTTTCACATTGTCATCTTTCAGGATTTGAAATAGCTCAACTGGAATTCCATCACCTCCACTAGCTTTGTT